>NC_090277.1:350000-700000 GCF_040414725.1 Anabrus simplex | reverse complement strand
AATTTTCCAGCTAATTAATTCCTGGTTGCCAGCCTTTCACCCCAGTGCGCTAAGTTGCGCTCATCAGTTGGTGAATAGCACACCTACTAAGATGTATGGCCAGTACATTCTGTGGAGGCCACTGCATAGGCTGCTTGGAGCCACTGGCAGTGCCAATGCACTGTGAGAGACTTTGTTTCATTTGCCTGGCCATCAGATGATAAAGATGTTCAGTCCCAATAGGGAACCTGAAATATTTGTTCCGAATGAGTAAATTTATAATACAAGTCCATTATTGGAGATTATAAATTTTCCAGCTAACTCATTCCTGGTTACCAGCATTTTGCCCCACTGTGCTAAGTTGGGCTCATCAGTTGGTAAATAGCACACATACCAAGATGCATGGCTAGTGCATACCGTGGAGGCCACTGCGTAGGCTACTTGCACCGGCAGTGCCAATGCACTATGAGAGACCTAATTTTATTTTCAGAAATTGATTCCTGCCTGGCCATCAGATGATAAAGATGTTGATTCCCATAGGGAACCTGAAATATTTGTTCTGAATGAGTAAATTTATATTACCAATTTGGTCCATTATTGGACATTATAAATTTTCCAGCTAATTCCTGGTTACCAGCGTTTTGCCCCAGTGTGCTAAGTTGGGCTCATCAGTTGTTAAATAGCACACCTACCAAGATGCAATGCTAGTGCATACCATGGAGGCGACTGCTTAGGCTACTTGGAACCACTGGCAGTGCCAATGCACTACGAGAGACTTTGTCTCATTTTCTAAAATTGATGCCTGCCTGGCCAACAGATGATAAAGATGTAGATTCCCATAGGGAACCTGAAATATTTGTTCCAAATGAGTAAATTTAAAATGGCAATATAGTTGGGTCATTATTGGACATTAGAAATTTTCCAGCTAACTCATTCCTGGTTGCCAGCATAAGCCCCAGTGAGCTAAGTATGCTAAGTTGGCCTCCATGGTATGCACAAGCCCTGCATCTTAGTAGGTCTGCTATTTACCAACTGATGAGCCCAACTTGGCACATTGGGACAAAATGCTGGCAACCAGAAATGGGTTATCTGAAAAATGTATAATGTCGAATAATGGACCAACTATATTGGTATTATTAATTCACTCATTGAGAACAAATATTTGAGGTTCGATTTGGGAATCAACATCTTTATCATCTGATGACCAGGCGGGCATCAGTTTTTTGAAAATGAGGCAAAGTCTCTCACAGTGCATTGGCACTGCCGGTGGCTCCAAGTGACCTATCCAGTGGCCTCCACAGTATGCACTAGCCATGTACCTTGGTAGGTGTGCTATTTACCAAGCGATGAGCCCAACTTAGCACACTGGGATGTAATGCTGGCAACGAGGAATGAGTTTCTGGAAAATTTATAATGTCCAATAATCAACCAACTATATTGGTATTATTAATTCACTCATTTGGAACAAATATTTTGAGGTTCCATTTGGGAATCAATATCTTTATCATCTGTTGACCAAGCAGGCATCAATTTTTGAAAATGGTGCAAAGTCTCTCATAGTGCATTGGCACTTCTGGTGGCTCCAATTAGCCTACGCAGTGTCTTCCACGGTATGCACTAACCATACGTCTTGGTAGGTGTGCTATTTTGCATGATATTATCCTCATTTTTCTGTATTGAAATTAAGTTAAAGTAGAACAATAAAAGTTTGATTTCCACCTATTCAATACTTTACAAGCAATTATAAAATTAGGATCTCATCCTTATTTTATTGCTTTTATTGTTTTTAATAATTTAGCAATAAAATAAGGATGAGATCCTAATTTTATAATTGCTTGTAAAGTATTGAATAGGTGGAAATCAAACTTTTATTGTTCTACTTTAGGTGTGCTATTTACCAACTGATGAGCCAAACTTAGCACACTGGGGAAAAATACCGGCAACCAGCAATGAGTTAGCTGGAAAATTTACAATATGCAGTAATGGACCTACTATATTGGTATTATAAATTTACTCATTCTTAACAAATATTTCAGGTTCCATATGGGAATCATCATGTTTATCACATGATTTTGTATCATGTACCATTGGAATGTTTCCATTGCATTTGCACCATCAGTCTGGTGATGCATTTGAAAATGTCAATATGTGCCTATACACTTAATTTAGTAGTTTTTATATGTCTTGTCTAATTATAGTTTCTCGGCTGATGATGGACACGTGACCGGAACTAGCACCTCCAATACAGATGTAATGTAATATTTCCACGGTATAAGTCCAGGATCCGCCGACACGGGCGAGCACGGGCTCCGCGGCTGCTGCTCGTGCGTCTATATGACGTCATGTATGACGTGTTTAGCGAGTTGATGTTTGCAAACATGGCGGATAATTCGAAGGAACGTGTAGCAGCCGCTAAATGTATGAATTAATGGTCTGCTATATTTAGCTGTTTGAGACTGCGTAACACAATTCACAGCCACTAGATTGGCACTAGATTGGGTTAAAAATTGACTAGTTGGATAGTGAAATAGATATTAACGGCGCGATATGATGGGGCTGACTTGATTTCGCGAAAACTTTACGAATATTAAGTACGTCCGGCAAGTAGGAAAAGCACTGATCTGGTTTGGTTAAGTCCGGCTAGTGGCAAAACCATTGGTCTAGAGACAAGCAAAAGGGGGTCGGTGGGCATAAGCCCCCATGTTAGGGCCGCGAAGCAACCATCAGCCTCTAGCATCCTTTACGAAAGCAATTGTGATTCACCGAAAACCACTTTTATTTGCTAGTAGCTTTACGTCGCACTGACACAGATAGGTGGGAATAGGAAGGAAGTGGCCGTGGCCTTAATTAAGGTACAGCCCCAGCATTTGCCTGGTGTGAAAATGGGAAACAACGGAAAACCATCTTCAGGGCTGCCGACAGCATTACTAATTTAGCGCGGTGATCCACCGAAAACCACTGACAGTGACAGATTAGGTTGTGATCCACCGAAAACCACTGGTAGTGAC
This sequence comes from Anabrus simplex, assembly GCF_040414725.1. Classification (NCBI taxonomy): domain Eukaryota; kingdom Metazoa; phylum Arthropoda; class Insecta; order Orthoptera; family Tettigoniidae; genus Anabrus; species Anabrus simplex. Next base: position 697,013 of record NC_090277.1, on the reverse strand, counting down.
ACGTTAGGTTAGGTTTGGTTAGGTGCGACAGCATTACTAATTTAGCGCGGTGATCCACCGAAATCCACTGATAGTGACAGGTTAGGTTGTGATCCACCGGAAACCACTGATAGTGACAGGTTAGATTGTTATCCACCAAAACTACTGGTAGTGACACGTTAGGTTAGGTTTGGTTAGGTGCGACAGCATTACTAATTTAGCGCGGTGATCCACCGAAATCCACTGATAGTGACAGGTTAGGTTGTGATCCACCGGAAACCACTGATAGTGACAGGTTAGGTTGTGATCCACCAAAACCACTGGTAGTGACACGTTAGGTTAGGTTTGGTTACGTGCGACAGCATTACTAATTTAGCGGGGTGATCCACCGAAATCCACTGATTGTGACAGATTAGGTTGTGATCCACCGGAAACCACTGATAGTGACAGGTTAGGTTGCGATCCACCGAAAACCACTGATAGTAACAGGTTAGGTTGTGATCCATCGAAAACCACTGGTAGTGACACGTTAGGTTAGGTTTGGTCAGGTGCGAAAGCATTACTAATTTAGCGGGGTGATCCACAGAAAACCACTGATAGTGACAGGTTAGGTTGTGATCCACCGAAAACCACTGATAGTGACAGGTTAGGTTGTGATCCACCGAAATCCACTGATAGTGACAGGTTAGGTTGCGTTCCACCGAAAACCAGTGATAATGACAGGTTAGGTTGTGATCTACCGAAAACCACTAATAGTGACAGGTTAGGTTGTGATCCACCGAAAAGCACTGGTAGTGACACGTTAGGTTAGGTTTTGTTAGGTACGACAGCATTAATAATTTAGCGGGGTGATCCACCGAAAACCACTGATAGTGACAGGTTAGGTTGTGATCCACCGAAAACCAAAGCTAGTGACAGGTTAGGTTAGGTTTGGTTAGGTGCGACAGCATTACTAATTTAGCGGGGTGATCCATCGAAAACCACTGATAGTGTCAGGTTAGGTTGTGATCCACCGAAAACCAAAGCTAGTGACAGGTTAGGTTAGGTTTGGTTAGGTGCGACAGCATTACTAATTGAGTGGGGTGATCCACCGAAAACCACTGATAGTGACACGTTAGGTTAGGTTTGGTTAGGTGCGACAGCATTACTAATTTAGCGGGGTGATCCATCGAAAACCACTGATAGTGAAAGGTTAGGTTGTGATCCACCGAAAACCAAAGCTAGTGACAGGTTAGGTTAGGTTTGGTTAGGTGCGACAGCATTACTAATTGAGTGGGGTGATCCACCGAAAACCACTGATAGTGACACGTTAGGTTAGGTTTGGTTAGGTGCGACAGCATTACTAATTTAGCGGGGTGATCCACCGAAAACCACTGGTAGTGTAAGGTTAGGTTGTGATCCACCGAAAACCACTGTTAGTGACAGGTTAGGTTGTGATCCACCGAAAACCACTGGTTGTAACACGTTAGTTTAATTGCGACAGCATTGCTAATTGAGCGACTGTTGTTGGAAGTACACTTTTGTGATGACATCACGAATAGGAAAGCAACACTATACACACGAGTATATTGCAACCACTGAGACATGATATGAATTTATGAGTACACACCAAAAGTTGGCACAGGAGTAGACAGAAGGTGGACTTCTTGTGTTTGCGTAGATGTACTCCCTCTTAAAATAATAATTACTAGTATGGATGCAGCACTGAACGGGAGTTATAATTGTTTTGGCTAGTTGTACTTCGTCTTAAAACAATCATCACGACTATCACAGAACTGAACACACGACTCGACTGTTTATCTCTAGTTATACTTCCTCTTAAAACTATAATCACGACTATGACAGAGCTGGACACACAACTCGATTGTTTTCGTCTAGTTGTAGGCCTACTTCCTCTTAAGATAGCAATCAAGACTATAACATAGCTGGACACATGACTGGTTTGTTTTCGTCTACTTGTACTCCCTCTTCAAACAATAATCACACTGCTGGTAATGAAACTCGTGATTTGAGTTTGATGTATTTTTGTTCCTCGTAAAAGTTAAGTTGGCGACAGTTCAGAGAGAGACGACAGAGTCATCTTTTGGGGTAAATATTAATTACATTGCAATGCCATCTCTATTACTGGTAATGTACTATATGTACCTATATATACATCGTTTACGCTTCAAATTATCAAGTAACATGTTAGCTGAGTGGATAAGCTGATGGACTACGTAGTTGAAGATCGCTGGTTCAAGACGGCCTGTCTCCAGGAATTTATAACATTTAAGTAAAAATTAGGTTAGTATCCGAATATATAAGTGAAATAACTACGTATAAAATAGGTTAAATGGATGCCGGTGAAATACAGGCGGGGGCTGAAAGAAAGTGAAGGGAGAGGAAATACATGGTGAAAGTTCTTCAGTATCTTTTTAGTTCTCCCCACCCGGAACCCCTCCTACCCAGGAGGTCCCGTAAGTATGTCGTCATAGCTGTGCCGGCGAATTCTGGCCTTGTTTCCATAATGAGAAACAGACTGAAGGTAATGCATGAACCTTTTCACTCGAGATAAAAGATCTGTACCGTTAGTTTGGGGGGAAAATGCGATGAATTTTTAACACCAATGAAGCCTCTAAAGCATCGCACTGCTAACAGTGTTCGAACACTTATTGCTCCATAATTAACGAACGTGTATTTATTTTCAGCTTACCGATCGACGAGCGTGAAGAAATACTACCACTGTCTTATAGGTTGCCGTAAGACCAATCTGAGTCGGTTGGACGTGAAGCCGTCTTCTAGGTTCTTGTTGTTGTTGTTGGAGAGGTTATGGGCTCTATTATTTCACCCAGCCACTACACTTATTATCGTGATATTACACTTATAATGCGAAATCACACGCAATTATTCACATTACGAAGGTCACACGCAATGAATCTCACTACGAATGTCACAAGAACAGAGTTGAGCATCATGTCTATGTACACATCTTAAGTAGCGCCTGTATTTGGTAGCGCGTAACATAACAAAGGAAGTACGTAGACGCTAAAAACAGTGGAAGCAGGAGTATGTAACCGTGCGAACAATAAAAGGACTGTAATTTACCAGTAATTTACAAATGAATATGAGAGTCATCCAAATATTGAATGATAGCATGTATTATAGCAGGAGACATATCGATAAGCAAACAGGAGACATTAGTAGGGAGAGCTTTCTGAAGACTGATAAGACGAGAAATAAAAGCTGGACGAAAAGAATCATATACAGGGCATTGGAATAATAAATGATTGACATCAGCACTCGGAGTACCACATAGACAGGAGGAGTGGGGGGAGAGGTTAAAACGATGTTTATACAGAGGAGTAAGGGCATGATTAAAGCGAAGACGAAGAATGTTGGTAATGTGACGGCGAGAATAGTTACCCTTCAAATACCAAGGAGAGAGAGGAATACAAGGCTGGATATTGTAATAATAGCGACCTTTATAAGACGCTGGTGGAGTCCAATCTTCTTGCCACTGACGATAAGCGGAATGTTTAAGAACAGGGTAAAAATCGGGTAGAAGAACTGCAAGTTTAAGAAGGGATTTTCCATCACGAGCAGCTCGCTTAGCGAATAAATCCGCCTGTTCATTCCCATAGATACCTATATGACTAGGGACCCAGACAAAAGTGAGAACTACCCCAGATTGATGCAAGGTATAAATGAGACTTTTAACATGATACAAATACCAGTTAAAATAAATATGAGAGGACATGAGCGACTGAACGGCACTGAGAAAATCCGTATAAATAGCTGCTTTAGGTATAGAATGATGCTTAATGTACATGAGAGCTTGACGAATAGCAAAATTTCCGCAGTGTAGATAGAAAAGTCACTGGTTGAACGATAGAGTTCAGCAACATTGGTATTGACAATATAGAACGCTGCACCAACGCCAGAAGAGTTTTTGAGCCGTCTGTATATATGTTGGCGACAGAATCACTGAGAGCAAAACGTAGCTTCTTAAAAGGAGGGCCAGTCAACGAAGAAGCAGGAATAGAAGAGGTAAAAGAAGATTTAGGGGAGATAATAGAAGGGACAAAAAATAAACAGTCAAAATATACTGAATAAAAGGGGGAAGAAGCAGTGCGTAAGATAGTATTTTTATAGGAGAGAAGAAATTGATATGCATACAACAAAGCAGCCATCTTACGACGGCGGGCCTGTGAAAGAAGAGAGTATTCATCTAACAACTGCAATTTAGGAAGCAATGGGTGTTGAGCCAGGGCAAATCTTTTAAGTAAATATTTAGATGTTAACATTTTACGGCGAATTGGAAGAGGGAGCTCACCGGTCTCGACAAGGAGAGCATTAGTAGGGGTAGACAACAATGCTCCAACACAAGTTCTCAGGGCTTTAAATTGTAAAGTATTTAAGTGGTTAAGAAAAGAATCCGGCGCAGTATCTATAACATGCGCACAGTAGTCGATTCTAGAGCGAATAGTAGCGGAATATAACAACTGAGCTGTGCCAAGGTCAGCACCCCATGATCGTCTAGTAACCGCTTGGAGAATTTTAATATGCGTATCAGAAGAATTACGTAACTGAGTAATATGATGTTTCGAAGATAACGAGCGGTCTAGCATAACACCAAGGTATTTATGGGAGGAACAAAAAGGAATGACATGGGAATCGAAAACAAGTGGCTCAGAGTTAAACCTACGCTTAGAGGTGAAAAACATTGCACAGCATTTGGAGGTGGAAAGTTGAAGACCATGGAAAGTAAGCCATGTAATGACTTGCTCAATTAACTGATATATATGGTGACGACACACATCGACATTACTATGAGAATAATAAAGAACTATATCATCAGCATAAAAGAGAATGCGAGCTTTTTGTGTAACCAATTGTTCAAGATTACTCATATACAGGGCGAAAAGCAGACCACTTAAAATGTCTCCCTGAGGAACATCGACAGATGACAGACGACAAAGAAGAGAAGAATAAGCAGATTTAAGTGAAAGTTTCCGATACGTAAACAAATTACGTAAGATGTGGAGAAAATGAGCAGGAAAACCTTTCTGTGCGAGATTAGTCCAGAGAAGATGAAGTGGTATGGAGTCAAAAGCTCCTCGTATGTCCAAAAAAAATTGCAATAAGACAATCCCTACGAATTTGCGCTAATAGGATATCTATAATTAAAATGTTAATAGCATCTTGAGCACAACGACCTTTAAAGTAGGCGAATTGATATTTGGGAACCAAATTATAATATTCAAGAGACCACAGGATTCGTTGAAGGAGAATTTTTAAAACCGTCTTGCGTATACACGAACCAAGGACAATCCCTCGAAAGCTGTTAGCGTCAGTGTGAAGTTGACCAGGTTTGGGGATAGGCACCAAAAAAAAGTCATTCCAAGAGGTAGGAACAGAAGTAGTGAGAAGTATATTATTATAGAGAGCTAATAAAGCTTGTTTAGCACGTAGAGGGAGGATCCGGAGCATATCATATGATATATAATCAGGGCCTGGAGACGAACTCTTTGCGTTACACAACGTGGCCTCAAGTTCAGAAAGGTGTATAGGTTGGAGTAATACAGAAAAGCGGGAAGAGCATGGAGACATGGGGATAGTAAAGTCGGGCACGACATAGTCAGGAGTGAGTGAGTTGAGAAAGATAGATAAAATCTGTGGAGGGGTGACAGAGGGTGGAATGTATTGAGAAGCTCGGGTAAGTGAGCGAATTGCACTCCATAATTGAGAAGACGAAGTATGAGCGTTTAGGGAAGAAATAAAGGATCGCCATGCAGCACGGCGTTTAGAAAGAAAAACTCGTCTAGCGTAAGCAATATGTTGTTTAAGACGGAAATAATGGTGGGGGGCTAATGTTTTCCTATATATTCGGAATAAACGGCGTCGTTTAAGAACCAGATTATGGCACTCTGAGTCCCACCATCGTAAAAAGGAAGAGGGACAAACAGAGTGAGAAGAAATAGGTTTATAGGGATGGTAAAGATCGAGATAACCTTGTATGCATTGAAAGAGAGTAGAAAAGGACAAAATAGTATCCGAAATAAGCTCAATACGATGTGTAACATAAGAAATAAAAGATACTCTATCAAAGTGACGGAGGGAGCGAACATTACTGATACATGTAGGAGTGGAAGAAGAACTAGGAAACCTACCAAGATCATGCGTAAGAATAATAGGGAAATGGTCACTAGAATGTGTATCAGTAAGACGGTGCCAAGTTACAACCGAAGCCATTGCAGGACGACATAATGATAAATCCACAGCACTGGGAGGAGAGCCGGGGGGAGTGAGGCGCGTGGGAGAACCATCGTTTAACATTACAAAGTCATGCGATTGGGAAGCAGTGAGGAAATAAGAACCCAGGGAAGTATCACTACTGCTTCCCCACATAGAATGATGAAGATTGAAGTCCCCTAAGAGGAGAAGCTCGTTATGAGAAGAAAATTGCTGCAAGAATCGACACCATTGAATATGAGAAATAAAAAGATCTGGAGGGCAGTAAAAGTTAATAATGGAAAGGCGATTATATGAGATACCAATAACAAACGTATGGGGTAGACAATACGAGATATGAAGACGTTGATAGGACAAACTATGGTGAATAAATAAAGCAACACCACCGTAACCGTAAGTTTAATTTTATAATTAATTATATGTAACTAGAAATCCTAATACTCTGTAGTTTGTACAATGTAGTACATATGAGATGGTTTGGCATAACAGCAGGCTTCATAGCCTGAGCCACGCCACAAGTCAATAAATAAATAAATAAATAACCAACACCATCACAACGCTCAACATTAAAGCCATTTAAATAAAATTCAGAAGATGGGGAAAACCAAGTCTCCTGTATTGCTATAATGAATGGAGAAATTTCATTTATCAAAAATTGTAACTCATACCGTTTAGAAGGAATACTCCTAGCATTCCACTGCAGGATACGTAGCATCTAAAGAGAACATAGTGTGCACACAGTCACGAAGCTTATAAAGTGTATGTGCAACATGTGGCTGGTCTCCGAATAATTGAATAAGTTGTAGAAATATTTGATGAATACCACTTTGGAGATACGCCTTTTGGCGTAGCACAGGGGAACTAGATGACTGAGAAGAAGCTGAAGGTAAACACTGAAAATTACGGGAAGTAGAAGGAATCGGGGACGGAGAGGATGAAGATGAAGTGGATGGAAAGACTGAGGTATGTGAAGACACTGGAGTGGGTTTGATGAGATTAAGATACCCAGACTTATCAAAACCAGGTGTTGGAATGGGACGGGGCTATTTCATAACCACCTGAGTAAATTTACGTTTCCTGGGGGTTTCCACAGGTGAAGAGGAACTAGTAGAAGGAAGAGGTGGAAAATGATGGGTATCATTGGACATGTCAAATTGGGTCGAGGGTATTCTAGCAGACGCCTCGGAAAAGGATAGATTTTCTGGACACATAAGCTTTTTAAGGGCAGTTTGCTGTTGATGAGTACGGCAGTTTGATGAGCCAGTATAATGTTCCTGATGACAGTGAACACATCGGCGAATATTTTCTTGACACTCAGATGTAAGGTGATGTAACGCACAATGCCCACATCGGGGTGACTTAGCCTGACAGTTTTTAATCGTGTGTCCATATCGCTGACATTTTGAACATATAATCGGAGAGAATATGAATGGGTGAACCTCTAAATGCACTTGAAACAAAGAGACGTATTGAGGAAGAGTCTGAAAGCGAAAAAACAATCTTCACTGTTCCAGTAGGAACGTAGGTCACTCCACTGGGCTCCACAACCTTACGGTTAAACCGCTTGACCGATTTGACACGAACATCAGATTTGAGGTATTTATGAATGTCAGAATCAGAAACATTCTTTTCCACACCGCGTATAAGTCCTACACGAAAGATATTGGAACTAGGAATATATGCTTTCAAAGAGTGAGTTGCAAGTATTGAATGACGTAGAAAGGAATTAGCTTGGATCGCGGAACTAAATTCCACCAATAATCTATTTCGTCCTTTGGGCGTTATACCTTTCACAAAAATATCATTATCGTAAAACAAGCGCCCAAGCGCTATGGGATGAAGCCCACCAATATTTTTCGACTAAGTTTATTCAATAAAGACAAGAAATGGACCAAAATGAGCCTGTTGATAAACCTCCAACTCTTCAGAAGATGGGGGAGGTGGCTGAGCGTCATTATTTATTTATTTATTTATTTATTTATTTATTGACTTGTGGCGTAGCTCAGGCTATGAAGCCTGCTGTTATGCCAAACCATCTCATATGTACTACATTGTACAAACTATAGAGTATTAGGATTTCTAGTTGCATATAATTAATTATAAAATTAAACTTAAATAATAGTTATAAACAAAAGGAAAATTTCTGAGAGTTACTTTTTTAAAAAACATTAAATACTAATTTCTTAAGTCTATGTACCATTTATAACATGTTTTTTTAAATACATTTCTACTATGTATGTCTCTAATTACAGCCGGAAGGGAATTCCAAGAGCGTATGGTTGCAGGTATGAATGAGTTGCCGTACCCGGTCGTGCGGTAAATTGGGAAGCTCAGCAGGGAAGAGGTTTCTGACCTTGTAGGTATGCTGTTGGGAGATGACAAGTATTTAAGATCCATTCTCAGATAACTTGGTGTGTCTGTACGGAGAATGTTGTGAACAAGCGAAACAGAGTGAAGGTTTCTTCTCTCCGCCAAATATAACCATGACAGCTGTTCAAGACAAGGTGATATATGGCAATACCTGGGCATATTTAATACAAAACGGATGCATGTATTATAAGCCCGCTGAAGTTTAGTGTTAAGTATGGTGTTTAGGTTGTTGTATATTACGTCACCATAGTAGTATAATTGGACAGTTCTAGCGCCACCTCCACCTCAGGCTCCCAGATGCCTCCTCCACCTCAGCCAGAGGCCTCTTCCAGTACTGCCAACTTAACCTAACTAGCGCGAAATTTGAATTTGTAAACAAAGCCACGTGCTTTTTGACAGACAACAACGCATCGCTAACCTCAGTACTGCCATCTTGACGGGCCTAAACCTCAGTAGTGCCAACTTAACCTAACTAGCGTGAGGTAAACAAAGCCACGTGTTTTTTGACAGCCACGTGCTTTTCGACAGATTTGTAAACAAAGCCACGTGCTTTTTGACAGCTGTCATCGACAACAACTCATCGCTAACCTCAGTACTGCCATCTTGACGGGCCTAAACCTTAGTGGTATCAACTTAACCTCACTAGCGTGTGGTAAACAAAGCCACGTGCTTTTTGACAACCACGTGCTTTTTTGACAGCTGTCATCCGCCATCTTTAAACTACAGAGCACTGTGCTGCCCTCTTTAGATGTAAAATTCATCACCTGTCATCCGCAGTGCTGCCATCTTGACGGGTCTAAACCTTAGTGCTACCAACTTAACCTCACTAGCGTGAGGTAAACAAAGCCACGTGCAGCTGTCATCCATCATCTTTAATCACAGTGCTGCCCTCTTTGTGGTGGCGGATAATTTGAAAAATGCTTTTTGATAGCAGCCATCTTTGAGCACCGTGCTGCCCTCTATGTGGTGGCGGTAAATTCCACGTGCTTTACAAACCCATGTGATTTTCTGTCAGCTGTCATCCGCCATCTTTATTCCAGAGAGAACAGTGCTGCCCGGTGGCGGCAAATTCCACGTGCTCTTGTTTGGAAACAAATCAACATGCTTTTTTTTTGACAGCTGTCAACCGCCATCTTTAATCACCGTGCTGTCCCCTCTTTAGCTACTTACCTTTGACAGCTGTCATCCGCCATCTTTATTCTAGAGAGAACAGTGCTGGCCGGTGGCGGCAAATTCCACGTGCTCTTGTTTGGAAAGAAAGCCATGTGCTTTTTTTTGACAGCTGTCATCAGCCATCTTTAATCACCGTGCTGTCCCCTCTTTAGCTACTTACCTTTGACAGCTGTCATCCGCCATCTTTATTCCAGAGAGAACAGTGCTGCCCGGTGGCGGCAAATTCCACGTGCTCTTGTTTGGAAACAAATCAACATGCTTTTTTTTGACAGCTGTCAACCGCCATCTTTAATCACCGTGCTGCCCTCTTTAGCTGCTTACCTTTGACAGCTGTCATCCGTCATCTTTAATTTAGAAAGAACAGTGCTGCCCGGTGGTGGAAAATTCCACGTGCTCTTGTTTGGCACTGCATTGCAATCAAACACTGATTAGAAAAAAAATCTCTTCTCAACATGAGCTAGACAATAACATACTTACGAATCTGCTCATCACCTTCTTTCTTGCTTTTCTTCTATGAGTAATAAACAAAAACTCTATCTTGCAAATAAGGAGCGGGAGGGAGGTAATACCTAACCTAAAATAAAAGAATATGTCAATTCTACATTATTTATTTACATCTTGTATGTACAAGTTTTATCTCGAATCATTTTACCCTAGTGATGTTTGCGTACTTCTCGATGCAATTCTTGAATGTACAAGTTTAAACTCGCCGTACTACTCTCTCAGCGTACCTCTCCCCTACAATATGTACAGTGAATTGCGATGTAAGACAGCGTAACGTAAGTACACACCTCTAGCATAATGTTTACATCTGCTTTAAGTAAAGTAGTACCTATCAATACTACTATGCCCCCAGGCTAGCGTGTTGGTAGAATTTGGAATGACAAACCGTTTGCAATCATCGCTATTAAGGGCTACCTTACTAATTAAATGAGTGTACAACTGGTGCTTCTTGCTTCTAATGACAGACATTTGCTTATGCAAAACAGGTGGATTACTTTTAATGCAACTGTTATAGTTTTCAAAACTTAGCTGATTCTGAGCGACATTCTTTTTAACCCCCTTCAATCTCCTTATTTGTAATTCATTTAAGAGTTTTATGCAATATGACTTGGATTTAGTACCTACAAATGAATCGATAATATTCCCAGCACATTCATCTTTCATTTTACCTAGAAACTTTTTGTTCACTAGCGGTAGATGATATTGATTATCTGCAGGATAGTTACTTGTATCAAACCTACCCAAGTCCGGCTTTATATCATTGTAATAGTCATCAGTTTTGATTTGATAAATAAACGAATCGGTATCTGTGTAGAGCAATTGCGCATTATGCGCGTACTTCTTCATCATATAATCGTAATGGAATTCATACATGAGTGTTTTAGCCAATTCAAGTACTGCAAAGCCGACGTAGGTAGGTTTGTCATACTTAACCTTAACACGATTCATCTGTATAATAACTAAATTCTCATGTATGATGGTGCAGCTGTGGAAATTTGGTTTACTTATTAAATAGTTAGCACCATACCTTTTCTTAATATTATCCCAGTTTGTAATCAATTTTACATCAACGCGTTTGTCAACATTCTCCATAGTCTTACCCAACACACTGTTATTCATGAGCTTGTAGAAATCTTTTTCAAACTCGTTAACCGCATTCGTTCTTAAATTATTGTTCAGATCGATATATGGCTTTAGCCACGGTGACTGATTAAATTCTAGTACACGATGAATTTTGGATAACTTCAAACCATGCTGCAAACACTGTTTTAAATTTCGGTAATGAATGATATACTTAGATTTATCGCATAAATTAGCAATGAGCATTTTCGTCGTTGATGCAATGTACGGGGGCTTCATATTTTCAGGACAGAACGGTAGGTCATTATTAGAAGTGTGTAACTCTTTAGGATACTGTAAGTCAACTTCGAGGAAATAACCTTTATCAGCTTCATCACCTAGGGTGTGTAGCTGTAAAGCATCAATTTCGCACTGCGTCAGCCAGCGGAAACCACTCACCGGTAGATGCTGACTCATCGCCCACCCATACTGATTATTAGCATCGAGGTAAACGATATACCGAGATTCCTGACTGGAATCGAAACTCGGCATGTACTTATTATTAGCACTCGAATACCGGCCGCTGCACTGACTCAGACCGCCTCGAATGGATGCTTTTATAAAGTGCACCATATCGATATCGGTCAGCAGTTCCAAATTCACACGCGTGTATTTTAACATCGCGTCCCAACTTAACCCAGGTGCAGTAAAATACTGACATGGGTCAAGGCTGTAGGTGTTCATGCAAACACAGCGAAAATTTTCAAAAATATCAGCTAACAAAAGTACATCTGTCTTTAAATATAAATCGGAGTATTCACCTAGCGTTTGAATGTGGAACTGCTCCCAGATATGTTGTGCATGTAAATAGTCATCATCACTAATATCTGCTGAATTCAGCGAGCTGTAAAAGGATTGTTTCGATGGTAAGGCACGTTCTAAGGCGGTCTAAGCAGTCGAGATATTCATAACAAAAAACACCCTTACGCCGAAGTAAATTAAACTGCGCTTCTTCAGGGAAAACGCGTCGAATTTCTGTAAATTGTTCAGGCTGTAAATGACTAGAAAGTTTATCGAGGCTACTCGCCATAAAGCGAAACGAGTCAAGGAATCTCAGTTTTATAGAATGCTCAGCATCTACTTTTACAGACTTTGCAAACGCAATGTACCGCTCTTTATTCTGAGGGATTATATCTACTTTTTCATCTGAAGCTCCAAATTGTGAAATGATGAAATGAGAGTCGTAACCAGATAAGTTATGAAAAATTACAGGGATAAATTTAGGAACTCTATACTTAAGATTACAGCTATAATGAGCGGCACATCTGTAGAAACCAGTTAAATGATCATGAACAAAAACTTTAGGGTCATTTTCGGAAAATTCCCCATCACAAATGCTACACTTTGTAGCACGTTCATGATCATTTAACTGAATGTCGGTGAGTGGCTTCATAGGAATATTACTATTCAGAATACGACCGAGACGAACTGCATCACTTTCAAGTCTTTCTAAAAATACTTTAGCAGCATCATGTCCTCGATACAGCTCTAACTTGTTAAGCGTACTATCGTAACTACACTTGATGTAATACGCGAAGCTATACGGGACATGCATGTGCGTAGTATTAGTGAAAGAGTTGTCAGGATTAGGTGAGCATGTGTTGCATGGCGTGAGGATGGCTTCAAAGTCTGCATAAATCACGAACGGTACCCACATCTGCTTGTGAAAATTTGTAAATCTTAAAACATTATTGCCTGTAGTAGGTATCTCTGTACGTACATGATTGCAGTCATTCTTGGAATGCTTCGTTAACTGATCTTCAGTTCTAAAATACTGCAAGCATCCATCACATAGCCACTTTTTACCATCATGTTTTGAAAACTGACTGCCAACAAGTCTACTCAGATTTTTAATCCAGCAAAAGTGGCTATTCTCACTGTTTTCAATATAGAGTAAATTAACGTGAGTACTCTTCTTATGACATGTATAATACAGAGGACCTACTACAGACTTTTTCTCTACACTATACACATTAATACTAATGTTATTTAGTTCCTCAAAGCGCTTAATATCCTTTATCTGCACAGGAAATTCTATACTATCGAAATTTAGTTGCGTTGAATAGTGTGGATAGGATGATGTTCTATTCGCTACATTCGATTTAGCAGGATTTAAAGCCGACATCACCGCCCATGCTTCGTCATTGTTTTGGATGTTTACAACAGCTTTTCTTTGCTGAATCCATGTCGGCAGCTCGATGTGCGAAGATCCACGCATAGGATTGTACTTATTGATTTTAACTTCTAGATACATTATTTCAACTAAAGCCCAGCCTGATTCCTTTTCCTGAAATTCCTCGCTCTTAGTTGAAATAATGTTAGAGACATCCCTAAGTACATCACCAAAATTAGTCGACTCACTTATGACAAAATTCTTCGTATTAAATGATTTAATGTCCGTTATTTCGGATTCATCCGTGCTTTTAATGTACAAGGCGAAAAGTTCAAAATTAACTTTAAATAAACTATGATTGGACAAAGATTTAGCAAGAAGCTGTTGTACATCCGGTTGAACGCGATTTAAAAAGTTTGAAGTGCTCTGAAACTTTTGACTGGTGCGAATTCGGTAACTAGCAATCCTACTTTTAAATGCTGTATTAATTTCCTCGATGTTTGCGTTACTACCACTTCTACACGCATTATTTTTATGTGCATTACTCCGTAAGTGCCCCTGAAAATGCGAAGATGGTACATCAGTGTTACAGTGCTCGCAGTGAATAGTTTGAAATTCATTTTTCCTAGGTTTTTTACTACTAGTACTTTCTACAGCTACATCAGTAGCTGCACGCTTTTTCCCTACTACTACCTGAGGGCAAGAAGATATTTGATGTACCTCTGCTAAGTGAGCCTGGTATTGCTCTACATTAGCGAAGTACAGCCCGCAAACATCACATAAAGGAGATGTTATGCTAGGGTGTTTTGATTTCATATGGCGCATGAAGTTATCTCGCCTTGTAAACGATGCCTCACACTGCTCGCAGGTGAACGTAGACGCTTCTCCATGTTTGATTTGTAAATGCCGTGTAAGGGCATCTCTTCTTGTAAAAGTTATATCACACTGCGAGAGAACAACCAATAGAGATTAGCCTAAAGTTGCGATGTTCAACCTATAGAGGTCGGACATGACTGTGAGTGTGAAATTATACGATTAACCTCTCCTATGGCATGCGAATTAAAGAAAATAACTATTTATCAATAGACTAAAGTTACGATGTTTTAGAAGAAACCAAGTTTCAGCCTGCTGAGGTCAGACATAGCTATGTGTGTGTTTGAAATTATAAAATTAACCTCGTCTATAGCATGAGGATTAAAGAAAATGACTATTTATCAATAGACTAAATTACGATGTTTTAGAAGAAACCAAGTTTCAACGAATAGAGGTCAGACATTGCTGTGAGTTTTAAATTATAAGATTAACCTCTTCTATGACATGCAGATTAAAGAAAATAACTATTTGTCAATAGACTGAAGTTACGATGTTTTAGAAGAAACGAGGTCAGACATAGCTATGCGTGCGTGTTTGAAATTATAAGATTAACCTCTTCTATGACATGCAGATTAAAGAAAATAACTATTTGTCAATAGACTAAAGTTACGATGTTTTAGAAGAAACCAAGTTTCAGCCTGCTGAGGTCAGACATAGCTATGTGTGTGTACGTGTTTTAAATTATAAAATTAACCTCTCTATAGCATGAGGATTGAAGAGAACGACTAAAGTTACGATGTTTTAGTGAAACCAAGTTTCAGCCTGCTGAGGTCAGACATAGCTATGTGTGCGTGTTTGAAATTATAAATTTAACCTCGTCTATAGCATGAGGATTAAAGAAAATGACTATTTATCAATAGACTAAAGTTACGATGTTTTAGAAGAAACCAAGTTTCAACGAATAGAGGTCAGACATTGCTGTGAGTTTTAAATTATAAGATTAACCTCTTCTATGACATGCAGATTAAAGAAAATAACTATTTGTCAATAGACTGAAGTTACGGTGTTTTAGAAGAAACCAGGTTTCAGCCTGCTGAGGTCAGGCATAGCTATGCGTGCGTGTTTGAAATTATAAGATTAACCTCGTCTATAGCATGAGGATTGAAGAGAACGACTATTTATCAATAGACTAAAGTTACGATGTTTTAGAAGAAACCAAGTTTCAGCTTGCTGAGGTCAGACATTGCTGTGAGTTTGAAATTATAAATTTAACCTCGTCTATAGCATGAGGATTACAGAAAATGACTATTTATCAATAGACTAAAGTTACGATGTTTTAGAAGAAACCAAGTTTCAGCCTGCTGAGGTCGGACATTGCTGTGAGTTTGAAATTATAAGATTAACCTCTTCTATGACATGCAGATTAAAGAAAATAACTATTTGTCAATAGACTAAAGTTACGATGTTTTAGAAGAAACCAAGTTTCAGCCTGCTGAGGTCGGACATTGCTGTGAGTTTGAAATTATAAGATTAACCTCTTCTATGACATGCAGATTAAAGAAAATAACTATTTGTCAATAGACTAAAGTTACGATGTTTTAGAAGAAACCAAGTTTCAGCCTGCTGAGGTCGGACATTGCTGTGAGTTTGAAATTATAAGATTAACCTCTTCTATGACATGCAGATTAAAGAAAATAACTATTTGTCAATAGACTAAAGTTACGATGTTTTAGAAGAAACCAATTTTCAGCCTGCTGAGGTCAGACATAGCTATGTGCGTGTGTGTGTGTGTTTTAAATTATAAAATTAACCTCTCTATAGCATGAGGATTGAAGAGAACGACTAAAGTTACGATGTTTTAGAAGAAACCAAATTTCAGCCTGCTGAGGTCAGGCATAGCTATGCGCGTGTTTGAAATTATAAAATTAACCTCGTCTATAGCATGAGGATTGAAGAGAACGACTAAAGTTACGATGTTTTAGAAGAAACCAAGTTTCAACGAATAGAGGTCAGACTTACCTTAAAATCTTCGCGCTGCAAACTGTTACTCGGATGAATAAAATGCGTGCGTTCAAGCCTGAAACTCGAATGATAATATTCTGGTCGAATCTAAAAAGAAAAGAACAAACATATATGAATGCAGTGTAGGGTGTATCAGCTAGCCTAGTTATCTTTACAACTCAAAGTTCGAAAACATACCTTAAAATGAATGTGCTGCAGACTGTTACTCGGATAAATAAAATGCGTACTTTCAAGCCTGAAACTCGAATGATAATATTCTGGTCGAATCTAAAAGAAAAGAACAAACATATATGAATGTAGTGTAGGGTGTATCAGCTAGCCTAGTTATCTTTACAACTCAAAGTTCGAAAACATACCTTAAAAATGCATGTGCTGCAGACTGTTACTCGGATGAATAAAATGCGTACTTTCAAGCCTGTAACTCGAACGGTACCTAAAAAGAAAAGAACAAACATATATGAATGTAGATGTCTATTACCTAGCGTAGAAGTTGCTTTGCAGACAGTAACTAACAGTTCTAGCTTACCTTAAGATAAAGGCTGAAGAATAATATTCACAGCAGACAGTACTTAGACGGGAGATGTGTACGTGATAAACGCATACAGAGAACTGTGAGCACTTCACGCAGACTGCAGTGAGTAAATATGCTGCTTGTTACCAAGCGGATGTGAAAATCGCTGACAACTGCAGTACAGTCGGAACGAAGTGTTTATGCAACAAGAGCACTCCTGTAGTCCCGCAGGCTGACGTATTTAAGCCGGAATCGAACCTCCTGTTGATGCCGAGGTGTCAGAATTTAAGAGTTCTGCAGTGGATCGAGCCTTGGAAAGTTAGCGCGCGATCCTCGACTTCTGGACTTAAACGGGAGGGTACTAAGCTACATCCGCGGTATTCCTTACCTGTAGGCACTTAAAGGTATTGGGCTAAAACTACATTTAGCTAGATCATGTAATGACGATCGCGCAGGCCCCTCGCCTAGCATTTGCTATTTTTTACGGCTTCTAGTTCGAACCCGCTATCTTCCGAAGTAGCGAGAATGATTGAAGAGTGTTTGAGGGTGATTCATTTGTTGGATGGAGGTGTTAAGCTGGCTTCTTCGGTAGGAGTAGGCTATGTCGGGATATCGATTTAAAATCCTAGTCAGGAGGGGCAACCGGTCGTATAAAACTATGGTGTGAGGACGTTAAACCTTGTGCAGACTCCCTCGAAAATGATTTTTTGAGTACAAGACTTGAGGGTGATTCATTTGTTGGATGGAGGTGTTAAGCTGGCTTCTTCGGTAGGAGTAGGCTATGTCGGGATATCGATTTAAAATCCTAGTCAGGAAGAGCAGCCGGTCGTAAAACTATAGTGTGAGGCGGGGTGTGCAAAAAAGCTAGCTATAAGTAAGGGCTGTTGATGGGGGCGTTAAACCTTGTGCAGACTCCTTCGGAAATGATTTTTTGAGTACAAGACTTGACGGTGATTCATTTGTCGGATGGAGGCAATAAGCCTTGTGCAGGCTTCTTCAGCGGGAGTAGGCTATGTGTCGGTACCGGGATATCTAGTTATAAAACCCGCTACAACAAATTTATCGCGTATACTGCGATTTAAAATCCTAGTCAGGAAGGGCAGCCGGTCGTAAAACTATGGTGTGAGGCGGGGTGTGCAAAAAAGCTAGCTATAAGTAAGGGCTGTTGATTGGGGCGTTAAACCTTGTGCAGACTCCTTCGAAAATGATTTTTTTGAGTACAAGACTTGACGGTGATTCATTTGTCGGATGGAGGCAATAAGCCTTGTGCAGGCTTCTTCAGCGGGAGTAGGCTATGTGTCGGTACCGGGATATCTAGTTATAAAACCCGCTACAACAAATTTATCGCGTATACTGCGATTTAAAATCCTAGTCAGGAAGGGCAGCCGGTCGTAAAACTATGGTGTGAGGCGGGGTGTGCAAGAAAGCCAGCATTAAGTAAGGGCTGTTGATGGGGGCGTTAAACCTTTTGCAGACTCCTTCGAAAATGATTTTTTGAGTACAAGACTTGACGGTGATTCATTTGTCGGATGGAGGCAATAAGCCTTGTGCAGGCTTCTTCAGCGGGAGTAGACTATGTGTCGGTACCGGGATATCTAGTTATAAAACCCGCTACAACAAATTTATCGCGTATACTGCGATTTAAAATCCTAGTCAGGAAGGGCAGCCGGTCGTAAAACTATGGTGTGAGGCGGGGTGTGCAAGAAAGCTAGCTATAAGTAAGGGCTGTTGATGGGGGCGTTAAACCTTGTGCAGACTCCTTCGAAAATGATTTTTTGAGTACAAGACTTGACGGTGATTCATTTGTCGGATGGAGGCAATAAGCCTTGTGCAGGCTTCTTCAGCGGGAGTAGGCTATGTGTCGGTACCGGGATATCTAGTTATGAAACCCGCTACAACAAATTTATCGCGTATACTGCGATTTAAAATCCTAGTCAGGAAGGGCAGCCGGTCGTAAAACTATGGTGTGTGGCGGGGTGTGCAAGAAAGCCAGCATTAAGTAAGGGCTGTTGATGG
Source organism: Anabrus simplex (assembly GCF_040414725.1). Classification (NCBI taxonomy): domain Eukaryota; kingdom Metazoa; phylum Arthropoda; class Insecta; order Orthoptera; family Tettigoniidae; genus Anabrus; species Anabrus simplex. The sequence continues at coordinate 678,162 of NC_090277.1, read as the reverse complement.
GGGCGTTAAACCTTGTGCAGACTCCTTCGAATATGATTTTTTGAGTACAAGACTTGACGGTGATTCATTTGTCGGATGGAGGCAATAAGCCTTGTGCAGGCTTCTTCAGCGGGAGTAGGCTATGTGTCGGTACCGGGATATCTAGTTATAAAACCCGCTACAACAAATTTATCGCGTATACTGCGATTTAAAATCCTAGTCAGGAAGGGCAGCCGGTCGTAAAACTATGGTGTGTGGCGGGGTGTGCAAGAAAGCCAGCATTAAGTAAGGGCTGTTGATGTGTTTTAACCTCTCCGTACAATCATAATAGTTTACGTTAGGAACTTACATAGGCTAAATGCTACACATTCCGTAGCAGAGCCGGGAATCGAACTCGGACCTCCGAGGGTGGCAGCTAATCACACTAACTACTACACCACAGAGGAGGACTATTTCAGAATATTTTACAACCTTAATTAGTACTGTGTTTTAAGAGCTTGAATGGTACTCAGCTAAGAAGACCTTCGCGAGTTACAAGCCGCTTATCAGCATGCAGTGTCCTCGTTCAAGGTTACTACTACAGCAGGAAGATACGTGTACAATTTCAGCTAACACACGCATTCCGCGGCTCGCTCTGATACAACTTCAAGGACTGTAGAACAAACCCATAGCCTACAGTATGCATGCCTCTCACCCGGTAGTCACGGGTTCGATTCTCTTGGGAATAAAAATGTGTTTAAATCGCAAGAATTTGTTGAGTTGCCCTTCCTAACGTAAAACTAGCAGTATCTAAGCTCATACACTATAGTTTTCAACCGGTTGCCCTTCCTGACGTCAAAGAACTCGGATTAAGAATCTGTCGAGAATCGGGGGTTTTACAGCTAGATTTTAAATCGCTGTATCACGAACTATTGTTTTACTACCGGTTGCCCTTCCTGACTAGGATTTTAAATCGCAAGAATTTGTTTTAAGACTAGTTGCCCTTCCTAACGCAAAACTAGCAGTATCTAGCCTCTTACATCATACACTATTGTTTTCAACCGGTTGCCCTTCCTGACGTCAAAGAACTCGGATTAAGAATCTGTTTTACAACTTCTAACACGAGAATCGGGGATTTACAGCTAGATGGTCTTCTTAGATTTTAAATCACTGTATCACGAACTATTGTTTTACAGCCGGATGCCCTTCCTGACGCAAAACTAAGATTTTAAATCGCAAGAATTTGTTGAGTTACCCTTCCTGACGTAAAACTAGTAGTATCTAGCCTCTTACATCATACACTATTGTTTTCGAACGGTTGCCCTTCCTGACGTCAAAGAACTAGGATTAAGAATCTGTTTTACAACTTCTAACATGAGTATCGGGGATTTATGGCTAGATGCTCTTCTTAGATTTTAAATCACTGTATCACGAACTATTGTTTTACAGCCGGATGCCCTTCCTGACGCAAAACTGGCAGTATCTAGCCTCTTACATCATACTCTATTGTTTTCGACCGGTTGCCCTTCCTGACGTCAAAGAACTCGGATTAAGAATCTGTTTTACAACTTCTAACATGAGAATCGGGGATTTACAGCTTAAAGATGGCGGATGACAGCTGTCAGAAAAGCATATAGGTTTGTAAAGCATGTAGAATTTACCGCCACCACATAGAGGGCAGCACGGTGATTAAAGATGGCGGTTGACAGCTGTCAAAAAAAAAGCATGTTGATTTGTTTCCAAACAAGAGCACGTGGAATTTGCCGCCACCGGGCAGCACTGTTCTCTCTGGAATAAAGATGGCGGATGACAGCTGACAGAAAATCACATGGGTTTGTAAAGCACGTGGAATTTACCGCCACCACATAGAGGGCAGCACGGTGCTCAAAGATGGTTGCTATCAAAAAGCATTTTTCAAATTATCCGCCACCACAAAGAGGGCAGCACTGTGATTAAAGATGATGGATGACAGCTGCACGTGGCTTTGTTTACCTCACGCTAGTGAGGTTAAGTTGGTAGCACTAAGGTTTAGACCCGTCAAGATGGCAGCACTGCGGATGACAGGTGATGAATTTTACATCTAAAGAGGGCAGCACAGTGCTCTGTAGTTTAAAGATGGCGGATGACAGCTGTCAAAAAAGCACGTGGTTGTCAAAAAGCACGTGGCTTTGTTTACCACACGCTAGTGAGGTTAAGTTGGTACCACTAAGGTTTAGGCCCGTCAAGATGGCAGTACTGAGGTTAGCGATGCGTTGTTGTCGATGACAGCTGTCAAAAAGCACGTGGCTTTGTTTACAAATCTGTCGAAAAGCACGTGGCTGTCAAAAAACACGTGGCTTTGTTTACCTCACGCTAGTTAGGTTAAGTTGGCACTACCGAGGTTTAGGCCCGTCAAGATGGCAGTACTGAGGTTAGCGATGCGTTGTTGTCTGTCAAAAAGCACGTGGCTTTGTTTACAAATTCAAATTTCGCGCTAGTTAGGTTAAGTTGGCAGTACTGGAAGAGGCCTCTGGCTGAGGTGGAGGAGGCATCTGGGAGCCTGAGGTGGAGGTGGCGCTAGAACTGTCCAATTATACTACTCACCATAATCGAAGATGGGTAGAATTAAGCTCTGAATAAGTAACTTTCTCGTATTTAGAGGGAGGAGATCCCGTAAACGTTTAAGAGAGTGCAAAGAAAAGAATACTCGTTGGCATATTTTCGTCGTGTGCTCCGTCCAGCTTAAGTACTTGTCAAAAATGAGGCCAAGGTTTTTTACTGTTTCGTTTATTTGTATTGGTGTTGCGTGGAATAGGATTGGGGGAATTTTAACACTTTTCAGTTTGGTATGATTACTTTTGGATCCAATTATGATTGCTTGCGATTTGAATGGATTGACTTTAAGAGAATTATTTTTAGTCCAGTCTTTTATATTTTCCAGGTCATCGTTTAGTTTGTCAATGTCTAGTTGGATGTCTTTCGGGTTTGTTTGTATATAAAGTTGAATATCGTCTGCGAAGAAATGGTATTTACACGTTTTTATATGTTCTGGTAGGTCATTTAAGTACAGTGAAAATAGCAGTGGCGCTAGAACACTGCCCTGAACTACGCCAACTTCAGTTTGTTGCCATTGTGACACTTTCGTACCTGCTGAAACGCACTGCTGCCGCCCAATTAAATAAGAGTGCAGCCACGTCAGTGCGCTTGAAGAAAATTTTTGTGCTTGTAGTTTAGCTAATAATATTTCTCTGTCTACACAGTCAAATGCTTTACTTAGGTCTAAAAGTACAAGGATAGTCATTTGTCCGTTGTCCATGCCTACTTGAATGTCATTTGTAACTTTTAGTAGTGCTGTGGTTGTGCTGTGGTTAGGTCTAAATCCTGACTGGTATTTGTCGAGTAAATTGTGTTTGTTAATGTAATTTGTTATCTGCTTGTGAACGACCTTTTCTAATATTTTACTAAGACAAGGAAGTATGCAAATTGGTCGAAAGTCTTCGGGTTTTGTTGGATTATCGATTTTTCTTATCGGTCGTATTATGGCACTTTTCCATATATTGGGAAAGATTCCTGTCATGAGTGAGGTATTTATTATGTGTGTAATTGTTGGGAGAACAATTTCAGTGAGTCTTTTAATTAATGTCAAATTTATTCCGTCACATCCTGTAGCCTCTGACTTTATTTCATGAATTGCGTCTCTGGCGTCATTAAGAGTTACATGTGAAAAATAAAATTCTTCTCCATCGTGTTTTGTTTTCGTATGCAGTCTGTCGATTGTTTCCCTTTTAGTTCGTTCGTCTGTATGTGAATTTTGTGAGCAGAAAAATTGATTAAATTCGTCTAATGGCAAGTCAGTGTTGTTTTCGTCGGTTTTATTTTTTGTCAAACCAATGTTCCGAAGAATTTTCCAAACATTGCCAGAATGGTTATTTTTTAGGATTTCATGTGTGTGGCGTATCTTAGCATTCCTGATGGTCTGAGTTGTTGTGTTACGCAATTTTTTGTACTTTTCGAAATTTTCTGCGGTTGGATTTTTTGTATAATATTTGTAAGCTGCATTTCTTTCCTCCATTTTTAACCTTATGTCTTGCGTCAGCCAAGGTGATGGTTTTCGTTTCACTCGTGCAGTCCGTATGGGGGCGTGTTTGTCATACAGTCCTAAAAGTAGTTTGTTAAACAAGGTTATTTTATCGTTAATGTCTTGTACGAGTTGTATGTTGTGCCACGGTGTTTTGAGTGCGTCCTCAATGAACGCCTCTTCGTTTAGGCTTTTGAAGTCTCGATAGGAAATTAATTTAGGCTCATATTTGGGACATTTCAGTGAGTAAGTTGCGTAAATAAAGTCATGTTGGGAAAGTCCGGGAGCTGGTTGTTGTCCGTAAGTCTGTATTCTATCAGTATTGTTTGTAATAATTAAATCCAGTAGTGTATGGGAAGTAGCTGTGTGGTGTGTAGGATTTAGGGGAAGGATCGTCATATTGAGTGAGGTAAGCATGCTTTTGAGTTGTCTAGATTCAGCAGAGTCACATTTTATCATGTCAGAATTAAAGTCGCCCATTAAAATAGCATGCTCATACCTGGGTAATAGGTCCTGTAGTGCTTCCTCCAGGTCTTCGATACATCTCGTCTTCGGTGCACGATACACAACACCCAGTAAACACTTAACACTGCGAATTTGTAATTCAATAAATAGGAACTCCGGCCCGTTGTGAAATTCACTTGGTGTTTTGAGTAATTCTTTGAATTTCATATCTTTGCGCAGATATATCCCTACGCCTCCCCCACCTTTTCCTACTCTATCGTTTCTTATCAGCGCGTAACCATCCATATTTACTAGTGAAGACGGGATACTTGGTTTCAACCACGACTCTGATATTAATATGGCATGGAAGTTGTTGTTAGAGAATATGTCTGAGAATTCAGTGAAATGGGAAAGAAGGCTCTGTGTGTTCACGTGGCCCACCTGCAGAGAGCTTGGAGGTACAGAAGGAATGTTGCTGGGGCAGCCAGCAGTGGTTTGGGAAGGGGTGGTTGTAGTTTGACCGGTCTGCGTTTGGGGAGGGGAGGTTTGCAGGCTGTAATTAGAGACATTTGTTTCCTTTAACCTAAGAAAAGCCAACTTGACAGTTTCTAAATGCTAACTGAAGTAGTTTCCTGGAATTTAGTTAAACCTAATCTAAGTTATCAATTAAATTTAACAGATATTTACAAATCTAGGTATTCTCCTATTCAATTACAGTTATCGCCTAGTTTTAGCTTAGGCTCATGATTAACTAATGTTGTTTAGTTCTTGACGATTTGTGACCCGAATTTTCCTGTCACCTCGTTTCACTATCACTGTCCCGTCCTTCGACCACGTATTTTTTACGCCGTACTTTGAAATTGCCTCCTGGAAAAGCTGTAGTCTCAGGGGAGTGAGATCTTCTCGGATAGTTTTGTTTGTGCCCTTCAGTTTTTTCTTATTTGTGAACATTGCATTCCTTTTCCGATAGGACACAAACTTCACTATTATTGGTCTCGGACGACCGCCTTTCCTTTTGCCTACCCTGTGTGACCTATCAATGTCTTCTAGACTGAGATCGACCCCAGTTTCCTCAGCGATAATTAAAATTATGTTGTCCGTGTTCTCATTTGCGGACTCTGCTACACCGAACACTCGCAAGCACTGGCGCCTCGTGTACTGTTCCAGATCGTCGGTCTTCTCCTGTAACTGGGACTCTAGTCTCTTTATAATTTTGTCCCTATCTTCGAGAGCACTCCGCAAGTCTTCAATTACCTTAGTATTGAAGTCTATAGACTCCTGCAATTGTTCTACCACTACCTTTGTCACTTGCTCCTGTATTAGGTTGGCAAGCGTGTTCAAGATGTCCTTGCTACACAGCGCGTCCTGGACGGCTTGCTTCACCAAGTTCTCCATCGACACTTGCTTTACTTTACGCGGCATGATATTTTTGTCTGCTGGTAGATGTTGATCACACGTATCACGTCACTAACACTTCTGTATACGCACAACAATGGTAGGAACAAGTATTAGCGTCACAAATCGTTTACACTGCGAAAGTACACCTTCAAACTTAACGTTAATCAGGAGCCTTGCCTTGACCGACTATGCACTGTCCGCCATCTTAAGCAATACTGTTGAGGTTGTAAAGGCTGCTGTAATGAATTCATATTTGAAGTGAGATTAATCAAATCGGTTCGCATCGGCACAGTTTCTTCACGACCAATATTGGCATTGGATGAGGGATCCGCTGCCTCATCTCCTCCACTATCAGTATCCATCGCCAAAGCTTACACAGACACACACCCGCCAAACGCTCACACACTACTTGTCACCGCAAGCAAACACCAGACTGCAACCAAAGAACGATCCGTACGAGACACACGAACGGACTTCAAGTTATGGTCTTCTAGGTTATCAGAAGTTCTAAAAACAATACGGCAGTGTTGCCAACTGTACATCCTAAAACAGTAGCGGCGACTGGCAATTATTAGTGGGGCAACAACACCTAAGGTGGTGTTGAGTGGGGGGAAAACATATAGAGACAACAGAAAGTAGCCGGGTTGAAGGATATAGCGGCCAGGGGGGGGGGTATTTATACACATCAAAACTGAACCAAAAAGTTACAAAATGGTGTTTTTGATGCTCTTTGAGCGAATTTCGACCGAGAGGTAAAGGTTGACAGTTTACTAATTCAAGTGCAGCAATAATAGTTTTTGAGATTTTGAAATCAATACTGTACTTTCACCAAAGAAACTATATTACACACGTATTGCAATTAAATAGAAGTACGGCGTGATTATGAAATTAAAAATCATTTAGTAGGTTATTTGACTGCACTCTAAGAAACTAACAGCTGCCAGACTGACGAATGCACACGGCAAGCAGTGTCCACGACCTTGGAAAAAATATACCCCTGTTACCCTTTCTCATAGCATTTGCGAAGTCTCCAATACTTGCTGTGGCGCTATACAAATAATAATTTTCATAATTCCTATAAATCCTAGTTTCAGCCGGCTAAAATGGAATAAAAATATGTTTTCTCTACAAAGTGGGCGGGGGACTGCCCCACCCCCTCGCCCCCCTTAGTCCCCGCTACTGTCTTAAAATGTCGCTGAATTCGTTCATGAAAATCTCGAAAAATAGCCTTTTTTTGTCAAAGTCGCTAAGAAAAGTCGCTAAAATAAAATTACCAGTAAACATGAATGAAATGGACATACCTATCCTTAAAAAAATATTCCATCTTCATTGTCTTCCTTTTCCTCCTCAGCAAACGATGTAGCCTGTGAAATGGAAGGTTGCTGAGCTGTTGATGGAGCAGGTAATAGTTCAGCCGTTGTTGAATAAGCATTTTTAGTTCCTATCTTCCCGACGACCTCCTCTGGAATTTCGTAGGAATGGCAGGTTTTTCCTAGGCACTTAGGCGCATTCCTGATGTGCAAGATGGATGCTGCTGTTTCGACTTTCATTCTGTTTCTCACTTTAGATTTCACAATACCAAGTGTACTAAAGAGCCTTTCTACTTCGGCATTTGAATGCGGGAGAGCCAGAATTTTCATAGCAAATAAAGAGCCTTTCTACTTCCGTATTTGAATGCGGGAGAGCCAGAATTTTCATAGCAAATAAAGAGCCTTTCTACTTCCGTATTTGAATGCGGGAGAGCCAAAATTTTCATAGCAAAAGTAGCTAGTTCCCTGAAGGGATTTTGTCCTGACGAATCACTATACTGTAACACCTCTACCCAGAAATCTGTGGTATTTGAAACTTGACTCCATTTTATTGCGTTTAAATTACGCCACTGGTTCTCAATGTGATCTATATCTGAGACACTACAACACATATCTTCCGCTAACTCAAATACTGGGTTTTAGACAACATTCATACAGTTTGTATAGAAAAGAGAACCATTTTTCTTAGGTTTTGAAAATTGTTCGGTAGCCTACTTTTTAGTTCTGTAATTAGCTTTTTTGTGAAGTTAATACAGCGGCCCCTAACCACTTCTACCTTTTCTACTGATAGAGTTTCCGCCAGTTTTTCGAACTCGTAACCCAGAAAGGGTTTGGGCTCCACGTAACTATCAATCTCAGTTGATGGAGAAAACAGATCAAATCGAGCAGTTGGGTTTATTTATTTATTTATTTACTTATTTATTTATTTATTTATTTATTTATTTATTTATTGATGTCTATATTTGTGGCGAAGTTAGGGCTCTTGGCCCTCTCTTACACTTAACCACATTATGCAACTTAATACTGAATACAAACTTAATATTCAAACTTAACACACTGTATATAATATAATAATAATATAACTTAATATAGACTAAAACTAAAAGATTACATCCTAAGTCTAAAATTAGAAAAATAAATTCAATAACTACTCTAGGTGGAATTCATATAATATAACAGTAATTTAAGTAAACTTTTGGGAACTATGTGCTCCAGACATTCACTCACACATTCACACATAACTACATGATATTGAACCCTTGAACTTACCATTCCATCGTTGGTCGGCCACGGCTGCTACAGTAGAACAATCTAGAACTCTTAAATCATGGGTCGTTGCGGGAATAAATTCGGTCACGATCTTAACCAAACGATGGGGTTCAGAAGAGAGCCTAACTACTTGAAATGAGGAGCAAAATGTGCTTACTAACTTTTATTAAATTGAAATAGCACGATAACATTATTAATTTAATATGCATTGTTGACATAAAAAAATTATGAATTGTTGATTTTTGAATGTTTCAAACACAGTCACATTACATAGCGTTGATTTGTTTCTTACAATATCGAAGAGTTGCTTCGGAGAAGTTAATATATTAGTGGACAGCGAAACTGAAAAACTGAAAAAGGGGAAGACCTGAAAACCGGGCCCTATTATTCCAAACGAGAACTGAGAGTTAATCCACACGATCCGTGGAAAATCTGACTTTCAACAAGTAGAACGCCTGATTTTCTCTCAATTAAGGTTATCCACCAGTCGAATACCCTTAACGGATACGGAACACCCGCCGAATGGACCCTTAATCGAACCAAACTGACTATCAGTTGCTTTGGATAGGTTGCGAAATATTATGGGAAAGCATGGTGTTCACTACGAGTTAACAGCATCATTCACAATTGAAATAAAATTCCACCATGTATTTGTCATTCATGACACCCTTAAGTGATAAGGTAATCCCGATGCTAAATGTGCATCGCCCAAAACAGCTGTTCGGAAGGAACCAACAACAACATGATCCGTGAGGATCTTACGTTATGTCGTTCTAAAGGAACAAAACTGCGAAATGCAGGAAACACTTATCCATCATGCATTTAGAAGAAATGCCAAACACTGAAGTTAATTAAAAGTGGAAAGTCACTTGAAAAGTATTATTATCGAACCGATTTTCAGGTTAGAAATGGTTTTGTTACGCTAAATAAAATTACCAGTCCACGTTAAAAATTATTACAACTTTAAGGAATTCTTTCCCTTGAAAAACAATGCTACCAGTAGAGATCTATCTATTTATTGTCTGTCCCAACACACTACTATAAAGTGATTACTTAATTACATTTAACTATGAATAAAATGAAAGTACGACAAGATTGAAAATAAAATATTGTTACTGGCTGACGAATCGAAACCGCATTCGCAACTCAAGTCTCACACTAATACACTGAGTGTCAATATGCGCACTATCAAACGAAACAGACGTCAAAACGATAAAACAATTAATTCCGTAAAATAAATTAACATATCGAAGTTATTAAAGCTCAACACGCGCGGAGAATTACAGTAAAATATTTAATCTATATCGGGTCGATGTCCAACATTTGGGCAATCCTCACTCACTAGCGGTCCCGTTATCTCCAGGAGAGCTTCGCATTGACCCTCTTCATAAATCATATCATACTGTAGATGCTACCTTCGTCCAGGCCACTTCAACAAAAAACAAAAGAAACATCTAAACTGACTTGAGTGTGTACAGCTACCATCCCAGACCTATCGTCGGGCTCACTTGAAATCTGTACATCCTAACACTAATCACTATATACATGATACCTTCCAAATTCTATCGTCGGGCGTGAACTAGGACGTCTCATCATCAGTGACGCCAAGGATAACATGTGACGTCCTAAATCTATCGTCGGGCGTCAAAGTGGGTCGTACTACGCCTCCCTTAACATATCAGGCGAACTAGCGATTTCAAACAACTCCGACTTTCAATACTAAACCTGGTCAGACAAATACCACACGATGGAACCACGTCTCTTACTATCAAACGAATGCAAGTCAAAAATACAGTAAGTCTCTACCTCGTTACAATACGTGAACTCAAAAATAAATATGCGTGACGAACAAATCTCCACCTCAAACACAATCTCAGCCTGTGCACTGAAGTTTTAGGGAAGCAATGATAATTCCCAACACATGTTTACCATTTAGTGGATGCCTTCAAAATAATAATCATCACTACCGCATTCGAAACTCACAAATCGCCTATTGTCAATTCTAACATTTTATATCAATGACATATCCAGTGAACAAATTCAATACACCCCAATCATGGGTCCAAAACGCTCTTTTATCCTTGAGGTCGCACTATCTTGCTATTCATACGGGCTTTAAGTACCAAATCGCTGGACATTTACTACCAAGATTTTAACCTTTTACTAGAGTCGTTTTCACTTGTGATCTTACTATAAATCTACGGTGCTTCACACAGTAGTCGTCTCAAATTTCGGATTGGTAGCGGAAAACAATACAGCCTGCCTCAATACAGCCTGTTCCTAAATACTTCCTCTGCAAAATATAGCCTGCCTCAAACTCATTCTCCTCGCTTTATTCCAGAGGTATCACTTAAAATCCAGGCTTCATTTCATCCATCTCTCTCATCTCCACATACATATAAATTCGTCGCTCTCAATCCCTTTTTCTTATATTTCCAAGACCCTTTTTTCATAATTCAATCCCCTGGTGAAAACAACAACCACTGTAAAACACATCTCTTGCTTTAATGTTATTACGACTTTCAAACCTCGAGAATCCAAGAGCACACCGCGACTTTTCGTATCACTGATATACACGATGTCTCAAAATTTTCCTTCCCATTAACACCTTAAGTGCCACGTATGCAGTAAAAAAAATTCCATCCAGGCCATTCTTTCTTTTTTTTTACTATAGAGTATAAAATGGTGCACCTTATGACAGAAATTTACCTTTTAGTCACCTTGGGCCAAAATTGTAGTCATAACATTGTGTTGAAATTGTGGTGACACATTGGTCTCACGCGGCCACTGACACTACCTTCCAGCTGTATAGGCCGCGTGAGACCAATGTGTCACCACGTATCCTAGCACAGTTCTCACCTTCCTGACACACTGGTATACGTCTGTCTCATTTGCTCATGAACTACTAAAGAATAAAACTCTATCTTTGGAACACTGAAATCTAATCGGAAGTATAATCCAACCGATGTTACTAAAAGGAAGTTAGCAAGAGGAAAGACAAGAGCCCGGGAAAGTAACACTGATGTGGTTGTTCAGAAATGGCACGATAAAAGAGACGTCTTAATTTTGACAACTAAACACACTTGTGAGATGGTCACTATTCAGAGGAGGGATGGTGAAGAGAAAAAACCACGGAGTGTTATAGAGTATAACAAATACACACCGTACATTGATTTATCAGATCATAAAAAGAGCTATAGTACTCCCCCGAGACGGAGTAAAATGGTACAAAAAATAGCTATAGAGATATTGATCGGCACAAGTATAGTAAATGCCATCTATATTTCCAATCAACTTGGAAATGAGAGTATATCTGTTACCCACTTCAAAGAGGACATTGTTGAACAGTTAACAGGTACCGGTATCAAAAATTTTCACATTCCCCCACAAGCACCAAAGAAACAGGTATTACCCCACCGACTGGAGGATGTAGGCCGGCCGGGAAGACAGAGATGCAGTAAATGTTATGAAGAGATCCATCAGGAATCAAGAAGGCCATAAGCCATGAGGAAGACTCTACAGTCTAAGTTCAAATGACCAACCTGTGAAAATTTCTTCTGCTTGGACTGTTTCTTCAAAGTACACAGATTTGTAGTGTGATTGTGATTGTAAAACACAGTTTGAATCATATTTCTTCAGAAAGTCTCATTTGTTATACTTTGAATTCATATGCAAAAAGTGTACCAATTTTGTGATATGATTGCGAATGAGACAAAGTTACAAATATTTTTTCTAGAAAGTTCATGTATTTTTCTTGTCCTATGTTTTCAATTTGTCTATAGGCCTAGACCCTGATGTGAGATAATGAACAATGAGTACACTATACAGTACAATATTTTGTTTTTTGTACACATGACACGATCAGAAAACAATAAATAATGTCATAATTTATTTATTGTGGCTGATATATTACAGTGACGTACAGGCTACGTGGTGCCACATCGGACTCGCAAATGGATAGGCCAAGAAAAGATTCATGACGTACTGGTCACCTATTTTTATTTAACATACGTTTACATGTCAAATGTGATGACAGTATGGCACCACGGGGCCTGAGACTTTGAGAGTGCGCGTGTGTCCACAGTGGACTCACGCGGCCCGAATGGCATTAAGCTCTGTGAGTCAACGTTGGTCTCACGTGGAACTCAAGGTGTTAATAACTGTAACTCTATCAAATTTCACTGAAATTACCTAAATATGCCTGCGATCCTTGTAAAAATATACTGGTTAAATGCACTTTTAACATAGAAAAATTTCTTTATCCCGCGGTAGACATTATTATTATTATTATTATTATTATTATTATTATTATTATTATTATTATTATTGACAGACATTTCCGAATTCAACTGATATTTGAAATTTAGATATTCGTCACGACTAATTTACACTTATAACTTTCCAAAAATCCACGCTTTGGACAATATCTCATCGAACATTAACACCAAATTTTAAACGTCGCATTTTACCGTTTCTTGGCAGGAAATTTACACACTGAAATTTTCACACGCCGACCAAAAATTACAACACCTTTCGCCTGATAATTACAAATATCAACCCGACAATCATCTGGAAAAGTTTGTTGGGACAGAACAAATAAAACTAACTACAACATAATATAAAAATAGACAGACCTGCACAATGGTGACATTCCCAGCATTCTGGTTACATCGTAACCAGCTGACCTGGCTCCTTAGCCGTACATTTTCACAAAGAACATTATCATTTCCAACATCTCACTCTTACAAACACTACCCTTCTCACACACGATATTAAAATTACCACATAAATCGCGCACTTTTCTCTGTAATTGGCACCACGAACTTACCTCGTTCTGCAGTCCTCTACGACTGTCTGGATCGTTCCCAGAGTTGTCTCTCTCCGTTACTCCAATAAAACAGGTGTTCAACAGATAAAGGGAGCAGAACTACTCTGAATAGCTTCCCCAACCCTCTTCACTTTCAAACGTACATGAGATGATATAAATAAAATCTGCTGTGTATATTTAACCAACGCCTACACTTTCCTAGTTCGTCGGCAAACGTTCAGAACTTTTCCAATCACCTTCTCTTCTTAACCGAGTATGTGGACCCTAGCCACGGACATGTATTTAATTATTTGCCGATCAATCTGGCGCGAATTTCCAATGACGACGGGCACTAGCTCCCGCGGCTTCAAGTTCCAGATCGACACTGAAAAATATACGGTGGGGGGTTTCTTTTATAATCTCAGGAGGGACGCTATCCCCACTATGAGGCTTGATTGTGTAATCTGCCAATTTTGCGTCCAATAGACCGATTTTGATGAGACTTGTCCCAGAACTCCGGACAGGCTTGCACTTATTTTAGATGTTAATCTTATAATTTTACTACACTCACAACAGGGGAAATAAATTATTTCTGCCCGTGCGTTTCGCGCGTTTTCTTCATCCCCTGACCTTGGCACGTGTAGCTAGTTCACTGATCTGACGCTAACATGTACTTAGGCTTAACTGCATTTATGTTTTTCCCTGGGGGCTCTGTCTTCACGTAGGGTGTACGAATAATTTTACTTATTTATTTATTTATTTACTGTGTTGCCAAAATCCCTCGTTGTATAGAATTCTATGAATTTAAAGAATTGTCGGGCACTCGAGTTCCACCGAGGTGTCCCGGTATTTCACGAGCTTGCCGTGAATGAGATCCTTCCCACGCGACATCGGGGCTCTTAGGAGCGCAACATGGGTGCCCTCAAACATAAAAGTAGTTTCTTGATACCAAATAAATATTGAGAAAAAAAAATTATTTTCTTCACCGTAGAATTATGGGTTCAATATAGCCTACGTATTAAAGAGGAAATCTTTAGACTGTCTTTTGAAGGTAATTAATGAGGAACAATTTCTAATTTCAGGGGGTAAAGCATTCCATATTCTAGCACCCGACACAAGGAAAGAATTACCGAAGGCAGATGGATGATGTGGAGGTATTGCAATTGTTGACCCATATCGCGTGTCACGGTCATGAAAGGAAGATAGAAAACGGAAATTACTGGAGAGATATTCAGGTATGTTTTCAGTCAAGAGTCGATAGATAAGGGTTGATACATGGTAATTTCTCTGCTGCTCTACTTTTAACCAAAAAAGTTGTGCATAAAAAGGGGATACATGCGAGGCAAAATTCAATGAAAAAATAAATCTAATGCAGGAGTTTAATGCTCTCTGCAATTTCCTATTTTGTTCACTGGTAGCATCCAACAAAACATCACAATAGTTAAAAATTGGAAGTATCAATGTTTGAACCAGTTTTATTTTTAAGTTGATAGGTAATAAGGTCTGGTGAATCTAAAGGGGATGAAGTGATGAATGAACTTTCCTGCATACGTTAGTGACATGCTCATCCCAGTTTAAAGTTTCATTTATAGCGACTCCAAGCCTTTTTACTGACTTACAGATTGGGAAAACAACGCCATTTAATTGAATGACTGGAATTTGTAGACTGTGTAAATTGGCAAGCAGTTTTCTCTGCCCTAGTATGATAGCTTGTGTTTTCGTTGGGTTGATGGAGAGAGAGTTCTCGGCTGGATAACAGCTGATCTGCTCTAAGTTTCGGTTCATATTTTCAATAGCTGCATTGATGTCATTCACTTTTAAGTGGCAGTAAATTTGAAGGTCGTCGGCATAGAGATGGTAGTTGCAGTTTTTCAACTTAAAAGAGATGTCATTCAAATATAAAATAAATAACAGGGCGCCGAGTATAGAACCTTGTGGCACACTATTAACTTTGTACTTCCACTCCGTTGTCTCATCATTCATGACAACACACTGTCGTCGGTTATGGAGGTAGGAAGCGTACAAATTGAGAGCAGCGTGGCTAAGATGGGAGGAATGCAATTTCCCTATTAGTATGTCCGTACTGATAGTGTCAAAAGCACTGCTGAGTCTAGGAGAATGAGCACGATCACTTTACGTTCGTCCAGTGCTTTTCTTACGTCATCCGTCATTTTTAGAAGAGCAGTAGATGTACTATATCCTTTTTAAATCCAGATTGCAAGTGATCAAGTAACGAATGGTGCGTCAAATATTGGAGCAGTTGTTCATGCATGAGTTTTTCTAAGACTTTCGAAAGTGAAGAAAGTATACAGACAGGTCGATATGTAGATGGAGAATTTGCTAGAGATTTTTTTTGTACTGGGAAAATTAAAGCATCCTTCCAAACAGTTGGGAAGTAGCGTTCCGAAAGACATGGGTTACATATGTGGGTTAAAATTGGCAATACTACATCTATCAAGGTAACGACGAAGGATATCGGGATTTCGTCCACTCCGATTGCTTGTGATTTGATAGATGTTAGTTTTCTTCTTACATCATTTTCATTTACTTTACGAAATTTGAACAAAGGCCGTTGTGGTAACGGAGTAGATTGAAGAGAATTTATTGTTGTTTGAATAATATGAGGGTTGGTATTAACTATTTCTCTAGTAAAGGGGCATTTAATTCGTCTGGATTTATGTCATGCGTATTGGAGTTTGTAGTTTGCCTCCCAATACTTACGAATTTGAGTTGTCTCCGGGTACTTTTTGTGTTCAAGTTACTGGCTAATTTTTGGAAGTACGCATATTTATTGTTTCTGATTATTTGTTTAACTTTATTTCTAAGGACACGGTACTTTTCAAAATCTTCAGTTGATAATGTCTGTTTGTAACATCGGTGTGGTGCATCTCGTTCAGCCATTGCGGACTTAATGTCATTTGATAACCATGGAGCAACTTTGCGAGTCACCCTAGCAGTACGTTTAGGTACGTGTTTGTTATACAATCCCAACAATAATGTGTTAAACCTCTTTACTTTTTCGTCATTGTCAGTCAAGTGCAGTATTTCGTCCCACGGGCAGAGATTAGAATCTTGTATTAATTGTTGAGGATTTAACTTTTTCATGTCTGCATAGGTTATCCACTTCGGCTTTGTTTTGGAAACTTTCAAAGAATAAGCTAAATATATGAGATCGTGGTATGATATAGGCCTACCAGGTACAGAAGTTTGTCCGTGTTTTAGTATTTTCTGAGGATTGTTTGTAATAAGTAAATCTATTAGAGTGTGTGAGGATCCGTTAGCTGTGTGCACATGGTGAGTGGGGTTAAGTGGCAATACTGACATGTTACAAGAGATAAATATGTTCTGTAAACGATTTGCTTCAATGGAGTCTATTAACAGGTTTGTGTTAAAGTCACCAAATATGAGTACATGTTCGTGGGTAGGTACGAATCTTAGTAAATTTTCTTCGAAGTCGGTGAAGTTTCCTGCTTTTGGTGGTTTGTAAACAACCCCAATCAGTACTTTAGTCTTATCAACAGATAGTTCTACAAACATAAATTCAGTTAAGGTGTCAGTAGATAATGTCCAAGTTTCTATAATCTTCCCCGTAAAATTGTTTTTGTAGTATAGAGCTACTCCTCCTCCACGGCGCTTCGGTCTATTGTGAAAAAGTGCATTAAATCCTTCTATATTTACCGTGTTTAGAGGGACTGAGTCTTTCATCCAACTCTCACTAATTGCTACAACATTTACCATGCTTCCTTCAAAAATAGCTTTCAGCTCAGTGTGATGGGCAATTATAGACTGAGCATTGACATGGGCACACAGTAATCAGCGGGGAAAGGACGAGAATTCTCTCTCTAGGTGACTGCGGGCGAGATGAGAAGGAGTCAGGGAAAGAGAAGGGTTCAGTATCAAGGTGAAGGTTGTTTACCCTGCCCATGGAGAAAGCTACATTATTACCTGTGTTAGCCATAGTCAAAAATAAACAGAAGGCAACTTAAGTAGTATAATGGGACAGTTCTGCCGCCTCCTCCTCCGCCCGCGGCGCGGGAAATTTGAATTTTGGCGGGAAATTTGAATTTTGGCGGGAGATTTGAATTTTGGCGGGAGATTTGAATTTGTAAACAAAGCCACGTGCTTTTTGACAGCTGTCATCGACAACAACGCATCGCTAACTTCACTGCTGCCATCTTGACGGGCCTAAACCTCACTAGTGCCAACTTAACCTAACTAGCATGAGGTAAACAAAGCCACGTGTTTTTTGACAGCCACGTGCTTTTTGACAGACAACAACGCATCGCTAACCTCAGTACTGCCATCTTCACGGGCCTAAACCTCAGTAGTGCCAACTTAACATAACTAGCGCGAGATAAACAAAGCCACGTGCTTTTTGACAGCCACGTGCTTTTTTGACAGCTGTCACTTAACCTAACTAGCGCGAGGTAAACAAAGCCACGTGTTTTTCGACAGCCACGTGCTTTTTGACAGACAACAACGCATCGCTAACCTCAGTACTGCCATCTTGACGGGCCTAAACCTTAGTGGTACCAACTTAACCTAACCAGCGCGTGGTAAACAAAGCCACGTGCTTTTTGACAGCCCCGTGCAGCTGTCATCCGCCATCTTTAATCCAGAGAGCGCAGTGCTGCCCTCTTTAGCTACTTACCTTTGACAGCTGTCATCCGCCATCTTTAATCTAGAGAGAACAGTACTGCCCTCTATGTGGTGGCGGCAAATTCCACGTGCTCTTATTTGGAAACAAAGCCACGTGCAGCTGTCATCCACCATCTTTAATCACAGTGCTGCTCTCTTTAGCTACTTACCTTTGAAATGTGGTGGCGGATAATTTGAAAAATGCTTTCTGACAGCAGCCATCTTTGAGCACCGTGCTGCCCTCTTTAGCTATTTACCTTTGAAATGTGGTGGCGGTAAATTCCACGTGCTTTACAAACCTATATGCTTTTCTGACAGCTGTCAACCGCCATCTTTAATCACCGTGCTGCCCTCTTTAGCTACTTACCTTTGAAATGTGGTGGCGGTAAATTCCACGTGCTTTACAAACCTATATGCTTTTCTGACAGCTGTCATCCGCCATCTTTAATCCAGAGAGAACAGTGCTGCCCTCTATGTGGTGGCGGCAAATTCCACGTGCTTTACAAAGCCATGTGCTTTTTTTGACAGCTGTCATCCGCCATCTTTAATCAACAGAGCACCGTGCTGCGGGCAATTTCGTCAGTTGTCATCCGCCATCTTTAAACACCGTGCTGCCCTCTTTATGGCTACTACCTTAAGCACGTAGTAGCGGGCAATTTGAAAAGTTCTGTTAGCTATCATCCGCCATCTTTGAGCACCGTGCTGCCATCTTTAGCTAGACACCTTTGAAATGTGGCGGCGGATAATTTGAAAAAATGCTTTTTGACAGCGGTTATCTTTGAGCACCGTGCTACCCTCTATGTGGTGCCGGCAAATTCTACATGCTTTACAAACCCACGCGCTTTTTTTTGACAGCCATCTTTAAGCAACAGAGTACAGTGCTGCCCTCTTTGTTGTGGCGGCAAATTCCACGTGCTCTTATTTGGAAACAAAGCCACATGCTCTTTTGACAGCTGTCTCCCGCCATCTTTAACCAACAGAGCACTATGCTGCGGGCAATTTCGTTACCTGTCATCCGACATCTTTAATGAACAGAGCACCGTGCTGCCCTCATGCGGGGCAATTTCGTTAGCTGTCATCCGCCATCTTTTAATGAACAGAGCATCGTGCTGCTCTCTGTAGTAGCGGGTAATTTGAAAAGTTCTGTTAGCTGTCATCCGCCATCTTTGAGCACCGTGCTGCCCGGTGGCGGCAAATTCCACGTGCTTTACAAACTCACGCGCAGCTGTCATCCGCCATCTTACATCGCAAACCTCAGTGCTACACTCTATGTGGTGGCGGATAATTTTAAAAAGAAAAATTCTACAGCAGCCATCTCTCGACGCTAATTGCACAAGGTGGTGGCTATACATGACTCCTTAAAGGTGCTTATGCAAGATGATCGCTATACATAGACGCCCTTGGGATGCTTGCGCAAGGTGGCGGTTATACAAGGCTCCTTATGAGGGATGCTTGCGCGAGATGGTGGTTGCTCTTATGAGGCGGCTTAAGGATCCTTGGCTAGAGACGCCCTAAGGATGCTTGCGCAAGATGGCGGATGCAAGATGGCGGCTATACATAGCTCCTTATGAGACAGCCAGTACTCGATACAACATGTGATCAGAACATTGATTGATGTGTTCAGAACACAAAATAAGTAGAATCGAACACTGTACTCGATACAACATGTGATTAAAACATTGTCTGGTGTGTTCAGAACACTACATAAGTAGAATCGAACGCTGTACAACATGTTAGGGGATACCTTTGTTTAGATTGAAACATAACAAGACTAGAATTGAACACTGCACATTGATTGATGTGTTCAGAACACAAAATAAGTAGAATCGAACACTGTACTCGATGTCGTTAACTTCAACATGTGATTAAAACATTGGCTGGTGTGTTCAGAACACTACATAAGTAGAATCGAACGCTGTACAACATGTTAGGGGATACCTTTGTTCTAGGAAGATCAGATTGAAACATAACAAGACTAGAATTGAACACTGCACTCGATGTCGGAAGATCAGATTGAAACATAACAAGACTAGAATTGAACACTGCACATTGATTGATGTGTTCAGAACACAAAGTAAGTAGAATCGAACACTGTACTCGATGTCGTTAACTTCAACATGTGATTAAAACATTGTCTGGTGTGTTCAGAACACTACATAAGTAGATTCGAACGCTGTACAACATGTTAGGGGATACCTTTGTTTAGATTGAAACATAACAAGACTAGAATTGAACACTGCACTCGATGTCGTTACATGTGATCAGAACAATGATTGATGTGTTCAGATCACTAAACAAGTAGAACCGAACACTGTACAACATGTTTGGGGATACCTTTGTTCTAAGAAGATCAGATTGAAACATAACAAGACTAGAATTGAACACATCACTCGATACAACATGTAATCAGAACATTGATTGATGTGTTCAGATCACTAAACAAGTAGAACCGAACACTGTACCACATGTTAGGGGATACCTTTGTTCTAGGAAGATCAGCTTGAAACATAACAAGACTAGAATTGAACACTGCACTCGATACAACATGTAATCAGAACATTGATTGATGTGTTCAGATCACGAAACAAGTAGAACCGAACACTGTACAACATGTTAGGGGATACCTTTGTTTAGATTGAAACTAACAAGACTAGAATCGAACACTGCACTCGATGTCGTTACATGTGATCCGATACAACATGTTAGGGGATACCTTTATCCTAAGAACCGAACACTGTACAACATGTTAGGGGATACCTTTGTTTAGATTGAAACTAACAAGACTAGAATCGAACACTGCACTCGATGTCGTTACATGTGATCCGATACAACATGTTAGGGGATACCTTTGTTCTAAGAACCGAACACTGTACTACATGTTGGGGGATACCTTTGTTTAGATTGAAACTAACAAGACTAGAATTGAACACTGCACTCGATGTCGTTACATGTGATCCGATACAGCATGTTAGGGGATACCTTTGTTTAGATTGAAACATAGCAAGCCTAGAATCGAACATTGTTTGATGTGTTCAGTACAACTTCAATGATTTACACACACTGTGCACATATCGCATAGCTAAAAACACACTGTGCACATATCGCATACCTAACACTTCAAATGATTTGCTTAGTACGAAAATAAAAAATCTATACCGCGTAGCTAACTCGTTCATCACACTGCTAAGACGCTTAGTAATAGTGAATACACTCATACGAAAATCAAGAAAGCACACTGCGTAGCCAACTCGCTCGGCTCACTCGCATAGTAATTGCAACACTGATACACACACGGATAAGAATGTTCCGAGATACTTACATGTTTTTTAAGGGGGGGGGGGTGAAAGAACATAAATTATATGTACACATGTTGTCTCCTCCAAGTTGTAAGATGAAATAGACGCAGTACTGCGAGTTTCCGCTCTAGCTGGCGAACGGAAGTAGCATGATATCTCAGCAAAAAATAATACGCGTGAGCTTGCAAGCCAGACACAATGGTGGATACCGCGATTCAAACCCTGGCAACTTATGCCGTCGGGAAGGGCATCCGGCGAGCATCTAGCTGTAAATCCCCGATTCTCGAGTTGTAAAACAGATTCTTAATCCCAGTTCTTTGACGTCAGGAAGGGCAATCGGTCGAAAACAATAGTGTATGATGTAAGAGGCTAGATACTGCTAGTTTTGCGTCAGGAAGGGCAACTCAACAAATTCTTGCGATTTAAAATCTTAGTCAGGAAGGGCATCCGGCTGTAGTGATACAGCGATTTAAAATCTAAGAAAAGCATCTAGCTGTAAAACCCCGATTCTCGACAGATTCTTAATCCGAGTTCTTTGACGTCAGGAAGGGCAACCGGTTGAAAACAATAGTGTATGATGTAAGAGGTTAGATACTACTAGTTTTGTGTCAGGAAGGACAACTAGTCTTAAAACAAAACAGATTCTTAATCTGAGTTCTTTGACGTCAGGAAGGGCAACCGGTCGAAAACCATAGTGTATGATGTAAGAGGCTAGATACTGCCAGTTTTGCATCAGGAAGGGCCATTCAACAAATTCTTGCGATTTAAAATCTTAGTCAGGCAGGGCATCCGGCAGTAAAACAATAGTTCGTGATACAGCGATTTAAAATCTAAGAAAAAGAACTCGGATTAAGAATCTGTCGAGAATCGGGGGTTTTACAGCTAGATGCTCTTCTTAGATTTTAAATCGCTGTATCACTACTGCCGGATGCCCTTCCTGACTAAGATTTTAAATCGCAAGAATTTGTTTTAAGATTCAAGCCTTGTTATGTTTCTTTCGTAATCTGCAAGTCTAAAAATGCATATCGCTGCACACTCTTGCCTTCGCGATGCGTGTTCGATAATTGTTTTCAACCAGTTGCCCTTTCTGAAGTCAAAGTACTCGGATTAAGAATCTGTCGAGAATCGGGGGTTTTACAGCTAGATTTTAAATCGCAGTATCACGAACTATTGTTTTACTGCCGGATGCCCTTCCTGACTAATATTTTAAATCGCAAGAATTTGTTTTAAGACAAGTCTTGTTATGTTTCTTTCGTAATCTGCAAGTCTAAACATGCATATCGCTGCACACTCTCGCCTTCGCGATGCATGTTCGATAATTGTTTTCAACCGGTTGCCCTTCCTGACGTCAAAGAACTCGGATTAAGAATCTGTCGAGAATCGGGGGTTTTACAGCTAGATGCTCTTCTTAGATTTTAAATCGCTGTATCACGAACTATTGTTTTACTGCCGGATGCCCTTCCTGACTAAGATTTTAAATCGCAAGAATTTGTTTTAAGACTCAAGTCTTGTTATGTTTCTTTCGTAATCTGCAAGTCTAAACAAGCATATCGCTGCACACTCTTGCCTTCGCGATGCGTCTTCGATAATTGTTTTCGACCGGTTGCCCTTCCTGACGTCAAAGAAATCGGATTAAGAATCTGTCGAGAATCGGGGGTTTTACAGCTAGATTTTAAATCGCAGTATCACGAACTATTGTTTTACTACCGGATACCCTTCCTGACTAAGATTTTAAATCGCTAGAATTTGTTTTAAGACTCAAGTCTTGTTATGTTTCTTTCGTAATCTGCAAGTCTAAACATGCATATCGCTGCACACTCTTACGTTCGCGATGCGTGTTCGATAATTGTTTTCAAACAGTTGCCCTTCCTGACGTCAAAGAACTCGGATTAAGAATCTGTCGATAATCGGGGGTTTTACAGCTAGATTTTAAATCGCAGTATCACGAACTATTGTTTTACTACCGGATGCCCTTCCTGACTAAGATTTTAAATCGCAAGAATTTGTTTTAAGACTCAAGTCTTGTTATGTTTCTTTCGTAATCTGCAAGTCTAAACATGCATATCGCTGCACACTCTTGCCTTCGCGATGCGTGTTCGATAATTGTTTTCGACCGGTTGCCCTTCCTGACGTCAAAGAACTCGGATTATGAATCTGTCGAGAATCGGGGGTTTTACAGCTAGATTTTAAATCGCAGTATCACGAACTATTGTTCTACTGCCGGATGCCCTTCCTGACTAAGATTTTAAATCGCAAGAATTTGTTTTAAGACTCAAGTCTTGTTATGTTTCTTTCGTAATCTGCAAGTCTAAACATGCATATCGCTGCACACTCTCGCCTTCGCGATGCATGTTCGATAATTGTTTTCAACCGGTTGCCCTTCCTGACGTCAAAGAACTCGGCTTAAGAATCTGTCGAGAATCGGGGGTTTTACAGCTAGATGCTCTTCTTAGATTTTAAATCGCTGTATCACGAACTATTGTTTTACTGCCGGATGCCCTTCCTGACTAAGATTTTAAATCGCAAGAATTTGTTTTAAGACTCAAGTCTTGTTATGTTTCTTTCGTAATCTGCAAGTCTAAACAAGCATATCGCTGCACACTCTTGCCTTCGCGATGCGTGTTCGATAATTGTTTTCGACCGGTTGCCCTTCCTGACGTCAAAGAAATCGGATTAAGATTCTGTCGAGAATCGGGGGTTTTACAGCTAGATTTTAAATCGCAGTATCACGAACTATTGTTTTACTACCGGGTACCCTTCCTGACTAAGAATTTAAATCGCAAGAATTTGTTTTAAGACTCAAGACTTGTTATGTTTCTTTCGTAATCTGCAAGTCTAAACATGCATATCGCTGCACACTCTTACCTTCGCGATGCGTGTTCGATAATTGTTTTCAAACAGTTGCCCTTCCTGACGTCAAAGAACTCGGATTAAGAATCTGTCGATAATCGGGGGTTTTACAGCTAGATTTTAAATCGCAGTATCACGAACTATTGTTTTACTACCGGATGCCCTTCCTGACTAAGATTTTAAATCGCAAGAATTTGTTTTAAGACTCAAGTCTTGTTATGTTTCTTTCGTAATCTGCAAGTCTAAACAAGCATATCGCTGCACACTCTTGCCTTCGCGATGCGTGTTCGATAATTGTTTTCGACCGGTTGCCCTTCCTGACGTCAAAGTACTCGGATTAAGAATCTGTCGAGAATCGGGGGTTTTACAGCCAGATTTTAAATCGCAGTATCACGAACTATTGTTTTACTACCGGATACCCTTCCTGACTAAGATTTTAAATCGCAAGAATTTGTTTTAAGACTCAAGTCTTGTTATGTTTCTTTCGTAATCTGCAAGTCTAAACAAGCATATCGCTGCACACTCTTGCCTTCGCGATGCGTGTTCGATAATTGTTTTCGACCGGTTGCCCTTCCTGACGTCAAAGTACTCGGATTAAGAATCTGTCGAGAATCGGGGGTTTTACAGCCAGATTTTAAATCGCAGTATCACGAACTATTGTTTTACTACCGGATACCCTTCCTGACTAAGATTTTATATCGCAAGAATTTGTTTTAAGACTCAAGTCTTGTTATGTTTCCTTCGTAATCTGCAAGTCTAAACATGCATATCGCTGCACAATCTTACCTTCGCGATGCGTGTTCGATAATTGTTTTCAAACAGTTGCCCTTCCTGACGTCAAAGAACTCGGATTAAGAATCTGTCGATAATCGGGGGTTTTACAGCTAGATTTTAAATCGCAGTATCACGAACTATTGTTTTACTACCGGATGCCCTTCCTGACTAAGATTTTAAATCGCAAGAATTTGTTTTAAGACTCAAGTCTTGTTATGTTTCTTTCGTAATCTGCAAGTCTAAACAAGCATATCGCTGCACACTCTTGCCTTCGCGATGCGTGTTCTATAATTGTTTTCGACCGGTTGCCCTTCCTGACGTCAAAGAACTCGGATTAAGAATCTGTCGAGAATCGGGGGTTTTACAGCTAGATTTTAAATCGCAGTATCACGAACTATTGTTTTACTGTCGGATGCCCTTCCTGACTAAGATTTTAAATCGCAAGAATTTGTTTTAAGACTCAAGTCTTGTTATGTTTCTTTCGTAATCTGCAAGTCTAAACATGCATATCGCTGCACACTCTTGCCTTCGCGATGCGTGTTCGATAATTGTTTTCAACCGGTTGCCCTTCCTGACGTCAAAGAACTCGGATTAAGAATCTGTCGAGAATCGGGGGTTTTACAGCTAGATGCTCTTCTTAGATTTTAAATCGCTGTATCACGAACTATTGTTTTACTGCCGGATACCCTTCCTGACTAAGGTTTTAAATCGCAAGAATTTGTTGAGTTGCCCTTCCTGATGCAAAACTGGCAGTATCTAGCCTCTTACATCATACACTATGGTTTTCGACCGGTTGCCCTTCCTGACGTCAAAGAACTCAGATTAAGAATCTGTTTTGTTTTAAGACTAGTTGTCCTTCCTGACACAAAACTAGTAGTATCTAACCTCTTACATCATACACTATTGTTTTGCAACCGGTTGCCCTTCCTGACGTCAAAGAACTCGGATTAAGAATCTGTCGAGAATCGGGGTTTTACAGCTAGATGCTCTTCTTAGATTTTAAATCGCTGTATCACTACAGCCGATGCCCTTCCTGACTAAGATTTTAAATCGCAAGAATTTGTTGAGTTGCCCTTCCTGACGCAAAACTAGCAGTATCTAGCCTCTTACATCATACACTATTGTTTTCGACCGGTTGCCCTCCCTGACGTCAATGAACTGGGATTAAGAATCTATTTTACAACTCGAGAATCGGGGATTTACAGCTAGATGCTCGCCGGATGCCCTTCCCGACGGCATAAGTTGCCAGGATTTGAATCGCGGTATCCATCATTGTGTCTGACTTGCAAGCTCACGCGTATTATTTTTTGCTGAGATATCATGCTACTTCCGTTCGCCAGCTAGAGCGGAAACTCGCAGTACTGTGTCTATTTCATCTTACAACTTGGAGGAGACAACATGTGTACATATAATTTATGATCTTTCACCCCCCTTAAAAAACATGTAAGTATCTCGGAACATTCTTATCCGTGTGTGTATCAGTGTTGCAATTACTAAGCGAGTGAGCCGAGCGAGTTGGCTACGCAGTGTGCTTTCTTGATTTTCGTATGAGTGTATTCACAATTACTAAGCGTCTTAGCAGTGTGATGAACGATTTAGCTATGCGGTATAGATTTTTTTATTTTCGTACTAAGCAAATCATTTGGATGCCGTTATGCATCAGTAGACTAAGCGCCATTTGACGAAAATTGAGATTTTAGCACCATCTTGTAGAGGAAGGCTTGAACTATTTATAAAAAATTCCCCAATGCATTACAGGAGGCCGTTAGTCGTTAGTAAACAGAAAACCTAAGCGACAAGGCGGGAATCAGTAAAAATGTATATTGCATCAGTAGACTATGCGACGTTCCAGTTTGCATCATTGGACCAAGCGCCACATTCCTCACATTGCGCGCGGATGACAGCGAGGGAGCCCGCGTTTTCGATAGTGCTGACGTTTTTACGTGGTGATTCATTGAGTGGGTTATCAAGTGACGAACTTCAGCGATGTATCGAGTATATACCGGTACTTCCAAAAGTAAGGAAAAGGACAACGCTACTAATGCAGCTTCCTAAGAAGGTTGCGTCTGAGAATCATTCTCTAGAATTTGATGGTGAATCTCAGGAAGTAAATCTAAATAAGTCAAGACAGGGACGAACACGGGAAAGTAGAGTTCCCCTTCACCAGGCATTAATACCTTTTTGGCTAAAAGGAAAACGTATTATCTCTGAAGCCAAACTAAGAGACTTTGGTTCGCTGATGCACCTAATACCTGCAGATGCCAAACAATGTTACCAGAATCTTCAAGCAGATTCTGACATCGTGGATGACGTAGACAGGTTTAATGGAGATCCTGATTTTGAGACTGAATGAACTGAGAGCAACAATCGTATTACCTGGCCAGTGATTTGTGCGTATTTATGGCAGAAAATATCTTTAATCACATTTTCTGTCTCAAGCAAAACAAACCAAGGCTTAAAAATATCACGTCAATACTGTACTCTCAGAATATAATAGGCCTATCATGAAGGAAAATCCATTCAAAATTGTACAGACTACAATGGCTCATGTCTTACCAAAGTATTTGACTCAGATAAGTTGAAATTCCTCAAATCAGTAAGTCGTTATAGCAACGACTTTAGAGAATAGCTTCCCTTCTAGAATTTCTCCATCTAAAACTTGAATAATGTACCGGAGTTGTGGCGCGGCTCGTGGTGGATCAAGCACTTAGCGGGCCTTTTCAGACATTAGGAGATTCAGTTTTTAAACATGGCTGCCGCCACGTTCTATTTTTTGAAGTTTTACTCAGTAGATACTCAACAGTTGGGGGTTATTGGTGTAGCATGGTGATACATTATTCGCACTTGAGAAAAACCTTAAATTGCATCAGTAGACTAAGCGCCATTTCTTCAAGAAAATCTATGTAGTGCGAATATAAAAATGTTGAAATTTGGTGAGAAAGTACAATCTATTATCCTGCAACACCAGTAATACCATATTTAGCAAAATTATGTTCGCTCGAATTTACACATAGAACCAAATTTAAACGCGATTATCTCGCAACCAACTTTTGGCGCTTGGTCTAGTGATGCATAACGGCATCCATTTGAAGTGTTAGGTATGCGATATGTGCACAGTGTGTTTTTAGCTATGCGATATGTGCACAGTGTGTGTTAATCATTGAAGTTGTACTGAACACATCAAACAGTGTTCGATTCTAGGCTTGCTATGTTTCAATCTAAACAAAGGTATCCCCTAACATTCTGTATCGGATCACATGTAACGACATCGAGTGCAGTGTTCGATTCTAGTCTTGTTAGTTTCAATCTAAACAAAGGTATCCCCTAACATGTTGTACAGTGTTCGGTTCTACTTGTTTCGTGATCTGAACACATCAATCAATGTTCTGATTACATGTTGTATCGAGTGCAGTGTTCAATTCTAGTGTTGTTATGTTTCAATCTGATCTTCTTAGAACAAAGGTATCCCCCTAACATGTTGTACAGTGTTCGGTTCTACTTGTTTAGTGATCTGAACACATCAATCAATGTTCTGATTACATGTTGTATCGAGTGATGTGTTCAATTCTAGTCTTGTTATGTTTCAATCTGATCTTCTTAGAACAAAGGTATCCCCTAACATGTTGTACAGTGTTCGGTTCTACTTGTTTAGTGATCTGAACACATCAATCATTGTTCTGATCACATGTAACGACATCGAGTGCAGTGTTCAATTCTAGTCTTGTTATGTTTCAATCTAAACAAAGGTATCCCCTAACATGTTGTACAGCGTTCGATTCTACTTATGTAGTGTTCTGAACACACCAGACAATGTTTTAATCACATGTTGAAGTTAACGACATCGAGCACAGTGTTCGATTCTACTTATTTTGTGTTCTGAACACATCAATCAATGTGCAGTGTTCAATTCTAGTCTTGTTATGTTTCAATCTGATCTTCCGACATCAAGTGCAGTGTTCAATTCTATTCTTGTTATGTTTCAATCTGATCTTCTTAGAACAAAGGTATCCCCTAACATGTTGTACAGCGTTCGATTCTACTTATGTAGTGTTCTGAACACACCAGCCAATGTTTTAATCACATGTTGAAGTTAACGACATCGAGTACAGTGTTCGATTCTACTTATTTTGTGTTCTGAACACATCAATCAATGTGCAGTGTTCAATTCTAGTCTTGTTATGTTTCAATCTAAACAAAGGTATCCCCTAACATGTTGTACAGCGTTCGATTCTACTTATGTAGTGTTCTGAACACACCAGACAATGTTTTAATCACATGTTGTATCGAGTACAGTGTTCGATTCTACTTATTTTGGGTTCTGAACACATCAGTCAATGTTCTGATCACATGTTGTATCGAGTACTGGCTGTCTCATAAGGAGCTATGTACAGCCGCCATCTTGCATCCGCCATCTTGCGCAAGCATCCTTAGGGCGTCTCTAGCAAAGGATCCTTAAGCCGCCTCATAAGAGCAACCACCATCTCGCGCAAGCATCCCTCATAAGGAGCCTTGTATAAGCGCCATCTTGCGCAAGCATCCCAAGGGCGTCTATGTATAGCGATCATCTTGCATAAGCACCTTTAAGGAGTCATGTATAGCCACCACCTTGTGCAATTAGCGTCGAGAGATGGCTGCTGTAGAATTTTTCTTTTTAAAATTATCCGCCACCACATAGAGTGTAGCACTGAGGTTTGCGATGTAAGATGGCGGATGACAGCTGCGCGTGAGTTTGTAAAGCACGTGGAATTTGCCGCCACCGGGCAGCACGGTGCTCAAAGATGGCGGATGACAGCTAACAGAACTTTTCAAATTACCCGCTACTACAGAGAGCAGCACGGTGCTCTGTTCATTAAAAGATGGCGGATGACAGCTAACGAAATTGCCCCGCATGAGGGCAGCACGGTGCTCTGTTCATTAAAGATGTCGGATGACAGGTAACGAAATTGCCCGCAGCATAGTGCTCTGTTGGTTAAAGATGGCGGGTGACAGCTGTCAAAAAGCATGTGGCTTTGTTTCCAAACAAGAGCACGTGGAATTTGCCGCCACAACAAAGAGGGCAGCACTGTACTCTGTTGCTTAAAGATGGCTGTCAAAAAAAGCGCGTGGGTTTGTAAAACATGTAGAATTTGCCGCCACCACATAGAGGGTAGCACGGTGCTCAAAGATAACCGCTGTCAAAAAGCATTTTTTCAAATTATCCGCCGCCACATTTCAAAGGTGTCTAGCTAAAGATGGCAGCACGGTGCTCAAAGATGGCGGATGATAGCTAACAGAACTTTTCAAATTGCCCGCTACTACGTGCTTAAGGTAGTAGCCATAAAGAGGGCAGCACGGTGTTTAAAGATGGCGGATGACAACTGACGAAATTGCCCGCAGCACGGTGCTCTGTTGATTAAAGATGGCGGATGACAGCTGTCAAAAAAGCACATGGCTTTGTAAAGCACGTGGAATTTGCCGCCACCACATAGAGGGCAGCACTGTACTCTCTGGATTAAAGATGGCGGATGACAGCTGTCAGAAAAGCATATAGGTTTGTAAAGCACGTGGAATTTACCGCCACCACATTTCAAAGGTAAGTAGCTAAAGAGGGCAGCGCGGTGATTAAAGATGGCGGTTGACAGCTGTCAAAAAGGCATGTTGATTTGTTTCCAAACAAGAGCACGTGGAATTTGCCGCCACCACAAAGATTGCAGCACTGTTCTCTCTGGATTAAAGATGGCGGATGACAGCTGTCAGAAAAGCATATAGGTTTGTAAAGCACGTGGAATTTACCGCCACCACATTTCAAAGGTAAGTAGCTAAAGAGGGCAGCACGGTGCTCAAATATGGCTGCTGTTAAAAAGCATTTTTCAAATTATCCGCCACCGCATTGTAATGGAGTTGTATTACTCCATTACCTTAGAACTACATATATTGGATTCCATTTATATAGTTTAAAATTATGTTGTGCGTGTCCACGAATTAAGAGTTCGAGATACCATGGTCCCTTCTCGGATTTGCGCATGGGGAGCCATCTTGCGGTGGACTTGGTTATAGAAACACGAGGTGGCTAGTGTGTGCTGCGATCTGTCTGCGAAACGTGAAGTTTTCCTGGCGAGGCACCGTGCTCGACAATGATGTCTGATTGTTTTGGTTTTTTTAATTCTTGGAACTGAATTGAAGAGACGCTCTGAAGCTAAGCTCTTGGTTGTGGTTTAACGACAAGTTAATTATTCAAGAAAAGAAGATGTTGGTGAATTTCGATCCGGGTTAAAGGATTCCCACCTGAGCCTTAGGCTCGTAGTTTGGTTTGTCATTTGAAAAGATTATTCACTTCTAACTAGCCGACCTCGTAAGTAGATTCATATGTACTTCTGAACTGGGTTGATATCGCCGAAGAAACTACTAATCATGACGTTTGAAGACATGGAGAAAATTTATGGCTATGATATCTGAGAAATGGAATATTTAATGTTTCGGACATTTGTTTTGTGTATTTAAAGTGAAGGACTTTTCCTACTGGTCTGGTTATGAGCTTGTAAAATTCAATCTAGATTTGGGGTTTCAAGGTTCGATGGTAACTATATTAATTTTAACTTTGGTTCTGTTACTTAAGATTTCATGCGCATGAAGCAAGTTTTAATATTTGGGGAGCTCCTCGCTAAACTAAATATGTATGTAGTATCGATGCAACCTAATTCATTTTTCTTATTTCCCTTTTAATAATAATAATATAATTTTCTGATTACTAAATTTTT
The DNA here is from genome assembly GCF_040414725.1 of Anabrus simplex. NCBI lineage: Eukaryota > Metazoa > Arthropoda > Insecta > Orthoptera > Tettigoniidae > Anabrus > Anabrus simplex. The sequence continues at coordinate 646,624 of NC_090277.1, read as the reverse complement.
CAAACCTATTCGAGGGTGTTAGGTAATGTTTGAATATTGTTAAGATGAAAACTTTTCTTTGGGCTACTCGGTACTGGCGTAGCCATTTTGAATTACGGTGACTCTGTTTTGTTTCTGTACGATGTAATAGAATGCACACGTGGGTGGGCGTTGTCCTGTTGCCTGTGACAGGCGAGGATCTGAGTTGATTATTGACGGCTAGAACCGTGTGATGTAATGGTCTTGATTTTGTCGCCTTGTGGTGGCCCGGTTGCTGTTTGGTGATATTCATGTGATTTAAGTTTCGGTTTCTGATGTAATGTTCTCTTACTTAATCCTTCTTGTGGATTATGTAGCTTCATTTGGATTATTTCTTGAAGATTACTGAAGTAATATGGGTTGGTAGAGTATGACCGAGATTGTCATTGGAGAAGTTTTCATCTTCAAGACTGTAACTGAGAATTTATAGCTTTTAATTGTCATTTGATTCTCTTTAATTAATGCATCGACCTTGATGGTTTAATTTTCAGTTAATTTTCCCTTTTAATTGATCCAGTTGCAACATTTAAATTTTTAATCAATTGTAGTTTGAGAGGTCGGTTATTTTTCTTTTGAAGATTTTGTTAATTAAAGTTTTCTTTTCTTTCAAATTTATTCCGTAGTTATTATTCCAGCCTTTAGCTAATTTATTTGTTTTATTGATTCGCCTGGCCTCTTGGCCCTGTTGCTTCTACAAATTGCGACGACCTTCTATTGGGATTGCACGGTAAGTGATCTGGTTCCTATTATTCTTGTTTTCTTGGTACAATCCCTGGTCGTGCTATACGCTCTACCTTAGTATTTCTTGTTGTGAGAGCATTTCAAAGGTATGTAGCTAAAGAGAGCAGCACTGTGATTAAAGATGGCGGATGACAGCTGCACGTGGCTTTGTTTCCAAACAAGAGCACGTGGAATTTGCCGCCACTACATAGAGGGCAGTACTGTTCTCTCTAGATTAAAGATGGCGGATGACAGCTGTCAAAGGTAAGTAGCTAAAGAGGGCAGCACTGCGCTCTCTGGATTAAAGATGGCGGATGACAGCTGCACGGGGCTGTCAAAAAGCACGTGGCTTTGTTTACCACGCGCTAGTTAGGTTAAGTTGGTACCACTAAGGTTTAGGCCCGTCAAGATGGCAGTACTGAGGTTAGCGATGCGTTGTTGTCTGTCAAAAAGCACGTGGCTGTCGAAAAACACGTGGCTTTGTTTACCTCGCGCTAGTTAGGTTAAGTGACAGCTGTCAAAAAAGCACGTGGCTGTCAAAAAGCACGTGGCTTTGTTTATCTCGCGCTAGTTATGTTAAGTTGGCACTACTGAGGTTTAGGCCCGTCAAGATGGCAGTACTGAGGTTAGCGATGCGTTGTTGTCTGTCAAAAAGCACGTGGCTGTCAAAAAACACGTGGCTTTGTTTACCTCATGCTAGTTAGGTTAAGTTGGCACTAGTGAGGTTTAGGCCCGTCAAGATAGCAGCAGTGAGGTTAGCGATGCGTTGTTGTCGATGACAGCTGTCAAAAAGCACGTGGCTTTGTTTACAAATTCAAATCTCCCGCCAAAATTCAAATCTCCCGCCAAAATTCAAATCTCCTGCCAAAATTCAAATTTCCCGCGCCGCGGGCGGAGGAGGAGGCGGCAGAACTGTCCCATTATACTACTAACTTACCATGGTTTCCTCTTGCCTACGTAAGCCACTTGAATCATTTAAACATTCACTCACACTAAACTTATAATAAAACCACTTATAATTAAAACGTAAATCCATGACTCATGTACTCTACTAATCACCTAGCCCTGAAATAACAGCATTTAGTTCCGCTTTAGTGGTCACTGTAAATTTGTTTTTGTTTTTGCCTAGAACTATGATTCTTCCTTCCTGGGTCCAAACGTTATGCACTCCAAGCTGGTCTCGGGCTATATTTAACAGATCTTTTATTGTAGCAGTCAATGACTTCGTAATCAATAGTTTGGTGCCTTTGAAGAGATTCTTAGCGCGCCAGACACGATCGACAACATGAAACCCGACGAATTTAACTATAATCTGCCTGTTTCCCGAGGCCACAACTTCCGCAGCTGATCTGCGTAGAGGTCCCAATCTATGACAGCGATCGATGTCATCCATCGGTAAGTCCACTTGCAGGTTAGATTTTACTGTCTTTATCACTCTGGCATATATATTCTCAGACGGTTCTTCTTTCACCCAGTGTATGAGTAGACAGTTCCGTCTACTGTATTGTTCGGCTTCGTCAGCCCTGGCTTCGTGCTGGTCAAGACGCTGTTGCACAACTAATAACTCCTCCCGTACACAAGAAATTTCCGCCGAGATGTACTGGCGGAAGTCTTTGAACTCAGAACAGAGGGAAGACAGATTTTCATCGGCCCGGTCGTTAGTGTTGGCAGCCCTGCTGGGACTGGCTGATGTCAGCTGTTCCAAGCGAGCTTCGAACTCGTCCATCCGTTTAACAAACTTTGTTTCAAAGTCCGACACACGCTTATTTACACTTTTTACGGACATGTTTTTACTAGAACTAGATGTCAGTTGTCTGGTGTAATTATTGACACACACTCACCGGAACTGTCTGCTAATTATCTTGCTAATTCGGGCTGGTAACACGGAGCTCTCCTACACAACACACACAGCACGCGCCATCTTTATTTATTATGATTTTTCTTCCTAAAAATTGTATAGGATTCATGAGGTAAAGTAAACGAGTGGGGTATGCATTTTTAGATTCAAATATTTTAATTACTTTTTGGACCTCATGCAGAATACTTTTTAGATAAGTCATGAACAATCTGTTTGATAAATCAGAGTACATTTGGAATAACATCTCTGAAGTATACGGTAACACTTTTCTTGTGTGCTTACTATATCGAAGTGTTATTTGAGCTCATCCCACTATTCAACAATTCGCCGAACAGCAGGTTCAATGGATAACCATCTTGTTCCACAAACTTTTAGAAGTTTCAGAGGCTCTCCACTATTTATTGCATTGTAAAGTTGCTTGTAAATGCCCTGCATCTTGTTGGAATGAGCAAACCAAAGGTAACTTTCACGGACAATGAAGTCAACATTATGCGGCAAAGTGTCTTCCATAGCATGAGAAACAGCTAGCTGTATGGAGTGACACACGCACCTAATCATTTTCAAATGAGGAATATTAAACTCTTTTTTCTTAAGTTCATATACCCCATTGTTCAGCCCAGTGTTCACGGAAGCGTTGTCTACACCTATACCTAATAAATTAACAGGCTTCATTTGCAGTTGCTGCAAGAGTATTCCTATTGCGTTAACAATTGCTGTTGCTGTGCCATTTGGTAAGTCTAGCAAACCTAAAACTCTTGATACTATCATTTTCATACTGACGCTGAAGTAACGAATTAGGACACCGAACAACTTAGTAACGGATATATCTGTCGTCTCATCTATTATTATACTGTAACCCTGATCGCCAATATCAGAAACCATGTCCTCAATAAAATGTGGTGCTAGTACATGTTTTATTACTTCAGTACATTTTGTTCTGTGTAAACCTAGATCTGCTGCTTTAGAACCATCGCCAAAAGTTTTAACACACAGTTCTGACAAGTGATCTACAGCCAACAATGAGCAGTGCTCTGCAATAAACAATGCCAAACTTCCTTCAATCCTAGCAGTACTTATGTTTAATTTTTACTTTTCTGCAGTGGTCAGGTAAACGGCCCTGATCGCATTTTATGTTTCTGAGTTTCAGAATGTTTCTTTGAATCATTATATTTACGATACGGTTCAGTTCTGTTTTACATTAGATGCAGTAGGCTTTGGACTTATCAGAATCTACCGGTCTTAACCATTTAAACTGATGTTCCCAGTCTTTACGGTAGTTTTGCTGATACTTTGGCTTACCCATGGTGTTGAACAAAAAACAAAAACACAGTTCACAAACAAGAAAATACGAAAATGAATATTTGAAATCGCAGGTGTAAATTTGCGTAAATACGCCTAACAAACCATGAATGACTTCAAGAAAAAACACAGATCACAACAGAACTTATTGTTACACTGATACCTGCGAAGAGCGCGCGCCTGAATCACCTCCGTCCGCTGTGTAATGTTACGCGTAACTAAGAGGCAAAAATAAAAAATGGAATGACTGACTTATCTACTGCATTAATACTGTATTAACGCTGTCTGTGCAACTCCCAGCGCCTACACATGATGTCATCCAGCAGATAAGAAGAGGAATTGCCGAATGATGTCATAATGTGATTATAAAATCACATGAAATGATATACAAGGAAGTCCGGTCATAAACATTCAAAGCTGAGAAAATAAATTATTGTTATTATTGTTACCATTGATGCTTTCATGGTCCGTATTTATACATGATGCTGTATAGGCTTTTGGGCTTATGCCGTGTCAAGAAAATAAGGTGAAATTCTTTACAATGTTTAGGAAGCCTTTCTCGTGGACAGTCGAGATTTCTTCTGAGTTCTCTGCGAAACGTAAAGAATTTCACTTATTTTCTTGACATGGCATAAGCCCAAAAGCCTACATAGCATCAATTATTACTATTATTATTGTTACATCTATTAGGAAGGCTCGGCTTGTGCCGGTAACATACATAATGGGCTGATTCGGCCTAAGCAAGGAGTCACCCTCTTGTTTATGAAATTGTACAAATATCTACAAATATTTACAACAGAAAATTACTATATGTATATAATAAATGTCCCTAAACAACTTTTCATCTCACCGCTTTGGGAATATACCCTTCAGTAGCACCGGAACTGCGGCCTGGATCTAATTCATGCTACTTAGAGGGAAAGTCGTTTCAAGGAACTTTCTCACCATGTGGCAGGTGCTTAAGGAGGGTGACTTTCTGCAGTTCAACGTAATTGTTATGATGTAGGTTCAATGAGACCAGTGAGCTGTGATCATTATTACTATAATTATATGTTCGTAATTTTTCGACCAAGTGGAAATACCTAATTCAATACATCTGCAGTGAAACGGCGTTAATGACAGAACACGAATACAATTTAAGCGACAAAAGGAAGCAATGCACTGGGTAGGTTTTATCTGGCTCCTCCTAAAGCTTTGTATAATGTAGTAAGTTATGATATACTTCCTGCGCGAACCTAGGCCTTGGCGAATGCGTCCGCCATACACTGTGACGTGTACCAGTGTTGCCAACTTCAGCGACAAGTCGCGGGAATTCGGGAACCTTGTTAGCGACAAAATTTTATTTTTCCAATTTATTGCTTTACCTAAGAAATCAAACGCCAAAGAATGAAGGGACTACCGTACCATCAGTTTAATGAGCCATCTGCTAAATTTGTTTCATAAAATGGTACACAAACGGATACACAGTATTTGTGAAGAACAGATAGCGTCCAACCATTTCGGGTTTTGAAGGAGTTGGCATAAGAAAAGCAATATTTAGTGTACAGATAATGTTCCAAAGATGTAGGGATATCAACTGTAATGTATTTGCATGCCTCATTGATTATCAAAAGGCGTTTGATCGTGTGAATATGAACACATGATAGACGTACTCATGAAAACAGGAACTGATGGGAAAGATCTAAGAATAATAGCAAATTTATACTGGAACCAACCTGCAGTCATGAAAATAGATCAAGACCAATCTGAGCAAGTGAGAATACGCTGAGGGATAAGGCAAGGATGTATATCACCGATACTCTTCAACCTTTATTCTGAACACGTATTCAAAGATGCCGTATTTGATGTGGAAGCACGAATTTCAGTGAATGGCGTTAAACTCAACGATTTGCGCCATGTAGATACGATGGAAGGGCTAGAGGAGTTGATGAACAACATTTCTGACACAAGCAAGAGATATGGTCTGGACATCAACACTAATAAAACAAAATTTGTGATCATCGGTAAGAAGAACATCCGAGGCGTTAATCTGTTACTCAATGGAGCAAATATATAGAGAGTTTCACGGTATCCGTACCAGGGTACCATTATTAACGGAGCATGGGACAAATCGCAAGAGATAAAGTGTCGCATTGGAAAAGCGACGAGTGTTTTCAACTCAATGAGCTCAACATTCAAGAATCACGAACTTACCATGGATACCAAAATGTGGCTCCTTAGGTGCTATGTGTTTTCAGTTTTCTTTTATGGTGTGGAAACATGGACCATTACAAAAGCCACCACTGATAGACTGGAAGCATTTGAACTCTGGATATAAAGAAGAATTTTGAAAATACCATGGACTCGGAAAGTTACAGACGTTGAGGTTCTACGCCGAGCTAACAAGAGCCCAGAGCTGATCATCACAATCAAGTGCCGTAAACAACAATATATTGGACACATAATGAGGAATCATAAAATATATGAGCTGCTTCAACTTATCCTTCTAGTAGAAATAGAAGGAAAATGATCTCAAGTATGAAGAAGAATTTCCTGGGTCGACAACCTTAAAACCTGCTTCAACAAGACATCCGCAGGACAGTTCCGAATTGCAATGGATAAAGCCAGAATAGCCATCTTGATCGCCAACGTCCGAGGCGGACATGCAGGCTAAGCAGCAGCAGCAGCAGCAGCAGCAGCAGAAGAAGAAGAAAAGTGGGATTTTTGGGACTGAAAATAAGTGTCATTTTTCATTCGACTGTTTATCGTAACCCGACTTGAAAGCCAGAAGGTAAGTTGTAGGCATATACAATTGCGAAAGTATTTTTAAACCTAAGGCGAAGTATATGTCCTACTGCTCAAATACTTAATATTTTCACTATTCAGTTCACGAAATTTCAATTCCCGATACTTCGTGCAGTTACGACTACCGCAATAGATCCGAAAACATTTACACATTTCAGCTTTAAGCCGACAAAACGCGCGCCTGCTTGCCTTTAGATCGACAGCAGCGCTGCAGGTGGCGGAGTACGTTCTCGCCGCGCCTGTTAACACGTGATACTCAAAGGGTCGTCACACTAGGTATTTCTATTCGTCCTGGCCTTTGTGTAGTCCGGCCATGAATCGTAACTTTCCAGTAATCGATTACACTTCGCACGGATATTGTGAGAATTTTAAGAAGCAGTTATTTCGTCTGTAAAGTAACTCGCAAATTATTTGAAAGGTCACAAATCAATAACAACAATAGCGTAATGTGGTTATTGTATGAGAAACTGCGTGTTATTTTGTGAGTCACATTGTCCCTGAGACGAGGAAATTAACCATTCAAGTTTCAAAATGCCCAATCAGTTCGGGACCATTCAGCCAACCGGACATTGAAATTTATAGGATCTAGGGCTAATTTCAAATGTTGCAGTCTATCACGTTTGGTCTCACATGAGGAATATTGTTTCAAATCATATTAAGTGCACAGATTATAATTTTACAGGAAGTTAAAAAACATTTTACTTCCTAACCAAATAAGACATTTTGAAATTCTAATCGGTAAAATCTACGTATTGAGGTTATGCTCCCGAATCAGTCACGATTGAAATCATTTCCCAGTAAATGAAGGCGTCATTCTAATTATAAAATTTCACTTAATACGTTTTGAACCAATTCACTGAACAAAATACGTTTTGATACAGCCTTTTATTCACATAATACGATTTGAAACGTTCATTTCATTCCAAAGATTGTTATTGACTTTATTGTTAGCTACAGCGCATCATGTACAGTAAATTAACTTATTATTAACACGTTGTTAATGCTATATGGATGTTTACAGTCTTGAAAACAGTCACAGTCGTCATTATGAATCGGCCTACCAGTATCTGACGTTGAACCTATGTTTAGTGCTGAAACCTGTCGAACTCCTTCCAGTTGTCTCCAAATCTGGCTTTCCGCAGGTTCTCGACATACAGTTTTTGTCAGGTAATGCTCTCGGTTTATCGATTACGGGAGGTTCATATACCTGGCCCAGCCTTATGCCTCATCTCAGAAGGGTTACATATCGCTTTGAGGGATCAAACCTGTACGTCAGTTCCATCTTTACGTAACGTGGTACTGACCACTTTTCTCGCTTTTGTTCAGAACCGCCATCTTTGTTTCTTTAATCCCATTTAATTTGTTAAAATGCTTAGTGAAGATCTTGTAGACCCTTATAACCCATTCTTTTCCTAGATGTTTTACAGTTCCCACAGTCCGATAGATCTCTGGGTATTCCTCGAGAGTAACGATGTCAGAGCACTTACGAAGAAACATTTCTACAACACCAAAAACCCTGTCTGCGTGTAAAAAGGAATGTTTTATGACAGAAAAGATGACAACAATCATGGAAATGTTAGCGGGTGCAGTGGTTTGTAGCTATAAACTAGAGCATGGATAATATGCATGTTCTTGTTTTGGCCTCCACATCCGTCTGCGAACAGCTTGATACAAGTGATTGATTTATCGAAATGTACCTCATCTAAAAACGAAGTAACAACTGATGACACTTCGTTTGGCCCTCTTTCAGCCTCAGTCTCATTCCATACATAAAATTTTGGATTCTGAATACAGACATCGCTAACACACAGTGCATAACATGATATTTAGAGCGAATAGAACGCTTCGCCAATTGATCATTTAGGAATCAGTTGTACCTGTTGTAAATCAAAGCAGAAGAACATTGTGTTAGCAGATCGTTTCCTCATAAGTTTTCAAAAACCCTGTGAGCGAATTTTATCTGCTCCCACATCGGCTAGTAAACGGTTCTTTTTATCACTATCTTTTTCATATTTAATCTGAAAGAACATTCGAGCGCAGTAACTACGAGCATCCGTGGATGGTGTCCCAAACCCAGTGTTGAACTGTGTACGGAAAATATTCTGGAAGAATCACTTTTCACTTTCAGGTCCGTGGAAACACTCTCCTACGGGTAAGTAGCCCTCCATGGTGATAGAAAGTGAACGGGCATGCAAGCAATACCACAACGTGAAGATATAAAAATAGCGGGAACAAGCAAACAAAAGAGCGGGATAAATTCTGGCTGGGAAACATTATCGTGAACATAATATGTTCTGAACCGTTCGCCATGGTGCACTTAATACGATTTGTTCCAAATCATGTTTTTCAGTACTGAATTCCTATGGGAAAGAATACGAAATGACCCGATCTAACTCAGCAGCGTTAAAGACCATATCCTAATTGGCGGGAAACCGCATCAAAACATATTCTGACCTCGATTGCATTTAATACGTTTTGAAACAATGCTCCTCACATGTTAAAAGGGTAGTTATGACTGAATTTAAAAACTTGTGCAATTTACATGCTATTGGAACCAAATTTTATCTACACATGTATTGTAATACAGTTAGTCCCTGTACTAAATTTTATCTGTGTATGGACCTTGGTTCTGAAGTTATAATTTTTTTGTCATTTAAAATGCACTCGTGCGGAAAAGTCCCTTGCGATGAAGTTTTTATCTGATGAAACTAAAAATTTGCTGAAACGTAGCTCTTGCATCCAGAAACAGGTTATCCACGGTTTTATTATCAGAGTTATAGTTTTCCTTCCAGAAATTCTGAAATCTTCATTTAATTTTTTAATTCACAGCATGACCCAAATTCTAAATAATGAAAGCAATAGAAAAAAACCAGTCCATGTCCAAACCTATGATAACTTCCTATTCTAGCACATATAAAAGTAGACTACCAAGTTTTATTAATTTCAGGTCACAATTGTGTCGCAAGGAGCATTTTTAACACACAAATACATGAGAACACACAAATGTGAGAAAAATGCATAAGAAAATCAACTCACTTCAGAACTGTCCTGCAGCATACGTTGCACCTTCAGACCTCCTTGATCATTCTTCTGTTGATTTTTTTACCAGTTTGTGATGTTTTCTCTCCTTTTTGTGTTGTTCACTGCTCCTCTTCCTGCCCCGAGCCACACAACGGTTGTCTTGTGATTTACACAATGACTGGGTGGTTGAAGAAAAGTGAATTCCTGATGGCATGAAGGGTCTCAGCTGTCTTGTAGTGTCCCATGTTGAACTCTGAAACTGCCCTGCGTACTCATAGTTAAGTTTTGACTTGGAAACGAATACTTCCTTCGGACACTTAGACCAAACCATACTGTGAAGTGACTCGTTGGCATTCTGGGTCTTGCCAACTTAAAGAAGCACCAAGAATCGACACCTTTTCGGCATGTTATATGCTGAGGGTTGAGATCTGTTGACATGCAATGTCTAAGGGTAGAATAAATTTCCCTCTTCATTTTAGCCACATCTGGGATGTTGTTGACTGTGGCATGTCTGAAATATGCCCAAGCTTGGTCATGGTGGTTTCCGTCAAGCCGCCCTCTTTCCGCCCGCCTAGTGTTTCACCCTTTGCCTTCCAATCTCTAACAGAATTGCAAAGAGCAGTGCCAAGGCGTTTCGATGCATGATTAATGCACTCTTCCTTTACTATAGTGATACCTGGTCCATATACTTGAATCTGATTTAAATGAGCATGAGTCTTAGCATCTCCATCTGACAACATGGTAGTGAAGCGGAACCCCTTGCCAAGTGATCTCCTCCACAGAATCTCTCCAATATCTTTTCCATAGCATTGGTGGAGCCACAATAAATTAGAATTGTTATGACCTTCATACCATATATCAAATTCTGAACTGTTTCTCCAAGTCCCTTTCACCTACCTCACACTTCTGACAGCACAATACCAGTCTGAATGTCAATAGCAAACCCTCCTCAATAGTTGGATGTGTGACCATGTTTATGCCAGCTGACATCATATGATACACAAATATCTAATATTTCATTGTCATTAGCTCCATGAGCACTGCGTACAACTTGTGCAGCCATATTAAGTACTTCTTTCCTCATTAATTTTCCCGCATCAATCAAAAGTTTCAGATGAGCTGAAAAAGCCTAGGTCCTAAATTGTTCATGCTCATACCAACTGAGAGTTTTTCCAACCCTTGTTGACCCTTACCTAGAGTGCTCAATCTCTCAACCATATCACTGTTCACATGGAAAGCAGGCCTCTGTGAATAATTATTTTTCACTGTTGGAGAACTATATACATTTGCAGAAACATAATCACAAGTTCTGCATTTAACAATAATTTTAGAGGAAAAATCATGGCTTTCTCTAAATTGAATGAAAATTGATTTGGTTCGACACTCACCACATAGTAGTTCTTTCACAAGTTCACTCCACACATCACTATCTACTAAGGTGTAATTTACAGGCGCAATATTAGAACATTTAGAGGTAGGGTAAGAATCAGAAAATGAGTCGATTTTTCTTTCTGAAATAGTAATAATTGGAGGTGGTAAAGTACTAGAATCAGGAATCTCCTCACAAGGCCCAAATGGAGCTGTACCTGGCTTTACCTCCGGACATTTCCTTGCTGAATATCTCAATTTTGCAGCCAGACTTCTCCTAGAAGGGCGTTTCTTTCCTGACCTATAAGAAGTTCTGGGCCCTTTATCCATCATAACACAGGATATTTGCCTAACCTAACAATGTATATAACTACCAATATACTCGAAACAAAGCACTATCCCGTTATATACACTGAATTTAAAATATTCACACTATATATACACAGTAAAATGAACTTTTTAGGGTACTGCTTTTCACTGGATAAATAATTTTATCACTCAGGAATAAGATTTCTCGTGCAAAATGTATACAAATTAAAACAGGTACATGCTTCCACAACCCAACGTAAATAAATACTAAGTAAAATATGAAAATAAGATAGAAGAGAAAATATGCAACCTTGAAAATGCACTTGTTTTGCAACACATTTTAGTTCCCTTTGTTGGACTAGTAAATTACTTCTCTTATTTTAGTATTTATTTTGACTACGTAGTAAACAAATGAAAGGAGACTGCGTAGCTGAGTGTCTGTCGTCCTCGGAGGGAAATTGTTCGGAGTTTTGAATATTGCGCGAAACAACATTTCAACAACAACGAAGACTGTGGCGTCTCAGTAGAAAGAGGGCGTGGACCAGACATTAAATCCCACGCGCTCTCCCTTTAAATAGCCGCTGGGAGGTTTTAAAATGGCGCTGGAAAGAAATTTATAACATTTTCTGACAGAGAAAAGATGGAGCTATTTTTTAAACACAAAACGCGATTTTTCGACCCAAATTCCACAAATTTCAGTCATAAGCCCTTAATGATCTCTATGCTAAGAATAATATATTTTCCTTTGCGAACTTTGGAATTATTACAGCCCCATTCAGGAGCGTTCTATAAAGTAATTGTACCTGACTAAGACATTTCTCAGATAACTGTAATTCAGCCCGATTACTGACTCTATTGAACCCGCTCTCTTTACACTTTACATACACTGATTACCATTCTTACTCTTGTAAATATGATTAAATATTTGTTTCTTGAGTTTGGCATATCCATCCTCATCATGTGACCAAAGAAGTTAATTCTCCTCTTACTGATCATATCAGACATTCTTTCAGTTCCTTTAATTTTGTAGAGGTGCTTCATTCTTCCTGTGTCGTAATGCCGCGTTTTCAGTCTTTAATGTGCCCCAGATTTGTTTAGAATCTTTCGTACCTTTTTCTCCAGCTCTTTTATTTCTGCTACTTTCATGAAGAGCACACTCTCTGCTTTAATTACCGTCTTGTAATGCCCGATTTTAGTTTTGATGGAGAGACCCTTCATAATATGTATGTATTACACTGGATTTATTGAACCATACAGGCCTTCGCCCAATACAGAGCCTAAGCAAACAGAACCATATAAAAATTGAAAACAAATTGATATGAATTGAGGATAAATGGCCAACGGTCGACGCGCCAGAGGAGTCCCGTTGTCCCTGTGCAACAATCTAATCTACCGCTATAAATACTGTACAGGCTATTGTCAGTGTAAATGGACTCCTCACGCAGTGACCACCGCCCGGCGAGGCCCGATACGGTGAGGCTGCTCACCGTAACAGAGTGGGTCCACTGCTAACTAGATGTACGCTGATTGCCAGGGCTCGCGAGGAGGCTCACGAGCCTATAATAATTATGGACTAAAAAGGATAGTATTGATAACTCCTCCCAGCAGTGCTGACGACTGGGGAAGCCTGGTGGTGACCAGTTAACAGGAAAATGTTACGCAGCCTGCTTAGGTTATGTAACATATGGATATAAAACTGCACTCAGGTGCTTGGCTACTGCAGGCGACACCCGACCTTGTCCCAGATTTATTTTGCTTGGGTATGCCACGGTGGCAATACAATACCACTCCTAGCAAACCCTGGCAAGATCACGTTTCCCACTGAGTGCACTGACTTAACTGCTTATTCAGGACAGTCCTCTTACCATTTAAATTATGTTCCATTAACATATTACCTTCACATAAAGTCTTCACTACACTTACTCAATCTGCTGAGCTGTGCCTACTTTTCTTACTGTTCTACTTAAAGTTCCAACTCCACACTCACTTACGCAATAAGAAAAAACACGCACTACACAATTCACATTCTCCTCCTACTCACCAATTAAATACTTTTCGATACAACTTCACCTCCACACTAAAATTCTACTACTTGCCCTCTCACTTTACTATTATATTTAACATAAAGACACGTTCACCTAAATACTATATCCTTCTCTTGACCGTATCAAATCCTCACCTCCACTGTAACTTCTTAATTCTACACACTGTTCTACTTTAAGCTCCAACTAAACACTCCAATTTCACCCCATTTTCATCCTCTCTCTAACCATTACCAAGTAGTATTTCACAATCGCTATGCATTTCGGTTGCAGTATCTATAATAATTAAACACACTGCATGCCAATTACAACTTACTCAAAATTAACCTTTACCCTAAAATTGTACTAATTTCTCTCAAACATACCACCGCAACACACTTAACCATAAACACACCCCCAAAACACACTTCACCATTAAATTCACTATACAAACACATACCACCATGAACCAACAACTCCACCTTATTCTCATCTTCATTCTAACCTCTACCAAGTAATATCTTACAATCGTGATACATTTCAGCTACAGCATCAATAATAAATAAACACACTTCATTAACTATCATTACACCACTAATTCACTTTTCTCTACCTTATTCGTCATAACTCTGACAGCTACTAACTTTCTTTACTTAGCTTCCTACTTCTCGTTATTACACCCTCTTCCTTCCTGTTCTTCTTACCCCACAGCTATTTTAAATTCATTCTTCTCCCTTTCCTCAAAGTTTCTCCTTGGCCACGTGTCACTTTTAGCTCCTTGCTTTCGCGGTACTTCGTCATTCCGCATTCATCACCGAAAACGCCTCCTTATATGCTTCCTGAGAGCTGTCCTCGGCGACATATTCATCGCCCTATCTTTATCGCTGTTTCCGTCCACTCCATCACTGTCAACATCTGCCTTTCTTACCTCCTCACTCGTCACCTCCGGAGCATTAACTGCGATCTCATTGGACATTGATACTTCCCTTCCGTCATTCCTTGCCTCACCAGGAGTGTTGCCCTCATCGTGCATTTCTCCCGCACTCATCTCCGTATCTTCCTCCTGTTTCATCTTTTCTTCTAGATTCAATAGTTTGGTCGCAGCCCAAATTCTTCTCCACCTTCATTTGACACTACTAATTGCTGACCCCCGATAAAGGCTCTCAAAGCTTGGTGTATACCCCTTACCAAATGTTTTATAGGAATTTTAGCTTTCTTGATCCCTTCACTTCCAGTGTGTCTCTTAATCCATATTTTTTCACTCCGTATGTTACCCGCATTTTTAATCACTATTTTAACCATCAAAGTGAATAACAGTTTCACTTCAATAGGCCTATTTCCTTTTAGTTTACCTATTCTCTCCACATCGTCTGTATCTACTTCGCTAAAATTAATTTTCATTTTCGCCTGGATTAGCTCCACCACTTTGTGAATTGGAAGCACTTCGTCCTCCCTCTTCTCCTCTGGCACACCATATATAAATAGGCATTTCTTTCTACAATTTTGACTACTGGGTTCTACTTCTGCTTTAAGCTTCAACACTTCCTCTTCTAATCATCTTATTTTCTCCCTTAATGATGCAGCTTCTTCGGCGTTGTTTCTCACTTTGATGTTGTGTTGTCTGCCTATTTCTGGAATCATTACTTCATTTTTTCGAACTCCTTCGTTTGCTCTTCTATCATGTTTTTCAGTTGCTCAAATGGGCATTCTTCTTCAATCACCTCTTTTACTACCCTTCTGATTACTTCCACGTCTTCCCAACTCATGCTTCCACTGGAGATCGGCCCGGGATTCAGTTCAACTCCCCCGATCCATAGCATTACTATAATCACCGCCACTGTCAGCATCGTCTCTCCCCTCATTCCCAATTCCATTCTGCTTCCTACCACTTACACTTGTTGTAAAGTTCATGGTATTTTTATGCAGTATGTCATTTGGTGAATTCTAACAATCGCAGAACATCTGAAGGGAATCATAGAAGATGCCTCAACCTCCACCAAAGCTGTGGTGTGAAGTAACTCAAGATTTTATTAGAAAATTCATTGTTTACCAAGGAAAAAATATGATAGATCAGCAGTGAGGAAGGAAATTGATGACTACTCTCGTGCGTATTTTCCTTTGTTAATAAGTACATACATGATAGTACTCAAATTTTTGGAAAGGGTGCCAATGTCGCAGTGATTTGGCAGCAGCGCGTGTTTCTCTACCCACTTCCTGTAGTAAGGCCTGACATGTACAAATTGGGGATTTAAATGAGACTATGGAGTAGGTACGTGGGAACCTGCGAGTGAAATTTCTAGATCCTAATGGGTGGGTAGGAGATAGGGATCTGCGCTCAGATGGCCTCCACATAAACCACAGTGGTAGGTATAAGTTAGGATATTTGTTTGGAAGGGTGATAGGGAGGTACATTCAGGGAAACGGGGTTGTCTAGGGAGCGATGATAAGGGTACAGAGATCTGGAAGTCAAGTAGGGACGACATAAAAATGTTAGTGTTGAACTGTAGAAGTACCGTAAAGAAAGGAATCGAATTAAGTAATTTAATAGACATATATTTACCAGATATTATAATAGGAGTTGAATCATTGCTGAGAAATGATATAATGGATGCAGAAATTTTCTCACGGAACTAAAGGGTGTATCGCAGAGGTAGGATAGGAATGGTGGGAGGGGGAGTATTCATTCCGGTGAAAGAAGAATTTGTAAGCTACGAAACAGTTACAGATGTGAAACATGAAATTCTAGGTGTAAGGGTCATTTCTAAAGATAATTGACAATTTGATGTCTTTGGAGAGTACAGACCAGGAAAGGGTAGCTCTGACACGGATTCAGAATTATTTGATAAGATAATCAGCTATGTGGGAAACGACATGGAAAGGAATGTGATTGTAGTGGGAGATCTGAATTTACCAAATGTCAGTTGGGAGGGAAATGCGAACGACAGGAAGCATGACCAACAAATGGCAAATAAGCTAATATGGGAAGGAGAGCTGATTCAGAAAGTGACGGAACCACCTAGAGGGAAAAAATATCCTGGACGTGGTGTTGATAAAACCAGATGAGCTCTAAAGAGAAACCGAAGTAATAGTTGGTATTAGTGATCACGAAGCTGTTTTTGTCGTAGTTAAAAATAAATGTGATAGAAAGGAAGGTTTTATAGAGCTGACAGCGGAGAAATGGCGTGGAATTGCATTAGTAGATGAATAAGTTTGAGTGGCGTCTTTAAATGTAGGAAAGATCACAATATGAAGGTAATGTTGGAATTCAAGAGGACAAATTGGGACAAATATTCATTTATAGGAAGGGGAGTTAGGTATTGGAATAACTTACCAAGGGAGATGTTCAATAAATTTCCTATTTCTTTGTAATCATTTAAGAAAAGGCTGGGAAAACAACAGACAGGGAATCTGCCACCTGGGCGACTGCCCTAAATGCAGATCAGTAGTGATTGCTTGACAGTGGCAGGAGGCTGCGGGAAAGCAGCCGATAATAAAATGCCACCCCTGACAGAAGTAAGTAAGCCATTATTATTATTATTATTATTATTATTATTATTATTATTATTATTATTATTATTATTATTATTAACCCGTCTTATGACCAAGATCGTTAAGGCGTCAAATCTGTATGGTCTGACACGGTTCGAGTCCCGTTGGTCGAAAGAAATTCACATTCAGAATATTGGCCAGCAGGGTAGGAGAGGTGGTGGTATTGCGTGCCTAAAGTCTGGATTAGTTTCAAACCTCTCTGCAGTGTTCATATGGAATGTTGGGCGATACTTCTCGACCTGTGTTATTTCAGTGATATCTAAAACTCACGGGTAACGACTCTTAATTTCTACCCTGTCACTGTAATCAGCCGTGTGCTGACGTAACGGTATTCAATGGAAGGCAGGAGCATCACCATGGTTGCCAACAGCATGGATTGAAACAAATTATTGTAAGTATAACTTTCGTGCACATTGATTCCGAACAGAAATATAACATACACCTCGTCATCGCTAGTGTTAACAATTTTAGGATATTTTCATGCTGAGCAGCAGTGATTCCTACTAGGCATAAACTGGAAAATGTCTCAAACACATACAAGCACGAAAACACTACCAAATATTTTCATAATACAAGCACGAACACACTACCAAATATTTTCATAATAGGTTCAAGGCACTCTCAAGATCAGAAGCAGCACGAGCGGTCCACTGGTTGTGATCGCGTCACGGTTAAAAATCACTAACGTAAGAAAATCACAGTAGCTTAGAGCAGTAGGCATATGACGCTCTTGATCATGGCCACCAAATGAGGCGGATGAGGAAAAGTGCGCCGTCGGCAGATGTGGGAACAGCGAGAGTCTAATATTTCAAAGTCAAGTTCGTCCAACTTTTTTCGTCCATGCAACTGCAGCGCTCCGTGTGGCCAGCAAGCGTGTAGTAATTATGTTAGAGATGAATGGTTTTCTGTTGATGTAAATTAACTTGGTATTTAAGTGGAGTGTAGTATTACATGGAGACGAAACATGGACATTACGAAAGAAACAAAATATCGGGAAAGTTTGATATATGGTTGTGGGGAAAAATGGAAAAAGTGAAGTGGACTGATAAAGTGAGAAATAAAGTGCTAAGACAAGTGGGAGTGAAGAAACACCTAACGAAAAATATAAGGAAGAGGAAAATATACTTCTTGGGTCACATACTACGTAGAAATTGTCTTCAACAGAGGGTGCTTGAGGGAAAATAGATGAAAGGAAAAGAAGAGAGAGAAGAAAGTTTGGAATGTTAACAGATGTCGAACAAGGGAGAAGCTATGAACAACTGAAGCACGATGCTCAGAACTGAGAGTCATGGAGGCTGTCCAGTTGATACCTGTCTCAAGACAGATTCAGAGAAAAGAAGGTATTTAAGAAAGGATGAGTGTGTAGTGCAATACATTGCAAAACTGCAATAAGGCATAAAAAGGGAATCATTCCTTAGGTTTCCTAAAGATCCTGAAGAGTAAAGCTGGGACTACTGTGTTCGTTTCAGATACCGTAATAGAACAACTGCAAAAGTGTTGAAATGTAACTTAAAACAAGTACGTGTTTCGTTTGTCGAAGATCCAGAAATTTAACTCAGTGGAAAATGTTACTAATTATAAAATTAGACAATGTTTTAACGCAATAGTTACATCTAACACGTAGCAGTGTTCTAGTTTTCAAGGTGTAGAAAAGGACTTGTAATTACTAGAACTTTAACACAGCAGAGAAGAAGAAATTAGTACGGAATGCGATTCCATTTCAAATAAACCTCCTCGGATATCTTCAAAACGAAAGATCAACCCATGTCAAAGGAGCAGAAGTTGTCTTGAAGGAAGTCGAGAAGCATTGCGAGAACAGGGGCTGTTGTTAGTAGGTACCAGTATGTTTAAGGAGAAGCTCGCAGGTTTGGATATGGTGCGCTGTTAAAACACAAATGAAAATACCGGACTTATCCGCATGAATTCTGTGACGGTACTAAGTCATTACTGTTGAATTTTTTTGGGAAAGATTATAATATATTGTCAAATTATGCAATGAAATTTATCAGTACCATAGGAAAGAAACACGAAGTACCGTACTTAAAGATCAGGCATTTCATTCCTGAGATTTTTTAAGATTATTTGGATTGCTTTAGTTCATTCCTTTTCTGCTTTGTGTGAAATTACCAATTTCTGTCCAATGGCTAAGACAATGGAGTGATCAGTTTAGTCGTTCTTTCGAAAAATAAACTATTGCCGTTCTCCTTCGGTATTGTTACCATACTGTTCTCTTAAGGCAATACTTTGTTAATAGTGTGTTTTTTACAGGTATGCTGTAGTGTAATATTTATATTGGACTGATGCGTTCGATGACTGAAAAGCATTGAAGTTCCTTTTAAAGCTTTAATTGAAATAAAACATCATTATCTCTTGTATGTTGTATTTTTTAAAGAAAGTACTTATTACTCTGTAGTTTCTAGTTGATTTTAAGGACCTAATACCGCATCTTTGGGGTAAGAAAACATGTGGGGAGAGTGTGTGAAGGAAATGGAACCAGGGTAGAGTGTTATCCGCGAATTACGCTAGGCATATGTTGAGGAAAGTAGAATAGAAAGAGGAAGGTAAGGAGGAGGTGGCAGTATCAGACTCCTGCAGCCAGACCCACCGCGCAGCACTTCGAACTCACGGGCTCCGGCAGCCCAGCTCGTGCAGTGCCTTTCTCTTTCTTACGCGGCAGCGTACTGGCCCACAGCACTGGGCTCATACGGCCCACCGCAGTCCACCGCACTAGGCGGGCTCCGTGGAATAACCTTGAGTACTTCTCCACAATAACATGTGCGCTGAGCACAACGAAATGTTAACGTCACACTACTATTCGGATCATTCA
The DNA here is from genome assembly GCF_040414725.1 of Anabrus simplex. NCBI lineage: Eukaryota > Metazoa > Arthropoda > Insecta > Orthoptera > Tettigoniidae > Anabrus > Anabrus simplex. The sequence continues at coordinate 626,850 of NC_090277.1, read as the reverse complement.
CTCTACGAATTCCGTACGCTACTAACATATTGCAAAGTAGGCTAATCGCATTTTGAAATTAAACGGTAGATATTTCTCCTGCACTATAATAATAATAATAATAATAATAATAATAATAATAATAATAATAATAATAATAATAATAATAATAATAATAATAATAATAAATATAATAATAATAATAATTGTAATAATAATAATAATTGAAAAAAACAGAAACTTTATTATAAACTAATATTCGTTTGCAATTGACACCAAGTTAACTGAAAATGAATCTAAATAACACGAAGCATATTCATAGGACTTCATTCGCGTTTACCTCAAAATAAAATATAAACAGAAATGACGTGCAATTTGCCAACAACAAAAACAATCCTGAACATCCCTTTTACTTAGTGTGAGTAGTTTATTGGTCATTGTTAATGTGGTGGAATGGAATTACTGTGAATGAAAAGAGCATCAGCATTGTCGTGCGTTGATAATGAAGCCCGCTGAACTGCAATTTATCTCTGAAGCTGAACATGATGCTTGCATACATATTACTTTCTTAGCGATCTGGTGAAATTTTGGATAGTTTTGTCCATTTGTTCTCCAATAGGATGCTATATCTATCTTCTTGCATTCCACAATTTTGCTTTAAATATCTTTCCAGCTCATCTGTTGGAATAGGAGCATCATGAACGTCAGTCCACGAAGAAGATTTCATTACTTTGGCAGGTTGTGGCATAGTCGTGGAGTCTGATGAAATGGCGTATGGCTTCTAGTGCCGGGAGTGTCCGAGGACATGTTCGGCTCGCCAGATGCAGGTCTTTTGATTTGACTCCTCTAGGCGACCTGCGCATCATAATGAGGATGGAATGATGATGAAGACGACACATGCACCCAGCCCCCGTGCCAGCGAAATTAACCAATTAAGGTTAAAATTCCCGAACCTACCGGGAATCGAACCCGGGTCCCCTGTGACCAAAGGCCAGCACGCTAACCATTTAGCCATGGAGTCGGACACGGAAACATTAGAATGCTCGTCATTCAAGCACAACTCGTTCATCGTTTTTTATCTAATCATAAAAAGACAAAATCAGTCCGACTCCTTTAATCTACACTAACATAATAAAGAGAGAGCGCGAATTTTGTTAGTTTGTGTATATCTGGAGGGTAATCTCAGAAACTACTGGACCGATTCTAAAAATCCTTTTACTAATGTAAATATACATTATCCCTGAGGGACATGGGCTGTATTTTATTTTCTAAACAATTCGAGGTGGAGGCGACAGGGAAGGCATAAAAATAATAGGCTAATATAGGCGAAATATCGAATTTGTCGTGCAAGGACAACATTAAGATCATTTTAAGCCCCTTGACCCAAAGAACAAATCTCTGTAAGCCCTATGGGCCCGAGAACTACGTTTTACGGCCCTGAAACCGACCGTTATGGAGATATTGGCACCACACTACCCCTGCTCTCGGAATCGGATAAGGAAATGAACTGCCGTAACCATCGCAACGCCAGCTCCAGGGTTCTACAGCAGCGCGATTATGTGTGTACGTTTGGGCATAGCTGCCAACCAAAATTTCTATACATAATCCCTGAGCATATCTACAATATATCTCCAAAAATTAACATGTTACAGATGTGAAGTGTTATATATAATCTCTTTTAAAAATAAAGGGACATGTTTCTCTTTTTGGAAAATCCACGTAGGAGGGGGTGGAGGAAGGGCTGATAAAGGGGTTGAATTCTTTTTATGAAGATACTTATATCTCAAAACCTGAAGATGTTACAGATGTGGAAATACGTATTTGTAATCTCCTTTTAAAATAAAGAAACGTGTTTTTTTTTTACTTGAGAGAAGACGTTCTCACGTGTAGAGTTCTATGTCGTATGGTCAACTCAGTCCCAAAAGGCAATACGACAAACTTTGTTTACAAAGAGTTTCTGGGGTAAATTAAACTCAATTTTTCAGTGAGGTTTTATATTTCAGGGATTTTCAGATAATGTCTTAGTACAGTACCAAGGAACGATTACTTTTATCAAATTACGAAATCCACGCGAAAAGCCGCGAGTAACTGCTAGTGTGTACATAGAGTTCACCGCAGATCGTACAGCACACAAAATTAACGTCTTTCCCATCACCGTCAACTGCAGGCTTGAATACCAACCAAATACGACTTTTAAGTTTAGGATCCGGTTCGGAAGTCTTGTATTGTGCGGTTTTTAGTTCGTTTGTTGCTTCTTTTTTTACTTCACGATTTTTTGCCACGGTTTCTTTTCTTTTGGAATTACAGTCCACATTCGTTTCCGATAACAGGATAGACGGAGAAGTCAACCTGAAAACCACAGCATACTTGATCGGCTCCACTCGACCGTATTGCAACGCACTCCGGTGACACGCAGTACACTGTACACATTGAAGCAGTCATCCCATAGAACTACCACAGCGCTGTCCTTTGCTCACCGCGTACGAATGACAGAGCGGTGGCCCAGACCGGCCCGTGCGATGACGTCACGGGCTTCCTTTGTTCGAGCCTTTCAAAGCCCATTGCAGTGTACTGCTGAAGCAGCTCATGGGCTGGGCCTCGCTGCAGGACTCTGGACAGTATTTCACGTTTGGAAAGGTAATAGGGAGGTACATTAAAGGAAACGGAGTGGCCTAGGGAGCGGTGATAAAGGAACAGGGAACTGGAAATCAAGTAGGGACGACATAAAATTGTTAGTGTTGAACTGTAGAAGTATTGTAAAGAAAGGAATAGAATTAAGTAATTTAATATATATATTTACCAGATATTGTAATAGGAGTTGAATCATGGCTGAGAAATGATATAATGGATGCAGACATTTTCTCACGGCACTGGAGTGTGTATCGTAGAGATAGGATAGGAATGGTGGGAGGGGGAGTATTCATTCTGGTGAAAGAAGAATTTGTAAGCTACGAAAAAGTTAAAGATGAGACACATGAAATTCTAGGTGTAAGCTAGGTGTAAGGCTAATTTCTAAAGATAATAGGCAACTTGATATATTTGGAGAGTACAGACCGGGAAAGAGTACCACTGACGAGGATTTGGAAATATTTGATAGGATAGTCGGCTATGTGCGAAACGACATGGAAATAAATGTGATTGTAGCGGGAGATCTGGATTTACCAGATGTCAATTGGGAAGGAAATGCGAACGACAGGAAGCATGACCAACAAATGGCAAATAAGCTAATATGGGAAGGACAGCTGATTCAGAAAGTGATGAAACCAACCAGAGGGGAAAAAAATATATCCTGGATAAAACCAGAGGAGCTCTATAGGGAAACTAAAGTAATAGATGGTATTAATGCTCATTAAGCTGTTTTTGTCGTAGTTAAAAATAAATGTATCGTCGCCATAAGACCTATCTGTCTCGGTGCGACGTAAAGCCCCTAGCAAAAAAAAAATAAATAAAAAAATGTGATAGAAAGGAAGGTCTTAAAAGTAGGACTATTAGGCAGTACCATATGGCTGATAAAGCAGGCATGAGGCAGTTTCTAAAAAGTAACTATGATCGGTGGAAAACGGTATTTAAAAATGTAAACAGACTCTGGGATGGGTTTAAAGAAATTGTTGAGGAATGCGAAGACAGGTTTGTACCTTTAAGGGTGGTAAGGAATGGTACAGACCCACCTTATTATAATAGAGAAATAAAGAGACTAAGAAAGAGGTGCAGACTGAAAAGAAATAGAGTTAGAAATGGCTGTGGAAGTAAAGAGAAACTGAAGGAAATTACTAGAAAATTAAATCTAGCAAAGAAGTCAGCTAAGGATAACATGATGGCAAGCATAATTAGCAGTCATACACATTTTAGTGAAAAATGGAAGGGTATGTATAGGTATTTTAAGGCAAAAACAGGTTCCAAGAAGGACATTCCAGTAATAATTACTGAACGAGGGGAGAGTGTATGTGAGGATCTTCAAAAGGCAGAATTATTCAGTCAGCAGTATGTAAAGATTGTTGGTTACAAGGATAATGTTGAGATAGAGGAGGAGACTAAGGCCAAAGAAGTATTATAATTTACATATGATAACAATGACATTTACAATAAGATACAAAAGTTGAAAACTAGAAAAGCAGCTGGAATTGATCAGATTTCTGGGGAGATACTAAAGACTATGGGTTGGGATATAGTCCCATATCTGAAGTACTTATTTGATTATTGTTTGGTCGGAGGAGCTATACCAGATTAATAGAGAGTTGCTATAGTAGCCCCTGTGTATAAAGGAAAGGGTGATAGACATAAAGCTGAAAATTACAGGCCAGTAAGTTTGACATGCATTGTATGTAAGCTTTGGGAAGGCATTCTTTCTGATTATATTAGACATGTTTGTGAAATTAATAACTGGTTCGATAGAAGGCAGTTCGGTTTTAGGAAAGGTTATTCCACTGAAGCTCAACTTGTAGGATTTCAGCAAGATATAGCAGATATCTTGGATTCTGGAGGTCAAATGGACTGTATCGCGATTGACCTGTCTAAAGCATTTGATAGGGTGGATCATGGGAGACTACTGGCAAAAATGAGTACAATTGGACTAGACAAAAGAGTGACTGAATGGGTTGCTATATTTCTAGAAAATAGATCTCAGAAAATTAGAGTAGGCGAAGCTTTATCTGACCCTGTAATATTTAAGAGGGGAATTCCTCAAGGCAGTATTATCGGATCTTTATGTTTTCTTATATATATAAATGATATGAGTAAAGGAGTGGAATCGGAGGTAAGGCTTTTTGCGGATAATGTTATTCTCTATAGAGTGATAAATAAGTTACAAGATTGTGAGCAACTGCAACGTGACCTCGAAAATGTTGTGAGATGGACAGCAGGCAATGGTATGTTGATAAACGGGGTTAAAAGTCAGGTTGTGAGTTTCACAAATAGGGAAAGTCCTCTCAGTTTTAATTACTGCGTTGAGGGGGTGAAGGTTCCTTTTGGGGATCGTTGTAAGTATCTAGGTGTTAATATAAGGAAAGATCTTCATTGGGGTAATCACATAAATGGGATTGTAAATAAAGGGTACAGATCTCTGCACATGGTTATGAGGGTGTTTAGGGGTTGTAGTAAGGATGTAAAGGAGAGGGCATATAAGTCTCTGGTAAGACCCCAACTAGAGTATGGTTTCAGTGTATGGGACCCTCACCAGGATTACCTGATTCAAGAACTGGAAAAATCCAAAGAAAAGCAGCTCGGTTTGTTCTGGGTGATTACCGACAAAAGAGTAGTGTTACAAAAATGTTGCAAAAATTTGGGTTGGGAAGAATTGAGAGAAAGGAGGAGAGCTGCTCAACTAAGTGGTATGTTCCGAGCTGTCAGCGGAGAGATGGCGTGGAATGATATTAGTAGACGAATAAGTTTGAATGGCGTTTATAAAAGTAGGAAATATCACAATATGAAGATAAAGTTGGAATTCAAGAGCACAAACTGAGGCAAATATTCATTTATAGGAAGGGGAGTTAGGGACTGGAATAACTTACCAAGGGAGACGTTCAATAAATTTCCAATTTCTTTGAAATCATTTAGGAAAAGGCTAGGAAAACAACAGGTAGGGAATCTGCCACCTGGGCGACTGCCCTAAATGCAGATCAGTATTGACTGATTGATTGATACCAACAATGTAAGGCAAGCAGGTATAAGTACCGACATAGTTGGGGATGTGTGAGATCGGTTAAATGCAGCACGGGTCAAGTTCAAGGAAGTGGGGATGGTTATCAGTTGAATACTGTGTAGGAGGTATACTGACTGGAATGTGATAGGGTATTTGGAGAGGGTATTTGGGAAACTGGGAGTGAGATTTCTAGATCGTAATGGGTAGGTAGGAAATCGGGATCTGTGCTCAGATGGCCTTCACTTTAAGCCGCAATGTTGCGTATAAATTAGGAAATTTGTTTAGAAGGGTCATAGGAAGATACATTAAGGGAAATGGGGTAGTGTAGGGAGTGGCGATAAGGGTATATGGATCTGGAAGTCAAGTAGGGATGATATAAAAATGTTAGCGTTGAACTGTAAAAGTATTGTAAAGAAACGAATAGAATTAGGTAATTAATATACATATTATTTACAGATGCAACATACAAACTCGTGTCCTCGTCCCGAGGTGGTGCAGCTATTTTCAGGTACACTCCCAATAGAGGAGAACTGCATGTTCCATTTCAGCTACATAACAGCCCTCCTGCCATTCTTACATTTCTGGCAGTACCGGGAATCGAACCCAGGCCCCTGAGGATGGCAGCTATTAACACTAACCTTTACGCTTACAGATAAATTAACGGGAGTTGAATAATGGCTGAGAAATGATATAGAGGATGTAGAAATTTTCTCCCGGGACTGTAGTGTATACCGTAGAGTAGGATAGGAATGGTAGGAGGGGGTATTCATTCTGGTGGATGAAGAATATGTAAGCTACGAAGAAGCTTAAGTTAACATACTGTACATAAAATTCTAGGTGTGTGGCTCATTTCAAAAGATAATCGGCAACTTGTTGTCTTTGAAGTGTACAGACCGGAAAAGGGTTGCGCTGTAGCTGATTGAGAATTATTTGATAAGATAATCAGCTATGTGGGAAACGATATGGAAAGGAACGTGATTGTAGCCGGAGATCTCAGTTAACCAAATGTCAATTGGAAAGGTAATGTGGACGACAGGAAGCATGAATAACAAATAATAAATAAGTTAATATTGGAAGGGCAGCTGAAGCAAAAAGTGATAGAACAAGTCGAGGGAAGAATATTCTGGACGTGGTGCATTTAAAAACCGGATGAGCTCTATAGAAAAACCGAAGTAGTGATCACGAAGCTCTTTTTGTCGTAGTTAAAATTAATTGTGATATAAAGGAAGGTCTTAATAGTAGGACTACTAGACAGTACCGTATGGCTAATAAAAGAGTCATGGGCGAGATTTTAAAAATTAACTATGATCAGTGGAAAACGGCAAACAAAAGTGTTAATATAATCTTGGGTGGTTTTAAAGCAATTGTTGAGAAATGTGAAAACAGGTTTGTTAAAGGTGGTTTGTAATGGTAAAGACCCACTATATTGTAACAGAGAAGTAAAGAGAGTGAGAAGTAGGTGCAGAATGGAAAGAAATGGAGTTAGAAATGGCTGTGGAAGTAAGGAGAAATTGAAAGAACTTACTAGTAAATTCAATCTAGCAGGCAGAAACTTTAAGGCAGAAACAGGTTCCAAGAAGAACATTCCAGGAATCATTAATGAACAAGGGGAGTGTGTATGTGAGGATCTTCAAAAGGAAGAGGTATTCAGTCAGCAGTATGTAGAGATTGTTGGTTACAAGATAAAGTACAGAAATAGGAGGTGACTAATCCTAAAGAAGTATTAAAATTTTCATACAATAAAGACTACATAAAAAATAAGATGCAAGAGTTGAAAACTATAAAAGCGGCTGGAATTGATAAGATATCTGGGGATATACTAAAGACAATGGGTTGGGATATAGTACCATATCTGAAGTAATGTTTGATTATTGTTTGCATGAAGGAGCTATACCAAATGAATGAAGAGTTGCTATAAGTAGTAGAGCTAAGGCAGTTCAACTCCATAGCGTCAGCACTTTTCTGCTGTGTCAGCAGGTTCACAAACTGTGATGTCACAGCTGAGTTAGTAGAGGGGCAATGAACGTTTCCAGGTGAGTTCATTGCCCCTAGTTGAGTAGCAGGGCAATGTATTGCCCCATTATTCCCGGTCGGCTCAGCCGGAGAGCGAGAGTCCCAGCTGTGGACCATCCGCTGTCAGGCTTTGCTTATTTTAAAAGGGCAAGTAAGACTTAAGGACTAACGACAATTGAAAAACAAGCATTTAAAACAATAGGTTTAACATTTATTACAACTAGCACTTCATATAACAGAAATAACAAAATTTAACAATTTAATTTTGCTGATATTATTTCTGATTTCTTCTCCAAAGGTTGTCTGATACACTACAACTTCATTCTCCAAACTTAACGCAGCCTTCATTTTACTGCAATGTAAATAAAATAACAATTAACCCACATAAGAAAAACAATAGATGTCGGAGAACCTCTTCCTAACACTGGTTGGATTATCAGCAAATTACAAACTTTCACAACAATAATTTATCACATGTTATCTGTCCTACGCTATCGCGATAGCATTTACGATTACACAAGAAAAATCATAAATTCTAAATAAATGAAGAAAATTAATTGATAATGGCGTCATTAAACTTTGCAAATATTATTAGAAATATTATATTATTATCTTTCTTCTTCCTGGATAAATTCCATTAATATTATTTCATCATTGTGGTGTAAATTCCACTGAACTATACTACTGAAAATATTTTCATTAACGTAATTTTACTTAATCGTATCTATTCAAGACATTACAAAATGAATTACGTCGACAAGAATTATTATTTCCACGAAAATTCTTCTAAACTGCTTTGAATAATGTATAACATTAATTAATTTATGTTACTCGACGCCTAGCAAAAGTTTATCAAGATTTACAATTTTGGTACTTTGCCCATACGATTTTGACATAATACGCACCTATTCGTTTTTGAATGGTACGTTAATGTCAACTTCCCCTAAAATACAAATTAAATTTACTAAAGGTATTAATCCTATCAAAATAAGTCACCACAAACGAAGCTGAAATAACCTCGGCCCAACATGATGAACACGTGGCCAGGTCAAAACCACACTTTAAAAAATCACAGAAAAATATCACTAACTACAGCACACATCCTCACATGTTTTAAATCGGATTCTGGAGTTTAGGTTTAAGTTATGATTTTTATTTCACTATCCCTGGAATATTTAGGCGACGGTATCGGATCTCTACACTCACAGAAATGTGATTGAATCTGGGCAATCGCTTGGAAAGAAGATAGCAGATTTATCACAACGCTGATCATCTAGAAAATCAGCGATAAACATTCAGAAGAATTGGTCGACAAACACCACGCAGCTAAATATTGGTTAAACGTGAATATCATCGGACATGTGGTTCCTAAATATCCACGTTATTCAACATGTGCTCCAAATTCACAGAAGGTATGGTTCCCAAGACGTGCTTCTCCAAATTACAACTACAAAATTCATCACTCAGGGTCCGCCGTATTCCAGGCTCATAATCCACCAATAGAGCACATATCAAACATAACACAATAATAGCAAATAACATTTAACACTCATGGCCATTAAATTTCAGTTTAACCCGAAATTCAACTTTATTATTATTATTATTATTATTATTATTATTATTATTATTATTATTATTATTATTATTATTATTAATTCTGCCAAAAATCTGAATTCCTCACTGAAACTGATGACACTACCTTGTATAAATCCATTGAAATGAATAAGGTGAAATACACTCTGAAATTTAACATATCAGATACGACGTAATTTTATCCCTGCATCTAACTACATCTCTGACCAGAATTTGAAATTAATCTCACATAAAATTATTTTCATCGCAGGGGTCTAGGATTTTAAAATAGCATTCTAAGCATTCGGAGGGACATTTAGACTGTATTAGAAGACATTCGCTGACTGACTACGGTACACTAATAGAGTCCAACAAATCATCCACACACACAATGTAACAACACTACCATTACCCCTATAAAAAGAAGAATGGAAATACTTCCAAAAGGTCCTAATCCAATCTAAATACTACCATCAATTAATAGGATCGTACTACTTCTACATAGATGAACATAGAAAAACTTTATAAAAGGATACCTAAATTTTTTATGAAACTGGATCGCGCCGTCGTTGAAAGAATCTGCTCCCATGGTGACCTGCTTACTTGGTAATCTGCGTCCAGTCGTTATCTCCCCCATGTCAGACGGTGCCTACATTTAGTACTGCATGGCCACTGCTAAGTCCATTTCGAGATTCACGTAGATTGCTCCTTCAGAAGATGGGCGAAACATCCTGGTGGAAATAATTGAGAATGTAAAGGTCTTCTTCTTTCTTGCCTTGATGAGAGCTGAAACTGACACAAAATTTTTAGAATGTGATCACACACACGACCACGTGAAAATTATCTTAGAATAATACGTGACTTGTCCTCGAAAATCTGCCTCACTCGGAGAACGTTTAAATAGAAAGTCACGTCGAAGTTAACAACACGCCGAAGTAGCAGGGAAGCTCGTCGAAGTAAAACCAAAACAAGTCGAAGTAGCAGAGAAGCACGTCGAAGTGGAAGAGAGCGCTTTACACATTTACACTTGGAGGTGTGGCCTTATATTGCCTCGTAATTGGTTATCGTACTTTCACCTGACAGATTCTCATAATTCGAGAAAGTATAACTTCGAGAACACTTGCCACGTGCTATCAATTGCAATGGCCTTGAGAAATTCCTGGCTGGTCACATGACTACGACGAGCCGGTCAATTGAAAAATCAATACACCGTCCACGCTAACTGTTCAAACCGTTTCTTTGCGCGAAGACACGACTGGGTCAGAATAAAATGAAAGAATGATACCATCCATTTACCACTTTTAATAAAATATTCATTTTAGGCCAAATTTGAAAGGGACATCATCTCCCTTGGTTGGAAATGATTTAATTGGCAGGTTAATTCATAATTTACACTATTTCAACATAAGATGTTCCCTGAAAATTTTCATTCACTGACTAGGACTCGCAGTATTTCTTTCCTGTAGCAGAAGAACTTGTTCCGCACGTAGCCTGGTATTATCTACTTCAATAGCAACACATAGAAAATGGAGTTTCCCTACTAGAGTGGCATGTAGATCCTGACACTCCTTAAATGTTTCTTCAGGCATTTCCACTAGCGTTGATACATGATGTGAGCCGTATCTTCATTCTCCTCCCTCGAGGAATATTCTTGGTCACAGATGACGTTAACTTGAACAGCTATGGCCTGTCTCGGTTGATGAAATCATTCAAATTATAAGCGTTGTGAATTGCTTCAAAAGTCTTATCCAAAAACTGAATTTTGCAGGCGTAATTTCCAAAGTCTTCAATAACTTTATATGGCCCAACGAAAAGTGGTGCAAATTTTGCTTAGATCTTATTAGTGGGTTCAGATACAGCCGGTTCCTTAAGATGTACTCATGTAATCTAAACGGCCGATGAAATTTCTTATCCTTTACCCTTCTTTGACGTCTCTCAGCGTGTGATCCTGGAGTGACTTAGTAGCCTGCCCGATGTTTTCTCTCAAGGTGGGCCTAAGTGTCGCTAGACATTGAATAATATTGTCTCATGGTGTCACAGGGTATTTGTCAAAGTGAAGGACAGATGGAATTTCAGACGTGCCTTCATGAATAGTATTATTTGAGCAGTCCATATTAATAGGCCGGACGTCTACCCATTTCCAATGTCGTAAGTTATGATCTTCATTCCCGTGCTGACGTTCAACCAATAATGTAGAGTTTGAGGGATGTTCCACCACTCAACACATTGCAACATTTATTAAGAGCGGTTTCGACTCCCATGGAGTCATCATCAGTTCTCAGTGAAAATTAAATTAAGGGGAATCTGATAACAATCATCATAACGAAAAATCCATGTACCTATAGGTGGTTGCATGGAAACACATCATTGAGTTGACAGATATTACCTTGAAATGCAATATACACTTGGCAAGGAGAACTTGGAGCTTAGAAAGTTCCCAGTTCTGGCTCTAACAGTCTTGTGTTCATAGAACACGGAACACTGGAACTATATGTACTGGATTGAAAATATATACAAAACAAAATAAGGACACTTATAATGGTGTGGAAACTTGGCTCTCTAAGAGCATTCTTGGATTTGACAGTCCTGTTTCTTAAAGATAAAAATTTCATTGTTCCGTATTGAAAAGTATCACAGTTAAATTGAAATAATACATATGGTAGTTCAACCTATTCGATACAAGTAAATAATAGATGTAGAGATTACATTCTTAGTTAATTAAAAGTGGAAATGGTACCGGTTTCGACCCCAGTCTGGGTCATCATCAGCCGATTATAACTCGAAAAACAATGCATAAGTAAGAAAGAAGTTAACGGTCAAGTCCACACAATATCAGTTGAAGAGGCGATGTAAAAATGACGGGGGTAGGCACTGTAAAATTCAGACGAATTGGAATGTAAGTCACTTAAAAGATGTAATGCGTAATATTCCGAGCATCAGCACGGCACACGCAATGTTTGACACTGTCTCACAATGCTCACGAAAAGCAGAGAACAGTTAAATGAGCCAGACTGCATACACCGTCAGGCACAAAGTCACAACACAATCCAAATATGAAGATTTAAAATCATGAAGAAGCCGAAGACGAGCAGCCCAACCGAAGTAACTTCCAAGCTCCAGAAGATCGGCGCGGTGTTTACAACGTCAAGTGCTGTAGTTTCATACGCTGACGGAGATTGAAGGATAGATTAATGATCAAGTATTTGCTTAGTTCACGAAAATGTACCTATATATACTTATAATACGATTCAATATAATTGAATACGTAATTATGATCTTGAAGATTTTTAGAACAGTTGACGTGAAAAAACAATAGTGAATAGAAAAAATGGTAAAAAGCGCAATACCGCAAACAAATGAAAACGTGTATGCACAGTACGCTATTTCTTGAATATAAAAAAATTCAGGTCGTGATTGAAGTAGTCAAAGTGAAAATCCTCATCTATCTGGACGTTATATTCATGTACCGCTGACTAAATACTTTTGCTTTCCATAAATCGCAATATTTAAACCTCCTCGTATAATTGTGATTACTGGAGTATAATTCCTGGAACATTGTTTAATCTTGAGGTACCCATCTCTGTTTTTGCGTTTTAACTAAAATTCACTTGACTGCCAATTACGTCTGACTTTTTGTTGTACTTAGCAGATATGTTCGATAAATTTAATTTCCTGTTAAGTTCCTTCAATTTTATTTACTTCCCAACTATTCGTAACTCTTCTTTTTTCTAACAAGTTCACTTCTTTGTTATCAGATAGTGGATTTCTTCCATTCCTTATAACCATTCGCAAGTAAATACCTGTTATCATAGTCCTCAGCTCTTGCCTGAAACTCAACCCAATGGCTGTTTACCATTTTTCATTGATCGTAATTGATTTTTAAAAACTCCCACGGCTCTCTCTTAATAATCACATGGTATTGTCTCATTGTCTTTCTTTTAGACTCTTCCCTTCTATCGCATTTATTATTAGCAAAGAAAAAAACAAGTTCGTGATTACTTATACCATCCATCACTTCAGTTTCTTCTGGACTTTTCAGCACCACGTCTAGAATATTCTTCCCTACAGTTGGATCTCTCAACCCTTCCGGTGTCCGGGCCTCGTGAGGTTTCCCGTGTTCAGTCAATTTAAGCCGCAGGCTCTATTCCTTGTGGTTCCCTTCCGCCAATTCCTTTAAGTTTCAGCTTTGCAATCATACTTCCCAGGAACACGGAAGTTTTGCTTCCCCGGAAGCTGCCTACCGAGTCATCGGAGGAATATCGGCGTATCGCTAGCTGGCATCGTTTATGGTTAGAACTACGGCGGTATCTGATCACCTCTAATTTCCGTCCTTAATTAATGTAAACAAACTTGGCCAATGCGTTCGCTTCGGCGCGTCTTGCGACGCTCCAAGCATTTTACCTCTAACGTCTCAATACGAATGCCCCGCCTGTCCCTATTAACCATTACCTCGGGTTCCGAAAACAAAGTAGAACCGAGGCCCTATACCATTATTCAATGCAAACTACATACAAGGTCTAAATCAAGAAACCTCTGCCCTCCTGACAGATATCATGAACTATTTGAAGGAAACCTTATCAGCAATGTCACTATCACAATGGGAAACAAGTAATTTCTTACATTTCTGAAGTAAAACGGACACAGTGGTTAATGTTGATGGAAGAGATTGACATGGGTAGGAGTGTTCAAAAGGTGCGAAATTACATAGACGACTTAGTAGTAAACATAATAAAACTTCAAAACATTCCAATGTCACAGTAAACCAAATTAACCAGATTAACGAACGTTGGTAGGCGTGTTTATAGATCTGAAAAATGAAGTTGATTCACATTCCCCACAAATCGCATTAGCGTGGCCCTAGTAGCGGCCATATGACGTTGCACATCACGTTTGCTCTAAATAGAGGATGTACTGTGCGAGAGCGTCAGTTACCTATGAGATTGGACAGAGTGACTGTAAGTGGGTCAAGAATGCCTTTACGACGAAGAGGGCCAGTATGAACAGCTCACTGCGGTTGAAGGAGGCCGTATAATAGGGATACGTGATGGTGAATTTCCTTCCGAGCCATTGCAGGACGACTTGGCAGGAATTTCTCCACTGTGTATGCGTGATGGCAACATTGGGCACGAGAAGGTACGCTAACAAGAAGACAGAGCTCCGGACGTCCCTGTGACACCACTGCCGTATTTGGCGTTTGTCTGTGGTATAGCAGCAATTCCAGCGGCAGTTGGCACCACAGTAACGCCGCAGATATGTGGTGTTTATTCCACTTACCGCAAACTAGTAGTCTTCAAGATAAAGCCCGTTTCCTGGCTGCAAAGTGACCGTAGGAAACATCAAATGACAAGTTTTTATCCTAGCACCCAAGATGAAAGAGCGAGTGTTCATTTTATCCATTTTCACGAAACCGCTCATGTTGTTTCCTCCGACATCTCAGTACATTTCCACAAGTGCACAATAATAGAAATAGTAGAAAACTAGTAGAACGTGGTGCCTACAGGCATAGAAACAGGATCAAGGGAGACAAGCTCTCCACGTCTTGATAAACAAGCTTAACAACCGATTGCGTTTATAGAATGAAATCTCTTGCTGTTTTCAGAATTTAGCGTCAAAAACTTCATACTTGTTCCGTACTGAAAAAAGATTTACATTCAAAAACAGAGGTAAGGTTATCCACCTGTTCAGTACTACTTACAATGTGTTATCATTAAAATACCACATTTTATTATTCCATTTGGTGGGTACCGGTTTCGGCATTATATAATGCCATCATCAGCCCAAGATTTAAGCAAGCAAGGACACTTAATAAAATACATATATATATATATGTACACAGATGGCTAGCAATGGTAATCGCGTTACATCATAAAACATTTGACCACACAATATCTCTAAAAACATATTAAAATTCTGAAAATCTGGAATTCTAGATTTAAGATAAGTGTTTTTATATGTACAATTCAATATATTCTTATCACCCAATAATGTTGATTAATGATTTTCTATGTATAGAGCTACAATAGCTGCCAAGTTATGTAAGACCTTCTTTTTTTCCTTTTTTACCATCTACATAGTTAAATGACCATTATTCTATTGCTCTTGAACACCATATAGAGTCATTGAGAACATTCTATCGTGTGAGGCTAAATCCTATATACATAATTATCACATTTAGAGTATTACTGTACAGTATAAAATAGAGAGAAGACCATTGTACATTCAATGTAAATAAAAATAGTTCCTCTTAGTAAAACTCAGATAGCCATTGTAAACTGGTCAGATGTTTAGAGCAGGTGGACAGCTTGTTCTTAGTGTAATTGTTGTTGGAATCTTACTGATATGTCTTAACTTGATAAATCATATAACAATAGAGGCTAAAATTTCAGTAATATCTTCGAATATAGGTGGGTTGAGGCCGAAGGTTGACTTTTTTGAAACACGATGTTTTCAACGGTCAAACGTAACCTTATAGGATCTTAATTCAATCGGACCTAAAAGAAAATAATAGCTGTATAAGGATAACATACACGGATCAAGAAAGGTGTTAGGCAATTTTTGAAAAGAAAGAACAGAAACTCACCTCAAGCACCACACTATCGATGAAAGGTTAAAACAGGACTGGCGGGCACCACGGCCGAGCGGTATGTCAGACAACAAGCTGCATGCATCAACGGAGAAACGGGGCGTGCCTTGTAGGGGTAAGGGGAAGTGAGAAGACCTGAACAGGAGAGTAGGGGTCGGGAGGGCGTGGATTCCGGTAGTGATAATATGCCAGCATGTTGCGAACTGTTTTGTGTATTGGTTGATCTTTTGGAATTTTAAGCTTGCCAATTACTGAAATGAATAAATCAAATAAAATAGTAGGTTTTTCAGAAAGTTCATTAAGATTAAAATTTGAGTTGTAGTACTGGTCCAAAAGAATGAAGAATTGCTCTGTTAGATCTAAAAGAGGCCCCTTGTTTAATGTTTCAACTATGTCCAAATCGTTGTTAATGCCGTAAAAGTTATGTTTATATTCGTGCGTATGCTGCCCTATTGCCGAAAATCTTTTGTATTTAATGGCGTTTATATGTTCGTTGTATCTGACTTTGAAGGATCTACCAGTTTGCCCTATGTAGACACTGAAACAATCATTACAGTGGAATCTATACACTGCTGATTTTTCGAAAGGATTGGAGCAGTTGACCCGGCTAGAATTATGGAATGTATCCAGGTTTCTATTGTTAGTTTTGAAGGCGATTTTTGTGTTTTTCATTTTGAATATGTTGGTAACACGGTAAATATCCGGGTTAAATGTGAAGGTTGCAAATGCTACTGGTTTCATTTTTTCTTTCTGCAAATTGATCTTGGGTCGATGCTTAAACTTACGTGTTATGCGTTCTATGAAACCATGATTAAAACCATTGTGTATTGCAATGATACGTATAATATTAAGTTCTTTGTTCAGTTCTGCTTTTGACATAGGAACATTATAGGCACGATGCACTAAACTATTATAAGTAGCCCGCTTATGGCAAGAAGGGTGTAGGGAGTCATGCTGTATGGTTAAAGCTATATGCGTTGGTTTTCTATAGATTTTATGTTTAAAAGCAAGCGGGAGTCTGGTGATAGTTAGGTCTAAGAAATTGAGGGTATTATTATTTTCAAACTCTATTGTGAACTAAATGTTCGCGTCAATGTCATTGAGATGTGCTAAGGTGGTAGCTGCATCGGTGTCACGTTGATCCATGATATTAAATGTGTTATCTACATGTATCATCTTCTATTTTAGTGTACTCTGAGTGATCAAGGTATATGCTGGCTAGAATGCCTGATGCCGGCGAACCCATGGCCAATCCGTCCTGTTTGTATATTATCTTATTGAATGTGAAATAATTGTTACTAGTTAATAGTTTCATTATAGGCATGAGATCCGGTATTTCAAGTTGGCTGAGCTGACTATGAGAACGTAAGTTTTTAAAAAATAATTGGTGTAACTTTTTCTGGTTTGATATTTGCATACATGTTGGTAAAGTCAAAGGAATGTATAGTATGGTATGGTTGCAATTTAAATTTGTCTAGACGTTGGATTAATTCAAGAGTGTTTTTGACTGATTTGTTCGCCTTGAAAGTGTAGTGTTTGCTCAAAAGCTGTTGGATGAATTGAGCTGTTTTGTAAAGTGGACTAGGTCCGAAATATACTATCGGGCGTATAGGAATTCCGTCTTTATGAATCTTAGGTTGCGCTTTAACCGTTGGCAGGCCAGGTTTCATATTAATCCATTCATTCTTTTCACTATCCGTTAGTAGAAAATTTGTGTCTCTAAGTACCTGTTTTAATTGTCTTTGAATGATGTGAGTAGGACCTTTGTCCACAACTGTGAAAGATTTTTCTGTGAAGACATTTTTTGCTTTTCCGATATAGTCTGCTTGGTCCATTACGACAGTAGCGTTCCCTTTATCTGCTTTGGTGATAATGGTTTCTGAATTTCTGATTTTATCTTTAAGCTGAAGAATCTTTTTTCTGTTTGGAAGTTGTGTAGAAGGTAAGAGGTGTGTCGGTGTGCTGAAAATGTTGTTTATTTGTTTTTTTAGCCTCGTGTCTGGTTTCATCTTGAATATCGATGGGCAATTTATTAATGGCTGCTTTTGTCTCTATTACTAATCGTTTGGCCATGTTCGCTATGTTGTAATTAGGCCAATTATGTTTAGGTCCTTTCGCTAAGATGTCTATTTTTTCTTTGTCGAAATTTGTTTTGGATAGATTGATAAATGGCGGATGGAACTTGGGTAGGTGTTGGATTTGTGTATTAAGTGAATTTTTATGCGGCTTGTTGTCTGCATTGGCTTTGTTGAGAAGAACTTGAAGTTTATTATCTAGGGTGCACAGTTTTTGAAACAGATGTATACGTCCGTCCGTCTGGTGATTCGACCGGTTGTGCTGCCGATCGTGAACTGCATTCCCGGGGGTGTTTTCCATCAGGATAATGCACGCCGTCATGCTGCTGTTGGAACCCAACGTGCTCGACAGGATGTCGAGATGTTGCCTTGGACCGCTCGATCTCCCCATATGCCCCCAATCGAGCACGTATGAGATATCACTGGAGGACAACTTCAGCGTCATCGACAACCGGCATTAACCGTCCCTGTATTGATCGACCAAGTGCAAAAGGCATGAAACTCGATCACAAAAGCTGACATCCGGCACCTGTACGACACAATGCATGCCTGAATTCAACTGTCAGGCGATTACACCAATTAGTTTTGGACCAGCATGGAATACTTGCAATGGCTTTTCTCGCACGGATATTAGCAAGTAGTCTTGCACCTTTAATCAATTAAATACGTTACCTCGACAAATATATTGCCGAACTTTCCGTACGGTACATTCCTTATTTCACTGTGTTTGGATAATTTTTTTCGGCCAGTGTATTATTATTATTATCGCTATTATTATTATTAATGATATTAGATAAAATTAATCTCAACATTATCACATAATTCTGGACAAAGTATTAGTCATACATTTCTTTATTATCGAACCACTTACATTGAAGAGGCAGGGTACGTTCGTTTGTTTGTGGATTTCAATATGTCAGCACATTATTATAGATGCAAGAGGCAGACGAACATTAATGCTCAAAAATAGCACATCAGTTGATCTGAGTATGTAGCAAATGTGCAAGATCGATAAGACTGGACGTGACAGGTTTGATGGAGGAGTAAAATAGCAAAGCAGCAGTGCCAAACTGAGTCATTTGGTTCGAGAGACCTGCCGTCGTGTGTTTGTCCGAAATACGAAAGTTTTTAAACTCGAAGTTATTTCAATTATGTCATTTCTCAAAGTCAACAAACTGCACAATAACATAAAATTACACAATGAGTAGAACCTAGAGCCCACAGGCATAGAAATAGGATCAAGTGAGACAAGGTCTCCACGTTTTGATAAACAGGCTGAATAACCGATTGCGTTTACAGAATGAAATCTCTTGCTGTTTGCAGAATGTGTTAATTTTGAAACACACACACTATAACCTGCATCACACAACTTAATCTATTGGCTTATTTAGACAATCGAAATATCTGTACTGTCTGCAAAGAAGTAAATCTCTCTTTATGAAGAACTTTATCGTTCAGTAAAAAAGTATCACACGCTGTAGAGGTGCGTGATGAAACAGGGCCGAAATTACAATTTGCAAATCAAAAATGTCTGAACGCTAGGGTAATAATTTTAAAAATAGATATATTCTCTAAAGACTTTACGACTGGACGAAAACTCTTGTGGATAGCGATAATATGAGGCCTTCAAATTCGAGCAGCCATTTACCCAAATATATAAATAACTGAAAATGCAACCATTACTGTTGGAAAGGGAAAACTTGAACAACTAGTACCAAGAGATTCAAAACCTTAACACACAACGACAATATAAGGAGGGAATTGCTTTCTAGACAGCACTAATTGCATACTTGAATCTCAGTGTAAAAACTGGTCACACCGTAACTGCAAAGTGGCCTACGAAATATTCAGTGGCAAGTTTTTATCCTAACATCTAAGATGGAAAGAACGAGAGTACATTTTATCAATTCTCACGAAACCGCTCATATTCTTTCCTCCGACATCTGACTACATTTCCAGTAGCTGTCAGCTTGAAGGTTAAACACGACACTGAAAGTAGTATAACTGGAGAGTTCTGCGGCCACAGGATCTCGGAAGACAGCGCTGGCTAAGAGAGCGAGCCTAACCTCACATCCGCCATCTTGGATGGGCTTAACCTAACTTGTAACGCGTAAGAGAGCAAGCCTAACCTCATGGAGGGGCCTAACCTCAGTTTTACGGGCGGGTGCCCTTCCTCACGCCTAAGAGAGCGAACCTAACCTCAATCCGCTATCTTGGATGGGCTTAACCTAACTTTCGACGCGTAAGAGAGCAAGCCTAACCTCATGGAGGGGCCTAACCTCAGTTTAACGGCCGAATACCCTTCCTGACCCCTAAGAGTGAACCTAACCTCACATCCGCTAACTTCGATAGGCTTAACCTAACTTTTGACGCGAAGGAGAGCAAGCCTAACCTCATGGATGGGCCTAACCACAGTTTTACGGCCGGATGCCCTGACCGACGTCAACTGCACAAGATGGCGGCTATACATGGTTCCTTTGAGACGCCTTAAGGGCGCTGATGGTGGCCCCAAGATGGCTGCTATAAATAGACTCTTATGAGACGCCCTAGGGACGCTTGCGCAAGACGGCCACAAGATGCCGACTACGCATAGCTACTTATGAGGCGGCCTAGGGGTGCTTGCACAAACTGTCGTCTATACATAGCTTCTTATGAGACTCCGTAGGGATGCTTGCGCAAGATGGCGGCAATACATGAGCTCTTATGAAGAAAGCTGGCTTAGAGGCTACGGCACAAGATGACGGCTGCTGTTATGAAAATCCTCATGCATGCGGTGGAGGGCAATTTGAAATTCCACGTGCTCTTCAAAGCCACATGCTTTTTGACAGTGGCCATCTTTAATCAACAGAGCATCGTGCTGCCATCTTTAGCTACTACCTTTGAAATGTGGTGGCGGGCAATTTGAAAAATCTACGTGCTTTTGGACAGCTCCCATCTTTAGTCATCAGAGCATCGTGCTGCTATTTTTACGGCACTACATTTGAAATGTGATGGCTGACAATTTGAAAAGTTCTACGTGCTTTTTTGACAGCGGCCATCTTTAATCAACAGAGCATTGTGCTGCCATCTTTAGCTAATACCTTTCAAATGTAGTCCCGGGCTCGTGCTCTTTTTTTGTATACAAAGCCACGTGCTGTATGAAAGCTGTCAGCGGCCATCTTTAAACAACAGAGGACCGTGCTGCTATCTTTAGCTTCTACCTTAATTACGCGGTAGTGGGCAATTTGAAAAATTCCACGTGCTTTTTGGCAGCTCTCATCTTTAATCAACAGAGCATCATGCTGCTCTCTTTACGGCAGTAAACCTCATACCTTTGACATGTGGTGGCGGGCAAATTGAAAAAATTCCACGTTCTTTCTTGACAACTCCCATCTTTATTCAACAGAGCATCGTGCTGCTACCTTTACGTCACTAAACCTCATACCTTTGAAATGAGGTGGCGAGCAATATGAAAAATACGCCGTGCTTTTTTGACAGCTGTCTGCGGCTATCTTTAAACAAGACAGCATCGTGCTGCTATCTATACGGCACTAAACTTTATATCTACTTAGTAGTGGGTAATTTGAAAAAATCCACGTGATTTTTTGAAAAGCTGCCATCTTTAAACAACAGACGACCGCAAACTTCAGTGCTGGCATCTTGACGGTGCTAAATCCACATGCCTGCAACCTGAGGCATGTAGTAGCGGGCAATTTGAGAACATTCCACGTGCTTTTTGACAGTTGTCAGCCACCAACTTTAACTACATGTACATGACTTACTACTACTATCTTGACGGAGGTAAAACTTTATAGCGCGGGACTTAGCCACGCCGCAAGCAAACAAGCTGCCCCTCCTGCGATCATAATTATAAAGCAAGCTGTCCTTTTCAAAATACTATTAACTTAGTTTTTAAACTAAGATGCTGTTAGAGATGCCGGCCATGGGGCGATTACACAAGATGGTGGCTATACATGGGGTCCTATGAGACGACATTGGGGCGATTGCGCAAGATGGCTGCTATACATAGGCTCTTATGGAGAAAGCTAGCCTAGAGGCTACTGCACAAGATGGCGGCTACTGTTATGAAGAAAGCTAGCTTAGAGGCTACTGCACAAGATGGCGGCTATACATAGGCTGTTATGGCCTTCTCCTCTGTTAAGGCATGTCCCTATCGAACAAGTTTAAAAAGGCATCGCGAAGGCAAGAGTGTGCGCGTGTTGCAGCGGTGACGTCATCATAGTTGTGCATGTTTAGACTTGATCGTTTTGTCAAGAATGAGTAGGTGTAAGGAGCCAAAGGAATGCAATAAGTACAATTTGAATGCAATGAAATACTTATTTACAATGTACTACAACAGTTTTCGTTTTACTGCTGACAAGGTTAGTATGCTTCTTAACAACTTTCTGCGGCATGCGTCCGAAATTGTAATGCCTTCTGTAACATTGAAATTAAACAAAATATTCAAAAATATATTATGCTAAGTATGTTATGCTTTACAAAGAAGATAATGCACTTCTTACTTTGTTATTATTCATTGGGTTCGTTCCTTTTCTGAATCATCATCATCATTATGTACCAGGAAAAGTTCATCCATACACTGTGTGCAGTGTTCAATCCTCGGATTTGGTCCATCCCAATCATCATCAGTATTTCGACCTCGATGACTGTAATGACGTTGGCAGGTTCTACATAAAGCTAAATCGATTGACATCCTACTATGGAGAGGAAGGATGTCTCGAAAATTATTTATGAAAGGACCAGCGTACGTAGATAAAAATCCTACATCTAAAAGATCTGTCCATGGTAGCTGGTAGTATACATGAATTGTGTACGACTAATGGCAAGTAAATAATAATATCCGAGTGTATAATTTCTAATGCTCACTTATCTCAAGTTGGCTTCGCATTTGTGTTGCTTTCTCCTCATGAATGCCAATTCTCTAATATTTTGAATTCCGTTTACTGCAGTACGAGGGTATCTCGTCCCCTAAAATAAAATACCGGTAAAATATTAAATAAAAATTACCTGCTTGTGCCCCTGTGCCACCCCTCATGATATTATATTTCACAATTACTAACACTACACATTTAACAGATTTGAGGCTTAACAATTTGTAGACTATAGCACGGAGCACTATTATAGAGCATGTGCATAACAGTATTTTGGAGTGTCTCGAGCTCGAAGGGTGCAACTGTAGGTTGCTGAGCGGCAACAAAATTATTCTATGCATAAAAGAGAGCAAAGATCTACTTCCTGTGTTGTTTTCTCACAATTGCACTTTTAATGATATTTTCACAAATCGAACATCCAATCAGCCATACTCCATAGTAAGTAAATAGATCATTAAGGGGAACATTTTGGGCAAACAAACTTCGAGGCACAGCAAAAATCCACGACACTTCTCTAGAGAGAGATAAGAACGTTATGTAATAATAACAATAACGTTACTGAATCACACATCCCGGCTGTTGTTTAATGAAAGACCTCTTAGAAAAACGTGGCGCTCAACACATGACAAATGTGCGGCCTGACACGTGAGTTAATGGACTGGTGACATCCACGATTGTACCACTGAGAAAATTGACTACTGTACACATCACTATGGATGGGCGTTAGCCCAAACCATGTTAACCCTACAACAACAGGGTGAAAATCGTAACATAAACGAGCGGGCTTGTTGTGATAGACACAATATCGAAATAACGTTGAAACGTACCAAATAACAACACGGGCGATACCGATAGGGTCTAAGTACGTGTTCCTTGCGAGTGTACTAAAAACATGGGCGCCCGCAAGGGGGGGCACTTGCCCCCCCCTGGAATTCTAAAGATGTTGATGTTCAATTGCTTAATGTCATACCAGATTATTCCATAAACTGAAATTACTGACAGTCATCTAGCATATGTAATAACTGGAAGTTTCTGTAAACAATTTAATGTTGCTGACGTTATATTGGTTTTTATATTCAAGAAAATTGTTAATGTGCCCCCTCCTGGAAAAGATCCTGCGGGCGCCCATGACTAACAAAAAGAACAATGATACATAACATCAGTGTGGATGCTCACTAAGATGAGCTACTCCGAAAAGGAGTCTTGTGTGTAAACGTTTTTAAATCATTTATTAAAGTAGCTTGATCAACCTGCAGTGTTAGCGGGTGAGTTCTTCTTAAGGTAAGAGTTCTATGAATCCTACTACCGCACTTATTACACAGAAGCAGCTATTCTGGAGACTGAGTGAGCAGGTGTTTATAATAATTACCACACTCGTTACATGAGTAAGAGAGGTTCCACAAAATTCTTCAGAATAACGTAACCGTTATATACCACAGGTCAGAATACGTAGATTTATTGCACGCTGAGAAAATTTACCATCACATTGACATCAACAGTGTGATCGTAGCTTGGGATGACGCACCGGATGTTTTCGAGACAAGCCTCTTCACTAAAGCTTTTACCTCATTCGGAACAATAGTTGAGCATTTTCCGTTAAAAGTGACCTGGTGCATTCGAAGACTAGATTTATTGAATAACTTACCACCACGCTCTTTAAAATGTCGTAGGCACGTGTGTTTAAAGATTAGATATCAGGGGAAACGCTCACCACAAGTGTGTGGAAGCTCTACAATATCTGTAAGCAGTTGTTCATAAAGCGTGCACTTATCACGAAACCCTTTACGACATTAGTTACGGGAGTTTGGGCGAATAATGGTATGCGTGAACTGGCGTTCCCGAAAAATATATTTGCACAAAACGCACTATGACAGTCAAGAAAGGAGTGAATACAGGCGAAACGTTCACCACAAGAGTACGGAAGCTTACAAATGTCTTTTAGCAGGTGCCCATTGGGTGTGCTCTATTCACGAAATATTGACCACATTAAATACTAAAAATATATTGGCGGGCAAAGCACTATAACCTTCGACACGGGAGTGTGACCAATATCCAATGAGTGTGTGTGTTGTGACAGTACATATATCACACCCTTGCACTGTATCGGAAATAAGATATATTAGTAATGTCAGTTTTCAATGTATTGTTATTTTTATTCTTATCATTATTTAATTTGTGTATTTATTCCTAATATTTTAAACTGGAAGGTATCCTTATGTGATATGAGAAATTTGCTTACAACAAACGGATGGGAAACATGCTCATTTCAATTCGGAAATTTGTATGAGTCATGCGGATATCCCAGGGTCCCATGAGGTGGCCTTGTTGATGTTGTAGTCGGCAAGTTCCTATGAGTCATGTGAATAGCCCAGAGTTTGATGTGGTGGCCCTGTTGATGTCATGAGGTCCGGAAGAGGTTCAGGCCCTCCTCTTGACAGGGTCTCCTAGTCGTGATTGGATGGCCAGGATCAATCTAGACGTATCATGTAAGAAAAGGGGGAAGCTGAGGTATATATCATGTGATCAAACGACGAGAAGCATACTGGACTTGGCTTCATACTAGACGGGACTTCAAACTTTGATGGAGAAAACCTGACTTTAAACAGCGAAGGAGAGGAGATGTAACTATTGTAGAACCTGGTCTAATTGTGTTGGTGAAGTGTGGTAATAACCTACAACTGAGGAATGCTTAGGCACTTCGTATTCTATCACTTGTGGCGGCTTGGTATGATAAGTCCCTGAGAGCTATGGAGTGCTGTATTTCAGACTTTCCATCATTTATGTTCTGGAACGGCAAGCGTGTGTTGGTCGAGTGATGTATCTTTAAACCGTGTGTTAGAGTCAGTGAAGAGAGTATTATAAAAGTACAGTATCTGAGTGATATAACTATGCCAATAATAAGAATGTGCATGTTATGTTGATACACAGAGACAGTGAAGCGTACTTGTAGATATATATGTAGATATGATTTGTTCAACGGACTGACTGCAAATGGTAGCTGTGTCCTCGTTTTAGGTTTCCCCCTGTTTTTATTGTTGTTGATTATGACGTAAATGTGGATCTTTCAAGCGATATTTGCAAGTTTATTTTATGTACATTTTGGTGTGTTGATGAGGTGAACATTCACGGATTTTGTTCAGAATATAGTTAATGATTTTAGAATCAGTGGAGTTATGGACGAACCTAGGTGCAGTCCCTACCTATTTAGCCGTTTTCAGAAGGTTAAAGGCCTGCAGAATATGTAACAGTACGCAGCTGTGTGTAGGCGCCCTGGAAGAGAAAGTATTATCATGTTCTACCAAAATTCGAGGGATATATTCTGGTGAACTCTGAGGCCCATATCACGAACAGTTTGAAATATTATTTTATTAATTTATTTTGGTTAATTATGTTGGTATTTTATTCAGATGGATTTCATTTGATGCCCAAGCGGGAGGCGGTTAAGTATTTTAAACATATTTGATTTGATTTTAACCTATTGCAATGATTAATTATGAACCCGGCATTACTTGCCAGGTCTTTTCGCGCGTCGTTACTCTCTGGTGAGCGCAGCGCTCACCTTTATGTTCAGAGGCCAGAATATGCTCATACAAAGATGGAGGTATTTTCACTACGTCAATTTGGGACATGTCCGCCTCTGTGGTCCGGTGATTAGCGTGATTAGCTGGCACCTCCAGAGCCCCGGGTCCACTCAGCCTCGAAAGGTTAACTGATTAGAGGAGGGTTCGATTACCACCTCAGTTATCCTCGAAATGGTTTTCCGTGGTTTCCCACTTCTCCAGGCAAATGTCGGGATGGTACCTAACTTAAGGCCCCGGCCCCTTCCTTCCCTCATCCTTGTCTATCCCATCCCACACATGGCCCCTGTTCAGCATAGCTGGTGAGGCCGCCTGGGAGAGGTACTGGTCCTCCTCCCCAGTTGTATGACCCGACCCAATGTTTCATGATCCGGGGCACTGCCCTTGAGGCGGCAGAGGTGGGATCTCTCGCTGATTCCGAGGGAAAAGCCAACCATGGATGGTAAAGAGACTGAGAAAGAAAGAGGGAAAGAAAGAATGAAAGAAAGAAAAAATAATTTGAGACATTTATTTAGGAACACGAGAGAGCGGAGTGGCCGCATGTGTTAACGCGCTACGGCTATGGAGGCAATCTCTACGTTCGGGAGACGCGAGGGTTCGAACCCCATCACCGGCTGCCCTGAGAATGACTTCCTGCTGTTTCTCGTTTACACTTTCAGGCAAACGCCGGGACGGTTCCTATTTATAAGCCAAAACTGAATCCTTACACTTGCTTACCCAATTTCATTCGCTATCATTCTAGTCATCTTCATTAAAGCTCAACTCAGTTTGGCGTCAGGAACGGCGTCTAGCCGTAAAACATGCGACGCTATATCCCCGAGCTCTTGTCAAGAAATGGGACTAAGTGGTAGAAAAACAATTTATTTAGGAACAAGAATGCTTAAATTTAAACAAATTTGAAATAGGAGTATGAACTAATGCGAATATATAATCCAGCATAATACGAAACAAACATTTTACAGCATTCATCACTTCTGTTGCTTTCAGCATCATTCCTAGAACAAAGTTTGAAAATTTTGTTTCCGGGATCGAACATTTGTAGAGGGAGCATGGAGACCCCACTTGGTAATTCTATTCTTTCCTAAAACGATACAGCCTTCAATCAACGAAGTGCCTCTTCTTTCTTAGAACTTGCAGACACACTGTTTCAGAGTTAAAATCACGTTCGTAAACCTCATATGTTTCATTATTATCAATTTCGATGTTGAAATCCACTTCCTTCAACGTTTCACCCAACTACAAAAGTATCTGATCGGTGTGCCATTATAACTTAAATAACTTCACTAACAACAGCCACAAAATAAACATTTCACATTAACTGCAAGCATAAGACAAAGCTTGACTTATTACAATGCACGAAATGTGAGTAGCACTGTTACTCGGTATTGATCGTACCGCTCACCAAACATGCACTGCGCGCCTAATAATGGATTTGCGGTCTTGGTTTTCAAAGATAAACAAAATAACCGACACCTCCCCTTCTTAACAATCTGTTTGAAGGGTATATGGATTTTCAAAAGTAGAGGTGATGTAATAATCCAACAACAACCAATATACTACAGAGGTGAGTGCCTTGCTCAGCATGCGAGTAACCGCGGGTTAACATTATATTAATAATGGCTCCCAGTGTGAGGCGATTAAGTATTTTATTCATACTTGACTACTTAAATATATGGGAATGGTTATTAATGATTTTAATTGTTATTCACATATATTACAGTGTGTGTGTAAGATACTGTGTAAGATACTGTATGTCCAGTTTGCACTCTTCATGAAACTTCATACCACATCCATTTGGCACTATCCAATAATCGCTAATATGTGTTGTCGAATATTATACTTGGTTGAAATATTACCACACTGGACACAAGGATGTTAACGTGCCTTGTCAGGCAACTACGATGTATGTAAGCTAGTGCATAATCAACCGCACTTTTTACGAAAACTGTTATACACATCTTTCTCAACAAATTGGGGAAGCTGCAATATATCTTACCTTGTGTTTTCAAAGACCAGACCTGGTAAAATTAATTACTGCGTCGATCACAAGAAAATGAACGCACTGCATGATGGGTAACCATGTGATGTCGATGAACACTGAAGCGTTATTTTACTAAGTACGCTTGTTATGCGATCTACCTTGGACAATCTACTGTCTATGCAACATTTATTATATTGTATCCTTTACCCGCACTCATAATTTTGGGTGAATTATTGCTTTCTGCCATGGGCTTCGTGTTCCCGGCCTAACGACTGTGCGGAACTGTAATATTACCAACATTATATGAGACAATAATTCTACTCTATGTGAAGTATTGGATTAGTAAACCCTGTGTCTGGTAGAGCTCAGAAACTGTTAGCCTACTGGCGAATGTGACTTTACCTCACATAGTTGTTCTGTGTATTACTGCCGCTGAGGGTATAAGCATTCTGGTCTGCCACGCCGACTTACACGCCATCTATTAGTGCGCATAGCTACTGCAGAGTGGTTTTGGAGGGCGCCACCAGGGCGTGTAACTGGACTAGCGAGTGTCGCTCTTACCGGCGAACGCTGAAGGTGATATTCTGCGCGTGAAGGCGAGAGAGAGACCTTGGCGTTGTACTGATGGCGGGTTCGACCGTTGCTAAGACTGTGTGTGCCCGAAGTGGTATAGGGTGATTGCCCTGAAACATCACCACATCTAGAAATGGGATTTGTATTATTCGACACTCAATGAAGAGCACAGCGGTAGGATTTCATCGGGGTCCGCCTACGGCGCGCAAGAACCGCACGCGGATAACCACGGCGGCCGCGCGCTTTCGACTCACCACCACCGGCAGGACGTCCCTCGAACCATGTGAGTTAGACACCGACGAGCGACGAACCGACAGCGTGGGACACAAATCCAACTACGAGCTTTTTAACCGCAACAACTTTGATATACGCTATTGGAGCTGGAATTACCGCAGCTGCTGACACCAGACTTGCCTTCCAATGGATAATCGTTAAAGGATTTAAAGTGTACTCATTCCGATTACGGGGCCTCGGATGAGTCCCGTATCGTTATTTTTCGTCACTACCTCCCCGTGCCGGGAGTGGGTAATTTGTGCGCCTGCTGCCTTCTTTGGATGTGGTAGCCGTTTCTTAGGCTCCCTCTCCGGAATTGAACCCTGATTCCCCGTTACCCGTTAAATAGTAAAATTGGATGGTTCGGCGGCCACCACCACCACCGGGTCCCAGAGGCCTCCTCCACCACCACCACAGCCAGAGGCCTCCCAGGCGCCTCCTCCACCACAGCCAGAGGCCTCTTCCAGTGCTGCCAACTTAACCTAACTAGCGCGAAATTTGAATTGGTAAACAAAGCCACGTGCATTTTTTGACAGCCACGTGCTTTTTGACAGACAACAACGCATCGCTAACCTCAGCACTGCCATCTAGACGGGCCTAAACCTCATTGGTACCAACTTAACCTAACTAGCGCGAGACTTGAATAGGTAAACAAAGCCACGTGCTTTTTGACAGACAACAACGCATCGCTAACCTCAGTGCAGCCATCTTGACGGGCCTAAACCATAATGCTACAAACTTAAACACACTCGCGCGAGATTTGAATCGGTAAACAAATCCACGTGCTTTTTGACAGCTGTCATCCGCCATCCTCAATCCATAGAGCACAGTGCTGCCCTCTTTAGCTACTTACCTTTGAAATGTGGTGGCGGATAATTTGAAAAATGCTTTTTTACAGCAGCCATCTTTAATCCAGAGAGAACCGTGCTGCCCTCTTTAGCTAGATACCTTTGAATTCCACGTGACAGCAGCCATCTTTAATCAAGAGAGCACCGTGCTGCCCTCTTTGAGGCGGTGGCAAATTCCACGTGCTCTTGTTTGGAAACAAACTCACATGCTTTTTTCTGACAGCTGTCATCCGCCATCTTGCATCACAAACCCCAGTGCTGCACTCTTTAGCTAGATACCTTTGAAATGTGGTGGCGGCAATTCGAAAAATTCTATGTGCGCTTGTTTGGAAACAAAGCCACGTGCTTTTTGACAGCTGTCATCCACCATCTTTAATCAATAGAGCACTGTGCAGCTATCAAGCGGGCAATTTCGTCAGCTGTCATCGGCCACCTTTAATCTACAGAGCACCGTGCTGTCCTGTTGATGACATGTAGTAGCGGGGCAATTTGAAAAGTTCTGTTAGCTGTCATCCGCCATCTTTAATCAAGAGAGCACCGTGCTGTCATCTTTAGCTAGATACCTTTGAAATGTGGTGGCGGCAATTTGAAAAATTCTATGTGCTCTTGTTTAGTAAACAAAGCCACGTGCTTTTTTGACAGCTGTCATCCACCATCTTGAATCAATAGAGCACTGTGCTGCAATCATGCGGGCAATTTCGTCAGCTGTCATCCGCCATCTTTAATCTACAGAGCACCGTGCTGCCCTCTTTATGACATGTAGTAGCGGGCAATTTGAAAAGTTCTGTTAGCTTCATCCGCCATCTTTAATCAAGAGAGCACCGTACTGCCATCTTTAGCTAGATACCTTTGAAATGTGGTGGTGGCAAATTGAAAAATTCCACGTGCTCAAGTTTAGTAAACAAACTCACGCGCTTTTTGTCAGCTGTCATCCGCCATCTTAGATCGCAAACCTCAGTGTTACACTTGAAATATGGTGGCGGATAATAAAAAAATTCTACAGCAGCCATCTTTCGACGCTAATTGCACAAGATAGTGGCTATACATGACTCCTTAAAGTTGCTTATGCAAGATGGCCACTATACATAGGTTCTTATGAGACCCCCTTGGGATGCTTGCGCAAGATAGCGGTTATACAAGGCTCCTTATGAGACTCCCTAGAGATGCTTGCGCAAGATGGCGATTGCTCTTATGAGGCGGCGTAAGGGTCCTTGCACAAGATGGCTAGAGACGCCGTAAGGATGCTTGCGTAAGATGGCGGACGCAAGATGGCGGCTATACACGACTCCTTATGAGACGCCTTAAGGGTGCTTGCGCAAGATGACTGCTGCTCTTATGAAGAAAGCTAGCTTAGAGGCTAACGTGTCGTGCTAGTTCGATTCATTAAATTTGGGGCTTAAATGCAAAGCCACGTGCTCTTGTTTAGTAAACAAAGCCACGTGCTTTTTTGACAGCTGTCGGCTTGATGGCCCCTAACCTCACTTTAAAGGACAATAGAGCGTCGCTAACCTCACTGCTGCCATCTTGACGGCGGTAAACCTCAAGGCTGCCACCTTATGCATGTTATAGTGCGGAATTTAAAATCCAACAACAGAACATTGCTAACCTCACTCTTGCCATCTTGATGGGCTTAAACCTTACTGTTGCTACCTTGGTTATACGCTTTTGTGTTAGTTTACTGTTAATCGATAAGCTGTTCGCATCATCGAAGTAGAGAGTAACAAATGTCAAGTAGATTTAAAAGAGAATCTGTCAGCAGAAGATAAAAGTCCGTCATGGAAAAACCTATTTCTAGGTATATTTGCGAAGAGTGTGGAAACGCATTTTCCCGAAGCTATCACAAGAGACGTCATGAGATATCATGTAGGACAATTTTTCAATGCAAACATTGTACAAGAGAGTTCAAGAACGCATACAACGCTCAACGTCATGAAGCCGCGTGTAATGTAGCTTCATCGGGAACAAAATACAAAGACCATATTCAAGCGAACACTGATTTATGTTTAAAAAGTACACCTCTGCGAGAGATTTTTAATTCTCCCTTGTTGTCTATGCCTGCTACAAGTTCCGTTACTAAGCACAAACTTCAAGATAAAGAGAGGCAAGATCATGATTATGATAATAAGGATAATGATGTTGATCGAAACAGTAGTAAAGGGAAAGTAGAAGAAGAAGAAGATATTAATGTTTCATTGCCATTACAGCTTGATGATTTTACTTCATTTCCTAAGCCTACTACACGTTCTGTCGCAGTGCAATCATCTCAAGAAGAGATACAAGGTAAAGAAGAAGGAAATTTCAACGCTTCATCGCTATCGAAACAAGTTAAGTTTGTGCCTAGAAACGCTACTGCTGAAGCACGTATTACATCAAAACAAGTCCCTACACTTCAACTGTCTGCATATAGACTCAAAGTTCACAACAAACCTCTGTTACCCTATGGAGATATAAGATACTGTAAAGACCCCAACGTACTCGTAAAACGTTTACAACTGCTAAGAGCCTATCATGATGCTGGTTACACACAGTACAAAGAAGGTATTTTTGAAATAGAGCATGAATTACGTCGTGTAGGTATTATTAAGTAAGCGCTTACCCTCACCTAAGTCATCCATCTGTAGTATATAGTCGATCGAGTAGCTATATTCGTATAGATTATTTCCCAACATTCTCCCTTCCTTAGGGTGTTAACTCCACCTCTAGTTGTAGAGCCGGTCTCAAGCCCGGATAAAGAGAGGAGAGGCACCCTAGCCCCTTAGCCCTTTTGCCCATTAGCCCTTTAGCCTATTAGCCCTACAAGGAATGTGCGGTAATATAATCTTCTTAGAACAAAGGTACCCCTGACATGTTCTAAACACATGCTGTATCGAGTACAGTGTTCTGTTTTGGTCTTGATCACGTATTTAGTGTTTTAACATTTCAATCAATGTTCCGATCACATGATAAAGTTAACGGCATAGTGTGCAGTGTTCGATTCTAGTCTTGTTACGTTTCTTTTGTGATTTGCAAGTCTAAACATGCATAATGACGTCATCACTGCAGCACATGCTTACTCTAGCTATTCCGATGCAGGTTTAAACTTGTTCGATAGAGTTATGCCTTGACATAAGAGGAGGCCTTAACAGCTTATGTATAGCCGCTATTGTTTAAAGATAGCTGGTGTTAAGAAAAAGCACGTAGAATTTTTCAAATTACCCGCCACCATATTTCAAAGGTATGAGGTTTAGTGCTGTAAAGATACCAGCACGATGCAAAGTTAGATTTCTTCATCAGAGCAGCCACCATCTTGTGTGAGCACCTCTAGGCCGTATCATAAGGAGCTGTGTATAGTCACCGTCTTGTCGCTGCTACCTTGCGCAAACACCCCTAGGGCGTCTCATAAGAGCAGCAGCCATCTTGTGCAAGCGCTCTTAAGCTGTCTCATAAGAAGCTATGTATAGCCGCCATCTTGTAGAATTAGATAGCTGCCTAAGTATGAATCTATCCGTCGATCTCATCATTAGACTATGATTTTCTTATGCTATCATGTTCCTGATACTGCAAACCTAGGTATTGGGTGGAATTTTTTTGTCCGTTTTCGAGATATTTAACATTTTGTATTTAAGCCCCAAATTTAATGAATCGAACCTGCACGGCACGTTATACTCTCTACCATAGCTAGACCTGATCATGTCACGAAGACTTGCTTCAATACAAGCTAAAACAGAGCGAATGCCAAAGGGCTTAAGTAGGAACCGAACCGTTGATCTCATCAATAGACTATGTTTTTCTTCATGTTCCCCGTACTGCGAAACGAGGTATTGGGTAGAAAAATTTTGTCCGTTTTGCTCTACGACGCACCGTTTTCGAGATATTTAACATTTTGCATTTAAGCCCCAAATTTAACGAATCGAACTAGCACGACACGTTAGCCTCTAAGCTAGCTTTCTTCATAAGAGCAGCAGCCATCTTGCGTAAGCACTCTTAAGGCGTCTCATAAGGATTCGTGTATAGCCGCCATCTTGCGTCCGCCATCTTACGCAAGCATCCTTACGGCGTCTCTAGCCATCTTGTGCAAGGACCCTTACGCCGCCTCATAAGAGCAACCGCCATCTTGCGCAAGCATCTCTAGGGCGTCTCATAAGGTGCCTTGTATAACCGCTATCTTGCGCAAGCATCCCAAGGGGGTCTCATAAGAACCTATGTATAGTGGCCATCTTGCATAAGCACCTTTAAGGAGTCATGTATAGCCACCATCTTGTCCAATTAGCGTCGAGAGATGGCTGCTGTAGAATTTTTCTTTTTAAATTTTCCTCCATCATATTTCAAAGGTATGTACCTAAAGAGTGTAGCACTGCGGTTTGCGATCTAAGATGGCGGATGACAGCTGACAAAAAGCGCGTGAGTTTGTTTACTAAACAAGAGCACGTGGAATTTTTCAATTTGCCGCCACCACATTTCAAAGGTATCTAGCTAAAGATGGCAGCACGGTGCTCTCTTGATTAAAGATGGCGGATGACAGCTAACAGAACTTTTCAATTTGCCCGCTACTACATGTCATAAAGAGGGCAGCACGGTACTCTGTAGATTAAAGATGGCGGATGACAGCTGACGAAATTGCCCGCATGATAGCAGCACAGTGCTCTATTGATTAAGGATGGTGGATGACAGCTGTCAATTAAGTACGTGGCTTTGTTTAGTAAACCAGAACACATAGAATTTTTCAAATTGCCGCCACCACATTTCAAAGGTATCTAGCTAAAGATGGCAGCACGGTGCTCTCTTGATTAAAGATGGCGGATGACAGCTAACAGAACTTTTCAAATTGCCCGCTACTACATGTCATAAAGAGGGCAGCACGGTGCTCTATAGATTAAAGATGGCGGATGACAGCTGACGAAATTGCCCGCATGATAGCAGCACAGTGCTCTATTGATTAGAGATGGTGGATGACAGCTGTCAAAAAAGCACGTGGCTTTATTTCCAAACAAGAGCACATAGAATTTTTCAAATTGCCGCCACCACATTTCAAAGGTATCTAGCTAAAGAGTGCAGCACTGATATTTGTGATGTAAGATGGCGGATGACAGCTGTCAGAAGAAAGCACGAGAGTTTGTTTCCAAACAAGAGCACGTGGAATTTGCCATCGCCACAAAGAGGGCAGCACGGTGCTCTCTTGTTTAAAGATGGCTGCTGTCACGTGGAATTCAAAGGTATCTAGCTAAAGAGGGCAGCACGGTGCTCTCTGGATTAAAGATGGCTGCTGTAAAATAGCATTTTTCAAGTTAGTCGCCACCACATTTCAAAGGTAAGTAGCTAAAGAGGGCAGCACTGTACTCTATGGATTAAAGATGGCGGATGACAGCTGTCAAAAAGCACGTGGATTTGTTTACCGATTCAAATCTCGCGCTAGTGAGTTTAAGTTGGTAGCATTAAGGTTTAGGCCCGTCAAGATGGCAGCACTGAGGTTAGCGATGCGTTGTTGTCTGTCAAAAAGCACGTGGCTTTGTTTACCTATTCAAATCTCGCGCTAGTTCGGTTAAGTTGGTACCACTGAGGTTTAGGCCAGTCAAGATGGCAGTACTGATGTTAGCGATGCGTTGTTGTCTGTCAAAAAGCACGTGGCTGTGAAAAAATGCACGTGGCTTTGTTTACCAATTCAAATTTTGCGCTAGTTAAGTTAAGTTGGCAGCACTAGAAGAGGCCTCCGGCTGTGGTGGAGGAGGCCCCTGGGAGGCCTCGGGCTGTGGTGGTGGTGGAGAAGGCCTCTGGGACCCGGTGGTGGTGGTGGCCGCCGAACCATCCAATTATACTACTCCGTTACAACCATGGTAGGCGCAGAACCTACCATCGACAGTTGATAAAGCAGACATATGAAAGATGCGTCGCCGGTACGAGGACCGTGCGATCTGCCCAAAGTTATTCAGGGTCACCAAGGCAAACGGACCGGACGAGCCGGCCGATTGATTTTGATCTAATAAAAGCGTCCCTTCCACTTCTGGTCGGGACTCTTGTTTGCATGTATTAGCTCTAGAATTACCACAGTTATCCAAGTAAAGTGGTACGATCTAAGGAACCATTACTGATTTAATGAGCCATTCGCGGTTTCACCTTAATTCGGCTTGCACTGAGACATGCATGGCTTAATCTTTGAGACAAGCATATGACTACTGGCAGGATCAACCAGGGAGCTGGCTGGCTCGAGAGCCGAAACGGAGCGTCGTAGCCCGCCGCCGACGATTGCGACCTGCGGAACACAGACTTGCTTTGCTCCGTTGGCCCTATTATACATGTTATTCCTTTAGTGTATATTCGTAGTTAAGTAGGTTGTTTTATTTGATGTTAGTAAAGTGGTAGTATTTGCTCAACTACGTGTTAAGTTATCTTGGCACTCGACCTACTGGCAAATATGTTTAATTAGCTATTTCTGTTACTATTATTTTAATGTGTATATACTATATTCAAGCTGGGGTATGGATGTGATGGATATTTAAGTTTGGTGACACTGAGTTCTGGTTTTCAAGTGTGTGCGTAGTACGTAGAGGATGCTCATTATTGTGCTGAGATAATATTTGAAATTCTTCATTTCCTTGTTTCTTGAAGTTTGTGCTTCTTTTCTTCTGCCCTTATTATGGTGTATTTGCGAGTGATTTATTTCTTGGTGATACGATTTCATGCGTGTGCCATTCCCTGTGGAAATTCCATTTATTAATTTTTTTCTCCTCTTTCGTCTGTGTTTGGTAGGCACTTTTGGCCTACTCATGTTCATTTATGGTTTCTCTCTTACGCGTGTTTTGTGCCTCTTGGCGTACGTTTAGGCTTTCGTGTGCCCGTAATTGACCGAACACTACACTACAATTGTCTCTATTATTTTCTTTAAAAGTCTATTAATGTTGTTATTATTATTAGTAGTAACATTTTCGTAAGATGGTATTTGCTTTTATTTCCTAGTGAATACTTTATTGGAGTTTGGTTAGGTTATTTTTTCCCCTCTGGGGGACTTTTAAATATAATATTATTCTATTGTTTGTGTAATATCGCATTAATGTTATCTCACTTTCAACAATACAATTGTTAACGTTCAGTATGTCGAGGGTTTGGGCAGCCCTGGAGCGAAGGATATGGTGCCTGTATCGTATCTTATCTTGGGTTGTTGGGGTTGTTGTCTTTATCTATTCATGCTTGAGAGTTACATAATATTACTATTGGAGTGAGAGTGTGAATTGTCTCTGCCGCGATCTTGTGTATTGTTCTGTGAATACTACTATGAATTAATTTTCTTCTGAAACCGTTTGTGTGGGCTTCAGTCCTAGTGATGTGAAGTGATCTGCTTGTGCTATTTTAGAGATGTTACTGTGGCTTAATTGTCGCTCTTGTTTACCATGGTTTTGTGATTGTAAATTATTTGTACCTTGGGCAAAAAAATTTTCTTCTTCTCAAGCGCGATGCGAGTTTGGGGTTGTGACGTTATGTTCGTAATTGTGAGCTGATTTATTTTGTCATGTACGGTGGTGTGTCCTTCGTGTCTGGGTTTGTGGTGGACCATTTATTTCGACTGGGTGCTGTTGGAGTCCTCGATTTACAATTTAAGCTCTTCCTTTTTCTGGCTTAAATGTTAAAGTTTGATTTAATTTTAATATACTCCAAACATGTGCTTACCATGGCAATTATGAAATCTGATTGATGCATCAGTGTATAGTCCCTATATGTTATTGGGAAAAGAAAGGTACCTTTTCATAGGAAGGATTTTTTTCTATTTTATCTAATTAATTTATTTACTGGATATCCATTTTTCCTCTTTATGTTGTGTTAATTCTTCTGAGTTGATTTAATTTTTATTTTGAAAGGTTTGAATTGTAGTGTATAGAATGATTCATTTATTATATGTTATTTTAAATTTTTGAAAATCTTGGTGGGTCTGCTACGCAATTTCCTGGATCTCCACCTCTATTCTTTAAATGGGTAGCTTTCAGCACCCTTCTCCTCGTCCGGATCCTTGATGTGTCTTTCTGATTTATTGTTTGGGGCGTTGCAACATCTTTCTTGGAAAATTACTTCGCAGCACCATCAGCAGAGTGTGGACGCACACAGGTATTCCTAAGCACGTGTTGCCGAAGTCCCTTCATCCGAGAAAACTTACTACCACACTGGCCACAGGAATGTGGACGCTCACCAGTATGTGTACGAAGGTGACTCTGAAGGCTCGACTTGTGAGAAAACCTACTACCACATTGGTCACAAGAATGTGGACGCTCACCAGTATGTGTACGAAGGTGACTCCTAAGACTCGACTGGAGAGAAAACTTACTACCACATTGGTCACAGGTATGTGTACGCTCACCAGTATGTATCACCATGTGTTGCCGAAGACTCGACTTCCGAGTAAACCTACTACCACATTGGTCACAAGAATATGGACGCTCACCAGTATGCGTAATAAGGTGTTTCTTAAGACTCGACTTGAGGGTAAACTTACTTCCACATTGGTCACATGAATGTGGACGCTCTCCGGTATGTAAAAGCAGATGTTGCCGAAGACCTGTTTCTCGAGAAAATTTACCATTACATTGATCACAAGAATGCAGACGCTTACCAGTATGTTTAAGGAGGTGTCTCCGTAGACTCGACTTCTGAGAAAACCTAGTTTCACATAGATCACAAAAATGTGGACGCTCACCAGTATGTGTAAGCAGGTGTTGCCGAAGGATCGACTTCCGAGAAAACTGACCATCACAATGCTTACAAGAATGAAGACGCACTCCGGAATGTACAAGTAGGTGTTCCCGAAGATGCGACTTCTGAGAAAATGTATTACTACATGCATTACAGCAGAGTGGCCATTGTGTAATGGGATGGACTGGCCTGTGTTCAGAGTCTGAGATCACGTGTAGGTTCCATTCATTATGAGTGGGCAAAATGCACATTACCTCACTTCCCTCTTCCAATATTTTGCAGCTACTGTTACATGTACCCACTGGACTTCCGGTCAACATTGCAATGTTCCCAAATCTAGAAAACAAAAAGTTATTACATTTTATGTTTAAGATAAAAAATCAAGTACAATATCCAAAAACAAAAAAACCAATATTGCTTCTACACTACATAGCACTAATTTCCGTTAAAGGCTCTAAACGATAAGGCCATATAGTTTCCAATTGCCAAATAAATTAGATTATAAGTTTGTACTTCACCACAGCACATCTAAACAATTCACGAAAATCCAATTTGGAAGCAATGATTGTGAGAATGCTTCTCTTAGTAATTTCCTTACGTGCATTCTTCAAAGTTTATTTGTAAGAGAAACTCGTCATACTTAGTATGCCAATAATATCTAACGTTTTAAGAGCTTCATTTTAGTGAGGTTACACCTTGACCAGACTTCTCCATCATCTACGGGCTTCTGGATAATTTGACGTCCAATTTCTGAGATACACACGTGTACTATAAAGTCAGGAAGACATTTTTGACTGAAGTTCCTCGGCTACTTCAACTGAGCTAGTACCTCTCAACATGTCAATGTAAAAACAAGAAGATGCAATAGGGTGAGATTCTGTGTGTTCGTCAGCAGGCTGAACTAGAAATCTCGGAGCAAGAAATGGGGCAGATCCTGTAACAGGATAAGGTAGTAGTCCTTGGTATCTTCATCAGAGGATTCACGTCACGCAATATTCTGAAGACTCCTGTGGTTGGGAGGAATTAACACAAATTAGTACATCCTAGAAACATCAGCTGAAAGAGTAACAAGGTAAGTTCTGAACCGTAAAACAACAGAAAGGAAGTCAGGCTGAAATTCAGGGTCACCCATTTGCACAAAGTTCAAAGCTATCCCATTACAAGATTCACAGCATCTGTCAAACTCAAATCTTGGCTTGGTTGTCATGGTATAATCACTGAGCACATAATTGTGCGGCATGTAAAAGCTTGATGAGTTAGAAATCTCAAGGGCTGAAATTTCCATGCGTCCCATTTCACTGTATTCACGCATGAAATTTAAATACAGCTGTATCATGTCTGGAAATGTAGCAAGCTTATTTTCATTGTGTGTGAGAGTTCTAACAGCATTATGCTTGGACTGAGCTACAGGTGACGCTTCAGGACAAATACGAAATCTGCAACAAACCTGCCAGAATCATGCATTTGATCATTATTCAAGAACATGTTCTTCACATGCCATTTCTTCACGAGTAAGAAATGGTTGAGGGAGTTCTTCAAGCTTCCAAAACCTTCCCAAGTTTGTGTAAAGAGAATCAAGATTTACAAGCCCGGCACATCGATCCTTGCCGTTACACTTAACACAAACTCAGGGATGGTGCCTGTAAAATCCGCAACTATATTTGGTCATCTAACAAGGTAGGATAACCTTTCTTATGCAGATATTAGGAAACAAAATTTCATAGTAGACCAGCTCTTAGCAAGGTGTAAATAACAGAATGCTGCCTAAATATACCAACACCTAAAATGACGTCATGAACTATATACCAACTGCAACAATCCATCAATCCATTTGCTGTGTAAGAAGTTGGCTTGTGGTTGTATTCATGACTGCACACTTCAATTCAATGTATAATTGACCCATCAGAGAATGAAACAAGGTTGCATGTGGACCTCCCGTGCGATACATCAGTATCACCTATAACAAATACAGGTAGGCAGCAAATATTAGTACAAATGCCAACCTTCGTGACAAGACTACAAGACACCAAGGATAAATGACTCCGCCAGTCCAAAAAATATTTAACTAGTACAATCCGTCCTGAACTGTTCTTCACTGCTACACATGCTGTGCTTAGCTGAATATTTGAGTGGGTGACACAACTGTAGAACTTCTAACATTTATATCATTATTGGGAATTGTTTGATCTTCACAAACCTATAAGGTGCTGGGTCCATTTTAACGTGGACACTTGTGTCGCTTACACTGTTTAGATGTATGAGAAGCAAAAAACATAGTTACAAAGGTTATCTTAGCTCAAAAACTTGCAGCGATAATCAGTGTTTGTTTGTCTATTTGAACTTTCCACAATCAGAATTGCTATCATTATCAAGTTTGCAACACTTACAGTTAAAGGAAGTGTTCTTGTTTGCATTGTGACGTAAAATATGAAATGAATGACAATGAAAAACGAACATGAATCCAAAACAAACAGTGGATCTAATTCACAATGCTTTATCTTCAGAGATAATGCTTGTTGTCCATAAGGGTCCAAATCCATGTCACTGCCCCATGCAATAGTACTAATTACTGGTAAAGCAGAACCATGGCCATCCTGCTATAGTGGTACTAATTACAGGTATCATACTCATGGCATTCCTTGCATGGTGGTACTAACCACAGGTAATATAGACACATGGCATGTCACACACAATGGCACCACTCACAGGAAACAAAGACCAATGGTGTTACCCACATTAGGGTACTACTCATAAGAAATTCAGACCAATGCTTTTCCCACATTAGGCTACTAATCACAAGCAATGCAGACCGATGGTGTTCCTCACATAGTGGGGCTAAACACGGTCACCGACTAGATCAATGATGATGCTTCTTGTTTAAAGGAGCCTACCCGCTAGGTAAACAGACCCTTTTGTACGAGGTGCAACAACATTAAATGATACTTAAAACTTCAACACCGGGCGAGTTGGCCGTGCGCGTAGAGGCGCGTGGCTGTGAGCTTGCATCCGGGAGATAGTAGGTTCGAATCCCACTATCGGCAACCCTGAAGATGGTTTTCCGTGGTTTCCCATTTTCACACCAGGCAAATGCTGGGGCTGTACCTGAATTAAGGCCACGGCCGCTTCCTTCCAACTCCAAGGCCTTTCCCTTCCCATCGTCGCCATAAGACCTATCTGTGTCGGTGCGACGTAAAGCCCTAGCAAAAAAAAACTTCAACATGTATTAATTGACAAGCATCTAAAGTGAATGATGATGACAAATTAGCATGAATTCAGTGGATCTGACTGACAACGCTTTAGTTACGTCACTATGCAGAGTAAGATTAGAAATAATTTCAGGATAAAACATACAAATTAGCTTGGAGTCCCAACGCTCAGCCTGTTTGCATTCCGGAGTCGGCGTACTTTCCTCCTCTATAGAGCAAGTTTGCTACATGGTTTTTAGGTCATATAGCCAAGAACGTCCACTCGAGGGACGGTAGGTTCGAATCCGCAGCTCAGAAGATAGTTTTACAGTGGTTTCACAAGTTCATACCAAGCTGCTTAACATAACGTCACTGTAGTGTGAAACTCCTCCTCAAAGACTTCGTAGCGCTTGACGTCCTCCTAATGAACACAGTAGTGCATGACCTCTTCCTACTCGGTACTCATTTCCGTTACAAGGTTGAGTAAACCTCAGATATCTCTCGGACCTCTTAACAGGCAATCAAACGTGCATAATAGGCCTAAATGAATTGCTGTTAAAATTATACTTCCTCCATTCAGATGAAGATAAATGCCTTCTTCAACACCACCATTGAGAAACAAACCCTGAATGAATGAGTTTCGAGATAGAGATTTGAACCCTATGAACTGCAAATTCCATAGCAGATAAATGTGTTAACACTCGTATTCACTTAGCAAATTGGTATTCATGTAATATTTTGACAGAGAATCGGTTCAACACGAGGTTCGACTATTGAGCAGTATCACTATCATAATTAAACTTATATTTTAATGGTCCACCAATTCCATCCTATATTATCCAATGTGCATAGACTATATCGTATAGAAAATGTGGACAATTAAAACGTAAGTTTAATTATTATTGTGATCACAATTCAATACACAATTCAATACGGATCAAAACCATGAAGTCTATATCCTATAATATAGAGTAAAATGACAAGGAAACTATGACCTGCGACATAACAACTTCAACAAAAACCAACAGAGAGCATCATCAGTAAGAAAT
Organism: Anabrus simplex; assembly: GCF_040414725.1. Classification (NCBI taxonomy): domain Eukaryota; kingdom Metazoa; phylum Arthropoda; class Insecta; order Orthoptera; family Tettigoniidae; genus Anabrus; species Anabrus simplex. Next base: position 583,980 of record NC_090277.1, on the reverse strand, counting down.
ATACCACCTGCGGGAAAACCTTAATCCATGGTGCCAGGAAATTCTACACCACCATGAGGACAACAAAGTGTGATGGAGGAGAAGCAGGCTAAAAGGCTGAAAGACAGTGATTTTCCAATCCCAACCTCTTACTCATAGCTTGCTATTGCTCCACAAGAATAGATCCCACTTGCATTGACTGGCAGAACACACACACCATTCTCAATCAGGCGGCACATCACCTCTCAACATAAGAATAATATTCTAGCAAGTTCCATTTACCAGTTGCGAACCGTTCGTTGGTATTTACGCCATTAACTATCAGGAGTTAAGCAGAGGAAGCAAAAACCGCACACTGCTCACACAAAGTACAACAAAGCAGTGGCACAGCAACGAACACCAGTCTTCCTGCCCCAATCTACATACTGAAGATGAGAAATCTGAACCCGGATATCAAACACTCGCTTACAATCTACAATACAATCACCAAGTTTCTGCCCAATGCAACACGGGATTATTTTCTAGAAATTCAGTAGAGCAAAGATGGCCACGCCATCAAAACTTCTAGAAATTTTTACACAGTCCCAGTCAACAAATCAGGACAGGCGCATTTTGGACACATCCTGCAGCACAGAACCAGGCTCAACAATGCGGTGCAACTAACCACCATTGTGTCCAGCCTCCACCTGGTCAGTAGTGGAACATGGGGTTGATAGCAGCTACACGGAGGAAGTTATCGCAGGCAATCTGCAGAAACAGGGACATGAAATATTCCGGGCCATTCGGAGCCGGAATTCTAACAGACACACCCCGCTGATGCGTATCCTGTCCTGGAACACGGCAACAATGAACCAGGTTCTAAGGGATGGTTTGCTGATCTACGTGAATTGACATCATGTGGAAGCCTCTTGGTCATCTTGACCACAGCGCGGACACTGCGATCGCTGCCAATTCTATGATCATCCTACTATTGCTTTCTTCAAAATGCATGTGCGACTTGTAGTGTTCAACACACCTGAAGTGCTTGTACGAAAAAGGGATCACTCAAATGCAACACCTACAGTTAAGATCATCCACGTTTCTAAGTTAAATGCAAGGGTAACCGTCAACTTTCTCCCACTCAGCCGAAAAAGTGTCACCTACCTACCCCACCCTCCCCTTCCACTCTCTCCCTCCTTCCTTTGAGAACATTCTGCAAATCATCATTATGGAGCTCCAGAATATTCTCCTTTTTTAACGTCCTGATGTTCTGCATCAGCTCGAGATAGCGTCGTGATGATCTTCCAGATTCACTTTGGCGGAACGTTCTCTGGGGCATAAATGCACTGTGCATTATTCATCCTTGATCCTAGTCCACTGTTGTAGTAAATGAAAGTATATTACGATAACGTGTGTACTTAAAGGGTCAAATGACGGCTGCCCAAACAGATGTCGTGGAGTGGTAGCAATTACTAACCATAAATCCATCTCTTCAGAACAAAAATATCATTCATTAAATGTATATCTATCTGAAAACTTAAAAATGGAAATACAATTGGAAATTCAATAATAGCTTTAGCAACAATTTATATACCTCTTGTCTATTCCCCACCCCTGATATTTGTAGAATATATTGATCGCTAATACAGTACTTTAATCACGATCACAGATTTTAATATAACGTCATATACACAACAGCAACAAGCTATGTACGATCAACTATTACATGATATCCAGCGTGTTGACTTAAAGTTCCCTTCCCGCAACCCGCTCTACATCAGGTAAGAGCCCTGAGTTTCCAATCCACAGCCCTAATCTAGCAACGAACTGTGACATCACCATGCTACCTTCAATGGGACATGACCATGTCTCTGCCCTACTAACAATAACAAATGTACTAACAAACCCGAAGCAAAATAACCAACGTCCCCCAACAGTCATACGGTATGTGCGAAACTACTGGGTAGCATACAAACAATATTAGCCACAATATGCAATAATGAACCACCTACTTCACGGCAGGAATTGCAAGATAAAGTTAAAAAATTAGAATCCCCACTGACTATTGTCAACCGACTCCATATTCCTCACCACACCTCCCATCCTTACAAACCTCCCCTCCCACACTAAGCACTCCAAATATTAACATATTCCCATGAACATCACAAGGTACCTTCGAACCTGTGACTGAAATATTCAGAAATACTCTTGGAGATGCTTCATCATTCATCAAGCCTATTAAAAAAGCGTGGGCAAATGCTCTGAATTATCCAACACAACTGACACTCGTAAATACCGGAACAAGTTAAAACAACTGACAAACATAAAGCAGTCCTACTCCTATTAATACATATAAATCTGCACTCAGTGATAATACAACAATGACTGTCATCTTTCTAGATCATTATAAAGTAATTTTCACACCATCTTCCAATCCCAATACCTACCACTTTGACCACGATATAATAACGGAATATTAGGGTATCACACAAAGTCCTCCTTGCCCTGACTTTTGAATACCCTCCTGTTCTTGACTCTCAACATCCCCCAAATGCTCCTATTACAGTCTATGATATCAAAGACGCACTCAGGACTAAAAATTACACTGCCACTGGACTAGATCAAATTACTTAAAATTACTTACCGCCAAATAAAACAAGCCCCACATCCCTTCCTTCAATTCCAAAATAAGGTGTACACTATATTTCTACATACTAGATTCTTCCCTCCCCTCCCCCAAATTCAGTACATACCAAATCTTGTTATTTTGGAAACCCCAAGAACTACCATCCCAATTAAATACATATTGTTCCATAAGTCTTCTAACGGATTGTTCTAAAATCTTAGCTCCGTGTATTTACACCTATCTCGACTCCCTCTATCTCATACGTTAGTATCACGCCAGTTTCTCTCTTAGCACTCCATACATGACCATGTCTTTCATGTTTCTGTATCCATCACAAAATGTTTACCTACAAAAATATGCGCAGCACTTACCAGTCTTGATGGTCAGAATGCCTCACCTTCCAGTTCCAATGACCATCACCCATTTCCTAGCCAAAATTAGTATCCATAACACATTTTCCTACACTTTTCCAATATAAGTAGGAGTACCACCATGGTTTCCCTCTGTCAAAACTTTTGTAAGTCCGGTTTTGTACCAATATTACCCAACCCATACACCCACCTTGATTGTGTCAGTTTGCTGAACACACAGCAATACTGCCTGTTGAATCCAATAACCAATACTTGAAATTCCACCTCCAAATCAATTTCAAATAACTCGAACAATGACTCAACCTCTGACAAATCAAAATTAATGTAAGCAAAAAAATTATAATTTTTCCTAATCATAAATGTAGATGCCGCCCGATTAAGACTCTTTCTACCCTTAAATAATCTACCCTCCGCTGTAATGACCACACTGGCATAACGTTTCAAAATCATCTTCAATCGAATGTACATTTGGACCAAACGTATAAAAAGGCATCCCACAGGTTTCACCTCCTCCCCTGGCTGTTGAGTCAAACCTGGGGATTAAAAGCCATGCAAATCACACCTCCTACCAAGCACCACTTCCCAGTTCCGAGTCAGACCATAGATAAATTTAAACTCAATACAGAATTATGAACATGTAGAGATCACATATCTCTGCTCGAGATTCTTCTTGTTATTTTTATTACCCTCAGAAATTATAACAACTTGGCTTATTCACATGGAGAGGAATTGATTAATAAATCTATGTCATCGATTGTATACTTACACTTAAAATATATATGAATGTATCCAAGTAAAAGTATATATTTAACATTGTTTCACTATGAGAGAAACAACGTTTTCTGTTCTGTTATTATGTTTGTAGTGATTCAATACTTTAACAAGAAAACGATTTTTATGTCTGACAATGGGTTTTACAAGAGCAAAAGAAAAGATTTTTAATCTACAAACGAAAAACCTGTGAAATTAGCACACAACCATAACTAAAATAAATATCTGTTTGTTGGAAGAATTCTCTGTTTTAACTGCTGACTTGGGATGTGCTAAAAATTTCTCCTTTTCCATTGAACTCAAAGATGATACCCCGTTAGATCCACTCCATTCGGTTGCTCGCCCCCAAAACTGTCGGCAATGAGAGGATGTGTTAACGACCTGTTACAAAAGAGAGTAATCAGACCCTCCGAGTCTCCTTTCAGTAGCCCCGCCTTCCGAGTCCCTAAAAGGACGGTAGATTCGGATTTATTATAGATTATCGTAAGGTGAATAAAACATAGCCTTCGACAGCTTCCCCTTGCCCACCATTGAAAGTGCTTTTCAACATTTTCATGGCGCTAAATTTCTTCACCGTTTTCGACTTTAATTCAGCCTATTACCAAGTTCCGTTGGACACCAAAAGCCGCCCTTGCACTGCGTAGCCAATCCTTTTGGATTGTTTGAATTGAATAAAGTACCGATGGGCATCTCCATTGGTGGGCAAGCCCTCAACCGCGTGATGGACTCGATCTTCGGAGATTTGAAACTTTCCTATGAGTTCAATTTTCTGGAAGACCTTACTTTTTCGTCGAGCTTTGAGGAGCAGCTGGCTCATCTTCGCGAAATCTTAGTCGCCTGCGCAAGCACGGTTTCACAATAAATCCCAAGAAGGTGCCTCTCCGTTCCAAACGCTTAAATTTCCTTGGTCACATCATTTCTGATTCCGGAATTGCTGTAAACCCCGACAGGGTCAAATGCATCAAAGAGTTTCCTCGGCCCAAGAATGTCCGTGGTGTGAGAAAGTTTCTTGGTATGGTTGGCTTTTACAGTCGTTTCATCAAAGAATTTTCGGAAATTTAGGCCCCCTTAAACCTTTTAAAAAGGAAAAACTGCCCTTTCGTTTGGGGCGAAGATCAAGGCCGTGCCTTCGATCGGCTGAAAAATGCCCTTTGTCAAGCCTCTGTGTTACAGTCCTGATTTATCCCGTGACTTTGCCCTACATTGTGATTCCAGTGAACTAGCCGTTTCTGCCGTACTTAACCAATCCGATGAGGAAGGGAAACTGGTCCCTATCGCTTATTATAGTAACCTGTTGCATGGAGCTGAGTTACGTTATTCTATTTACGAGAAGGAATCCCTGGTCGTAGTTTTAGGTGTTGAGAAATTCCGTTCCTATCTGGAGCACCGTCATTTCTTCGTCCATACGGACAATCAAGCTCTATCATGGATGAGCGCCAATGTCAAGCGACTTGGTGGATCAGCCAGGTGGATACTACGTTTGTAAGCCTACAAATTTACGGTTGTGCATGTTCGTGGAAAGCAGAATGTTGTGGCCGACTGTCTGTCACGTATGTTCGACGGGGTAAAATAGTCTGAGTTTGAACCCGAGGAAAACTGTGATCACATTGAAAGTATTGAAGGTATAAATATCCTGCAAAATTATCCTTGGTCTTTCACGGATATTTCTGAGCACCAAAAAGATGACAGTGAGTGTCAGGAATTGTTGAAAAGAGTCGCGGAAGGGTCTCTTCGAGACAAGTAGCTTAGTGTCAAAAGAGGGTTGCTGGTTCATCGTAGACGTAAGAATGGTAAAGACAAAATTTACGTTCCCCTCAAACTAAGGTCGATGTTGCACTACTATCATGACTCATACCTGGGCTCATTTAGGTCAGTTCAAACCTTGCATCGAATCTCTCGTGATTTCGTTTGGCCTAATCTTAAAAAGGACGTATTAGAGTACGTGAAAAGTTGCGATGTATGCCAAAGGTGTAAACCGGCGCAATCTTCTCAAATAGGACTCCACTCCGCCGACGTCGCGTCGCACCCAGGGGATTCGTTGATTATTTTGGTCCCCTCATGAAGTCTAAAAATGGCAACGTTGGAATACTGTCCGTTGTCGATGCATTTTCTAAATTCGTATGGTTGTTCCCAGTCCGTAAAATTAACTCGAACAGCGCCGTTCTCCTTTTAACCCGGCATATTTTTGGAGTACATGGCCCACCGAAAGTCCTAGTCACTGATAATGCATCTACCTTCAGTTGCCGTAAATTCCGTCACCTGTGTGTTGGGTGGGGAGTTAAGCATGTTTTCCTGAGCAGCCGCAACCCTAAGCCTTCTCACGTTGAAAGATTTCACCGCAAACGTAAATCTTGTCCAACTGCGTTCAACAGCGCTGATCAGCGCAGGTGGGACGAAAATGTGTCATTTTTTGCTATAGCCTTCAACAATGCTCAGTACGAGTCTCATCGACATACTCCAGTGGAACTGTTTATAGGACCAGCCCTTGCTGACACACTGCAATTGAAATGGGACACTGAGTATCTGTCCAAGCCATCGAGGACCATGGATATTAACTAGAAATTGAAGGAAGCTGTCGCGCACTTGGTCAGTGCCCGAGACCGGGTGGCTAAAAGTTGCAACCGAGAAGGGAGAAACGTCACACTGGAAGTTGGAGACCTGGTGGTGGTAAAGATGCTTCCCATAAGCTCGGCAGCAAACCAGATCACGGCCAAGCTGTGTTGTAAGTGTCCAGGTCCCAAGAGAATAGTGAGGTTCCTGGGATCGGTTACTCTAGAGTTAGAAGATCTTGTTAATAAGATATTATCCTGGTATCGCTGGTAAAGCCTTACCATCAACGGTGCTCGTAAAACCTTGTGTATAGTGCACAACATTTTGGTTGTAACATGATTATTCTGTTTGTTATACGACTGCCCTATTCTAAAGTCCTTTTTCTTTCAGGGAAATCTGATGGAGAGGAAAAAAGGGAGAATCAAAGGAAATATCGGTGACACTGTTTGTAGACGAGATGAAATAAGTTAAAAAACCATTGGAAATGTATGAATGATACGTAATTAGGACTTCCCCTTTTTTATCTGACGCCGACTGAAGGAAGTGTTAAACGAATTACTTGATATAGACTGACTGATTCAGCGTAATATTGTTTATGAAAGTAATGAACCTCAAACCGAGGTGGACTGCATTCATTTATGCACTGGTGCAATTCCTTTGTAATTATGCATATTGTATGTTTTACTAGTTTTAGTTTTGATTTTAAGGTCTCTTAGTATGTAGCAGATTTAAGAATTGAAACCTCATTTTAAAACGTGTCTCCTTGTTTGATCAACAAGAACAGACACACTTGAAAACGGGGTCAGTCTGAAGATGAAACATGCTAATATGGCATGTTCATTAAGTTGATGTTTTCTATATTGCAAAGAACGTGTGTCAGCCCCACCTCAACTGACTTACGTATTTCCATTATTGTACCCTAGAGGGCAGCTCCCTCGGTCGTGTGCATGGAGGATATTTCTTTCGGCGAGACCTTTGTCTTATCTCTTTGCAGTTGATTCTTTGCATTGTTATGGGTGCTGAATTTAAAGATGGAGCCCTCGCAGATTGGAGCGGTTTTCTTACGTTATAAATGGGTTCATAACAGATTTAAACATGACCCATACTACCTTGCTTCTTATAATTTAAATTACTGATATGCCAGGTACGTTAATCTTTATTTTAACCATGCTTTTACGGTGTTTGTAAGACATTCCCATAGCTGATTGATATGTGTCCTCGCACTCAGAGCGAGAATGGGTTGTGTGTCTGTTATTGACGTGATAGCATTGTGTTCGCGGCTGGGTCTCTGATTGATTTATTTGGTGCACTGCATTATGAAATATCTTGCCATCGTATGAATGATTGTCCTGACTCTCGGCTCGGAGATCCATTTCGAGTCGTACGGTGTGCATAAGTGATGGGATTATGCGTGACCGTTAGGTCACTAATATGTTGCTGCTAATTGCCTGAGCCGTGCACGCTATCCCTAACATATGTAAGACCCCATATTTGTGATCAGGTGAGTCACATTATACGAGATTGTGTTGAACTTATTTACTGTGCGACTGCTCGTGTCATTTGCCGATGCTGGCAATTTGTATGTGTTTGTTTGAGTGTGTGGGCGTGTGAAAGGAGAGTAAGGATGACGTATCGATCAGTTTATTAAATATTTTAATATATTTCTGGACCTCATGTCTGTCGTAGGTACGGCTATTCTTGTTTTCCCTTGGTGTCTGTCCTGGCCGTTTGTTATCCTGGAGGCCGCCATGTTGTTGTTTTTTCATTCGGGCTGTACGAATGCCTGTGCTTCTCGTTGGTTTTTGAATTTTAATTCTTTGGTCCAGAGATGCTGCTCTCTGTGTAAGATGTGATCTTGCGTGTTTCTTTATGTTTCTCTGGGTTTATTGTTAATTATTCTTTTCTGCTCCTCGCTGCGTTGGGAAATGATGATGTGTAATAATTGTTGAGACGATGTGGAAATAATGAGACGTGTGGGCTTGGAATTTCATTATGCTCGCTGAAAGAATGATTGAATTAATCCGTGTGGATTGTAATTGCTTCACGGTATTATGTAGCGAGACTACAGTTGAAAAGGTGAGAGCGTTATATTAATAATTTCAACCTAGTGTTTTAAAAAGAAAAGATGTGGTCACACATCAATGATATGATTTTCAGTTGGATGGGTATTGAACAAGTATATATTGCCTCTTTATGATTGGTGGCTTCAATTCTTATTTGTATTTTTTTAATTTTTCTAATTACTTTCAATTAACCCTCATTTGAATTTGTTATTTACTGTTAGTAGTCGTAGGGTTTATCCCTTACCGCATCGAAATGAGGGACATTTCCAGTTCAGGGCTGTGTCATTAGCCTTTCCTAGTCGAGGTCCAGCCTCGACTCTCCCGTTGTGCGTATCATTATATGTCTGATATCTAAAAAAGGGGGGTTGGTTCATGAGTAAACACCCGAGGTCATTGACCCCAGCCTAGGTCACTGACTCTACGACGTCAAGACCACGGAACCGTGACGTCACATTGTACACTAAGCCACGTGCTTCTGACAGCTGTCATCTTGACGGACCACAACCTCACTTTTTAAGCCCGTAAGCACTGCTAACCTCAGTGCTGCCATCTTAACCAGGCTAAACATCATTGCTGCCAACTTATGCACGTGGTGGCGCGGAATTTAAAAGCCAGGTGTTTTTGACAGCTGTTAAGGTCCTAACCACGAGGGTATTGCTAACCTCACTGCTGATATCTTGACAGGTCCTAAACTCATTGTTGCGAACGCGGAATTTAAAATCCAAGTGATCTTTGACAGTTGTCAGGGAGTAACCACGTGAACAAGTGATCGCATCTAACCTCACTGCTGCCATCTTAACAGACCCTAAACTCATTGTTGCCACCTGAATCACTTAGGGAAGCGGAATTTTAAATCCATGTGCTTTGTGACAGCTGTCAGGGAGTAACCACGTGCACTGGTTTTGCCGCGGAGTTTTAACAAGTTAACATGGCTAACCTCACTACTGCCATCTTAACAGACCCAAACCTCACTGCTGCTATCTTAACAACATAAGGGGGCGCGGAATTTAAAATCCACGTGCTTTTTGACAGCTGTCAAGTCGTTTGAGCATGTGCACGCGGAATTTAAACAAATGAACCTGGTTAACCTCAATTCTACCATCTTTACAGTGCCAAACCTCACTGCTACCATCTCAACCATGTAGGGAGCAAGCAATTTAAATGATCTTGACAGGATTTAGCCAGGCTGCGAATTTTTCTTGAACGATGCTAAAGCCAGGGGTTCTAACCTCAGAGTTTTACGGCTAGCTTCCTTTCTCGACATACCCCTTCCCGTTACCATCTTGGAGGGGCCTAAGTTTTAAGGCAGTCGGCCTTTCTCGACATGAACCTTCACGACATAGTTTTCATGCAAGATGCCCTTCTCGATATGAACCTTCCGACATAGTTTTCGTGCAAGTTACCCTTTTCGACAAGACCCTTCCCGACAGTTTTTTGCTATTTGTTTTACGTCGCACCGACATAGATATGTCTTAAGGCGACGATGGGATAGGAAAGGCCTAGGAATGGGAAGGAATCGGTCGTGGCGTTGATGAGGGTATAGCCCCAGCACTTGCCTTGTGTGAAAATGGGAAACCACGGAAAATCATCTTCAGGGCTGTCGACAGTGAGGTTCGAACCCACTATCTCCCGGATGCAAGTTCATAGCTACGCGCTCCTAACCACACGGCCAACTCGCCCCGTCGACACAGTTTCAAGGCAAGCTGCCCTTTTCGACATGACACTATATTAGAGGGGCTGGATTAAGGCTAGCTGACCTTCTCGACATCCCCCTTCGCCAACAGCATTTTAGAGGTCTAACCTTAGTAGATTATACTTTTAAGGCTAGCTGCCCTTCCCGACACCATCTTCGAGAGGGCCTAACGCCAGAGGATTAAGGCTAGCTGCCCTTCTCGACATGACAACATCTTGGAAGGTTCTAACCTTACTGGGTCATAGTTTTATAGTAGGATGCTCTTCTCGACACCATATCAGAATAGCGACCTAAGGTCTCTCGGCTAGCTGCCCTTCTCGAGGATGTAACGTTACGGAGGTCAGGTAAATACATCCTCTTCCGACGGAACAGAGTTGCGTTCCTCCTCCTCCTCTTCCGACGGGACATAGCCGTGTTCCTCCTCCTCCTCCGACGGGGCTTAGCCATCCTCCTCCTCATCCTCCGACGGGGCAAAGCCGCATTCTTCCTCCTCCGATGGGACATAGCCTCGTTCCTCCTCCTCCTCCTCGTTACAGTTACTCAGGTTAGCTCAATCCCTCCTACTCTTCCCAGTTATGGAGGTCAGCTCAATCCCCCTTCTTCCTTAACAGCGATGACGTCAACGTAGTTATGCATGTTTAGTCCTGTTCGTTATCAAGGTTACCCTCTAGTAAACTCATGCCTTTACGAACGGTGTAAAGGGAATACAATAAGTAGAATTTTTAAAGTTTAATAAAATATTTATTTACAAACTACTACTATTACTTGTTTATCCTATTTCTACATGTAATGTTACAATGATATCTTTGTTGTAACTAATGTGCGCCTTTACACAATAATACGCCTACGATATAATTCGTCTTCTATTTCTTTAATCTCTCGTTCATACACTGTGTATCCAGCATTTTGATAAGCTCTTAGGAGTTTTAATCGTTCAACGAGTAAGTTAATATCTTAACAGTGTCTTACATCTGCATAGGGTAACAGAGATTTGCTAATACGTGTAGAGAGTTCATGCGTAGGAAACGGAAGAACTTGTTTTGATGTAGTATGTGCTTCCGCAATGTTATCAGTAGATAAACACTTAACACGGTTTGATTGAAAATGAGCGGTAAAATCTTTATTTTTCTTCTACTACATCTTGCTTCTCTTCTTATGTTGATTGCACTGCAACAGAACGTGTAGTCGGCTTAGAAAATAAAGTAGAATGAAAAGCTCCGATGGAAAAGAATGCTGAGTTCGTCTTTTTTTCTTATGCATTTCCTCTTTATCTCGCTGTGTAAGGTTAGTAACAGAACTTGTACTAAGCTGAGACGATGTCAGATCGTTTCGATCACGCTTCTTTATATCGCGCTTTCGACATTTAGTCAATGTTCCTATGCGTTCTACTGGTAGATTACTTAAACAAATGTGTTCAGAATTTACATGTCGTGTAGGATTATCACGTCTGTTGAATATAGCAGTACACTGTTTGCATGCATATGTTCCGAAGTTATGCTTTACAGCTTTATGTAGTTGCAGATTGTCAAGTCTTGAAAAACTCACACTACAAAGATCACACATAAACATAATATATGTTTTACAGGTAGATATGATGTATAGTTTTAGACTACAACCGGCAAATAAAAACTGTCTATCTGTAAAATTGTACCAAATAAGGAGGATGAGGGAAAGGGTATCTGATAATAAAACTAGATAAGGAAGAGGCATAGCCACGTTCCTCCTATTCATCTGCTACACTTTTACGGTTAGATGCTCCTTCCCTCCTCCCCCTTCTTATTAGTCTCAGGTTTACGGATAGGTGTCCCTTCCCTACTCCTCATCTGCTGTAGTTTTATGGTCAGATATCCCTTCCTCCTCCTTATATGCCCTAGTTTTACGGACAGATGCACCTTCCCTCCTCCTCTAGCTAATGCTAGGAAGCTTTCAACTTACGAACGAATGCATGTGACCGGGTTCAATACTAAAAACCACATAGTACTTTACCAAAATTACGAGGTGTCATGTGGGCAGCACAAAGAACGCAGGACGCCAACGAGTAGCGCAACAGCCCCCAGAAGGGTGCCTTGTCCTACCAAGCAACCGCTGTTCAGCCGGGTGACCTGCGGTATTATATCCTCTTGCCACATAGCAACAAGTCCCCTCCTGCTAAGGGACCTAAGTAGGTGCGATCCTAGCTTAGTCCAGTAGTATTTAAACGTGATCAAATATAACCGAATTCCGGCACCTCGGCATCCACCGAAATGCGTTAAAAGTAGATAGTAGAATGAAAAGCCGAAAACGTTATTGTTAAATAACTCGGAATATCTCATTTACATGTTCGTTGTGCTAATTACATAGCCAGGTACAAAAGCCCCATCTAACAGCAAAGATAAGAATTGTGCTGTTCTAGCAACGATCGGATAGGAGATAAAGGCAAGCGACCATGCTCATAATTAAGGTATAGCCCCTAGTATTTGCAGTGGCTCAGACGATGGCGGCCTCCATACTCATCCCTCCATATGACTGGTGTGATAATAGGAAACTATCTTCAGGGATGAGATAAAGAGCACCAGTCTACGAGCTAAACTTAGAACCCACGGCCCTCTGAATCACAGATCAGTACGCTTACCAAAGCTGCTTCCATACTCATCCCCAGCAATTGCCTGGTTTGATAATAGGAAACCATCTTCAGGGATGAGATAAAAATATGCAGTTCCTGAGCGAAGAGAATTAAAATTTTCGATCTGATAAAATCCTCGGTCCTCTAAATCACAGACCAGTACGCTTAACAAAGCAGCCTCTTAGCCATGAATGAAACTAATCTCTTTAGGTTCAGTCCTGTTACAGAGGACATGGAACATACTCTTGTTATCTTGCAGTAAAGATTTCAGTCGACGCTTACAACAGGTGCTTAGAACACTGAATGTTTGATTGTAACATCTGAAGTTTATAGATTTGATCACTAGAGACATTTAATTGCCTACGGTAATGTTCACATCTCTAGAATCAAACTGTAAACATTGTATGACCGGCTGCTCTTCCTAGATGTATTCAATATTGCGTGTACGAACACAAGTGCAATGAGTTTACAAAACTTAGTCTCCGAGCTAAACACAGAACCCGCAACCCTCCGAATCGCAGATCAATACGCCTACCAAAGCAGCTTTCATGCTCATACCAGCATTGTCTGGTGTGATAATAAGAAATCATTTTCAGGGATCACATCAGATTGAGTATAGAGGCTGCTTTGGTAAACATACTGGTCTGTAATTCGGACGGTCCCGGTTAGTAGGCCAAGACCATTCGGGGCTTGAGCCAGGACGAACCCCACGGTCGGCAGCCCTGATGATGGGTTTCCGTGGTTGCTCATTTTTACACCAGGCAAATGCTTGGGCTGTATCTTAATCATGACCACGGTCGATTCTACTGTGCGGCTTAAGTCACGCAGCATTCGGATATAGCGGATTCGAATCCCACTGTCGCCAGCCTTGAAGATAGAACCCGCGGCCCTCTGAATCACAGACTAGTACGCTTACTAAAGCCGCTTCCATACTCATCCCTGCATTTGCCTGGTCTATGTGACCCGTGGTCGCCAACTGCATGCCTTTAGGGCACTGTATCCGGAGGCTAACACAATCGTATCCACAGAAACAGGAATCATAATAATAATAAGCGAGAGTATTGATCACATCAGATTGAGCATAGAGGGTGCTTCGGATAAATAGTAAGCGTCCTAGTCTGTAATTCGGAGGGTCCCGGTTGGTAGGCCAAGACCCTTCGGGGCTTGAACCAAAATCATCTTCCGATAACCTGCGAAGGAATCGAACTCGGCCTTACAAACTATCCCATTCCAGTAGAATGCCAGTGATCACTAACCTTAATCTCTGGGAATGTAATTAGCTGTTTACATTAATCATATCATTCAATGTAATTTCAACTGTAACTGGATGTGATAAGCGCCTTACTTGTGTGTCCCGACAAGGTCACGGACTACCCGAGTATTTGCTGTGCTGTTACTTTCGCTCACGTTAGCGAACAATGTAATGGCAGGATCTCGCAGTATGTGTTTCGTTCATTTGCTCTTATGACTTCATGCAGACTATACACCCGCGAACAAGAAATCTTTAAAAAATGTATTTCATCTTTTCCCCAATTTTACATGTAAGTATCTCAGGCAATCAAAATTATACTAAAATTGCAATTACTGTATCTGTGTGTGGAGTGAATTGAAACTTGTGTGTAAGAGGCTCGCTCACAGCATTTGCTTGTCGTACAATCAATTCCGTATTTTTGCGTGTGTGCTGTTCTCAGATAATCAGAATGTAAATGGTAAAATAAAGTGTGTGCTACCTCACAGCATTTGCTTGTCTTATTTTTGCGTGTGTTCGGTTTTACGACAGAGTGTGATATGTGTACGTATTACATTATGTATCTTACACATCGGAGAGTATCAGTGTACAATTCTATGTAATTCCTTTACGGTATCTTTGTCGACAGCACATAAAATAAGGAATGAGGTATTTTTATTCACGGTCTCAGCTATGTGCCCCGTAGTACCGTCGTCTATGTAAGTACTGATAACCTCAGGTAATGTGTATACGTGTGTTTTACTATGCAGAGTAATAGTTGTGATTATTATGATAAACAACTCCCGTGTAAAAATCTTCCAACACCTCAACGTCTTCGTGAACCGTGTAGGAACGTAAAGCCGACGTTTTCTTAACGCGATTGCAAGTAGAAATTCGACCGTCACCAACCCATTATGCAGTTTTCTTAAACTGTAAAATGTAAAACTACGGGCGACTTTGGCTACCAAGCGACTGCTGCTCAGCCTACAAAGGCCTGCAGAGTACGAGGTAATGTGTGGTCAGCGTACATCTCTCCTCATCCGACACGCCACACGTACCCGGCGAGTTGGCCATGCGGTTAGGAGCTTACAGATTGCATTCGGAAAATAGTAGGTCCGAATCCCACTGTCGCCATAGTCCTTATCCAGGAGACAGTAGAAGATGGTTACATGATGTTCGATACGCTGGGCTGGAGGTTTTGACGTGGCAGTAAATCTACCGACATGAAGCTGTCATATTTTACCACCTTTAAATACCACCGGACTGAGCCACAATCGAACCTGTCAAGACCACATGCTCCTGTTTTTATACTTACGTTATCTAATGCGAAAATGCGGAACGACGAAAAACTATATTGTTAGTTCGCAACATAGCGTTACTTCTAAAATCCACAGCCTGTTTCTTGTCATTCAGGGATAGAATAAATAAAGCCCCTATCTAGTGGCGAGGATACGAAATGTGTCGACTGTCGAAGTCTGTTGTACTCCTCTAAATAACTCAAAGATAAAATATTACCCCGAAGACCTGCAACAACTACACAGGGCTAAGTTTTACAAACAGACGCCTTTCTCGTCGTCATTTTGGAGGTGCCCTAAAATAAGGTATTTAGTGTCCTAGTAAATTTCTGGTTATCGGTCTGTAGATGGCTTTGCCACGGTTAAATCGGAACGTTCGGGGCGTCAGTTTAGTTAATCCCAGGTTTGAGCATGGTAGGCCAAGGTCCTTCAGGTAGTCTTCTTTTATCCTTAACCTCGCAAATGTAATACTGTTATTATTATTAATACTTGCAGCCTCTGCCAAATTTCGAACCCGTTACCTTCGGGCTGAGTGGCGGTCAGTTGGTAGGCCAAGGTCCTTCTTACACGGTTAGAGTGTCGAATGGCGACATACAACATTTTCTTCTCCTTCAATCGATTCCACACCTATACTGAGTGAATTGGCTACGCGAAGGGATCAAAATTCGAATCGCATGATTTTTTATTCTGTTATGGTAACTATCGTGTTTGCGTTATAAATAAGGTAAGATTCTCTGTTCAGAACACTATAGGGAATGTATGCTACCCATTCAAATCTTTACTATAAAACAGTATGTTCCATGTCCTCTGTAACAGCAATAAACCTGCTTACACTTTTTGTCTTGTCGGATGGGGATATACAGCATTTGCTTGTCATAAAATCAATTCTATATTTTTGCGTCTAGAAAATTTCACAGCGTGGCTAAGTCCCGTTAAGATCGTTTACATTCCTCGCCCACGTGCTCAAAGAACTTAACAGCTGTCAGAAAAGCACGTAGATATAAGTTTTATTCTGTTACGGTAACTGTTGTGTTTGCGTTATAAAGTTATGAGAACATTGAATCCATGATTTTTTATATTATGTTACGATAACTAAATCAGAGTTCGAAATCTACATCTGTAATAGAGATTATTTTCTCTTTCATGTGTCAGTGTTCGAATCTCGCAAATCCATCTCCTTAACACAATACGATGCAGACTTATAGGTAGGAAAAAGATGTATTTTTCATGGTATCTCCTGCTAAGTAGTAAAATCATTTTATCTTCATGGCGATAGTGATTATTGTTTTAAGAGAAAGTACAACTAAACACTTCTATGTCTCTCCCCCTTTTCATGACTGAAGTTATAAAATCCTATCAATTAACAAGATACAGCGCGTCCTCCTTCTGTCATATAATCAAGGTAAGTTTTCTGTTCAGAACATGATAGGGAATGCATGCATCCTATTCAAATCTTTACTGTAAGATAACAACAGTATGTTCCATGTCCTCTGTAACAGAATTGAACTTGTTAACAAGTTTTGTTTTGTCGGATGGAGGCATACAGCATTTCCTTGTTCTTCAAACAATTCCGCACCCATACCGAGCGAATTGGCTACGCGAAGGGATCAGAGTTCGAATCGCATAACTTTTTTATTCTGTTACGGTAAGTATTGTGTTAGCATTATAATGAAGGTAAGTTTCTCTGTTCAGAACAGGATAGGGAATGTATGCTACCTATTCAAATCTTTACTGTAAGATAACCACAGTATGTTCCATGTCCTCTGTAACAGGAATGAACGTGTCAACATGTTTTGCCTTGTCGGATAGTGACATACAGCATTTGCGTGTCCTACAATCAATTCTAAATTTTTGAGTGTAGAAAATTCCACAGCGTGGCTATGTGCCTTCAATATCGTAAAAATTTAGTGCCGCTTGCTCTAGGAAACTAACAGTTATCAAAACAGCAGGTAGATTTTAAATTCTGTGCCCCTAGATGACAACAGTGAGGTTTGGATCTGTTAAGACGGTAGCAGTAAGTTTACATGTTTAAGAACCGCGGCAAAACAAGTACACGTGGTTAGGACCTGTCAGCTGTCACTTTCTTCAAATTCCGCGACTCCCTAGTGGGTTAGGATGGCAGCAGTGACGTTAGGCGCTTTTAAGATGGTAGCGGTAAGGTTAGTCACGTTTGCTTGTTTAAATTCAGTACCCACGTGGTTAGGGCCTGACAGAAGTCAAAAGCACGTGCCACATTCAAAATTCCGCGCCTGCACGAGGCTAAGTCCTGCCATGATGACAGCAGTGAGGCTAGGGTTCATTCAATATTCCACGCCTGCACATAGCTAAGTTCCGTCAAGATAACAGCAATACAGTGCCGTTCTCTTTTTCAAAATTCCGCGCCACGTACCTGTTAAAAGCATTTCATGTCTGGCTATGTCCCGTCAAGATGCGCACGCATACGAGATGAGCTTACATTATCTTTTACCAGAGTGCGCAACTGTCGTTAATCGGTGCATGCACATCGACAATCGAAAAATTTCAAAATGAGCTTATATTTTCTTTTACAAGAGTGTGCAACTATCGCCAGCCAATGTGCATGCATCGACAATCGAAAAGTATCGAGATGAGTTTTTCTTTTCTTTTACCAGAATGTGCAACTATCGCCAGCCGATGTGCATGAATCGACAATCGAAAATTATCGAGATGAGTTTATATTTTATTTTAGTAGAGTGTGCAACAATCGCCCCATAATCCGCGCGCACTGCATGTTGATCTGTGCATACCCCACCCGCTCAACGTTGGTATAAATACAACTGCAAGTCGTAGTTTTACTCGCTTGCAACGTAAGAGGCGGCCGTGCCCTGGCAACTTAGCCGGGGCAATATTTTTTGTAGAGGACACAACGCTATGGCGGTGAACCTCTATGGAGAGAGTGTGCACATCTCCCACTCACCAATCCCTATTTTGGTAAGGGGAGATGGGTAAAGAGGACTACCTGTCTAACCTCCGCCCCGAATTAAACAATGCACAAAAATTATCTGAGGTTAGCCTTGCACACTTGCGCGCCTCACCTAGCAGGTAACTCCCGTCTATGAGGTTAGCCTTGCCTACGTTTCCAATTCCGCGCCCCCTGCGTGCCTAAGGTGGCAAAAATAAGGTTTAGTCCTGTTAAGATGGCAGCAGTGAAGATAGCTACGTTCATTTGTTTAAATTTCATGCCCCACGTGGTTACGACCTTTCAAAATGACAGCAGTCAAAAGCACGTGGATTTCAAATTCCACACGCCCACGTGCATAAGGAGGCAACAACGAGGTTAGGCCCTGTTAAGAATGCAGCAGCTAGGTTAGCGATAGTCACTTGTCCGAAAAAGTGAGGTTAGGGTCCGTCAAGATGTCAGCTGTCAAAAACCACGTGGCCTTGTTTACAAACAATGTGACGTCACGGTCATGTGGTCATGACGTCATGGGGTCAATGACCTTGGCCGGGGTCTATGACACGAGGTGCTGACTCAGCAGGAAAAATGCTGACGCCAGTGATTTAGAACTGCCAAAGCTCTAATACTCAAAGTCTCCTTCATTGTCTAGATTTACAACAAGCTCTGTTCCTATGCTCACATCTCAAGAGGAAGAAAAGCAAGATAAATAAGAGGAAGAGAAAGAAATTCTCAATGGTATTTACCATTTTATTCCACTGCCTAAGGCTATTGCAATATGCATCGCCATGCAAACACCCAAGGAAGGAGAGAAGCAAGATGAGGTACATAATCAAGAAGGCAATGATAAAAGCAGACAGCCAACAAAAGCAGGTTAAATAAAGTTTTCTACATATCAACTGTCTGCACTTAGTCCGAAATGTGAACAACAAGCCTCTGCTACCGTATGTGGACGTAGGAACCCAACCTACTCGCAGAATGCTCGTACCAGATAGGAGCCGATCAAGATTGTCGTTACACAAAGTATTAAGCAGAGATTTTAGAAATGGAGCAAGAATGACACTGTCTGGGTATTATTGAGTAATAGCTTTTACAGTACAGTCAGTACAGTACCTTTCTTTTTTTTTCTGTAGCATACAGTACACTAAAATGTTGCAGAATCTTCCATAATCTACATCTCTTAGAGTGTTATATCCAACTCTATCCGTAGAGCAGGTCTCAAGCCTGGATAAAGCAAGAGAGACACCCGAAAGAGTAGCATACCTAAAATAGTATCAAGGGGGAAGTATAAAATTTAATTCTTGTATAACAGCGTTAGCAGACGTTCTATCGAAAAATGCTGCATAACTGAAGATGTAAAACATAACATTTCCAATCATTTTTGGCCGAACTTGAGTTTTCGAGTTGTTATACAGCCTATATTACCACAAATATTCATGAATATAAACTCGAATGAGTTGTAAGAAAATGGTTGCATAAAATGTAAAAAAAAACCTTGCAATGCACACCTCATTAATCCACACATATTAGTCACTGCTCATTAGCCTGCACTCATCAGTAACTGCTAATAATCCCTTGTTCCATGGCCCCCTATCATTTGCAATTATTTATTAGACCCTGCTCATTAACTCATGCTTAACTCTGACACTTGCTCATTAGCGCCTGCACATTGCTGATGACCACACATTTTTCAAGTCTTACTCCTCACCTAGGCAGTTTACTAAACTTGGAAGATGGATTGGTGTTTGTACCATATTTGGAATTAATAATAATAATAATAATAATAATAATAATAATAATAATAATAATAATAATGTTATTGGCTTTACATCCCACTAACTACCCTTTTACGGTTTTTGGAGACGCCGAGGTGCCGGAATTTAGTTCCGCAGGAGTTCATTCGCATGCCTGTAAATTTACTGGCAAAAGGCTGACGTATCTGAGCACCTTCAAATACCACCGGACTGATCCAGGATCGAATATGCCAAGTTGGGGTCAGAAGGCGAGCGCCTCAACCATCTTAAACACTCAGTATTTAGAATTAGATTGCATCTTTTATGCCTTAGTTAGTCTACATAAACTTGATATTCCACTAAGTTTTTAAGTACAACTCTGACTATCATTCCTAAATCAGCCTTTTAGGTTGATGGCAGTGCAATTTTCAAGACTCGAAAAGCTAGCATTCAACTCCTAAGTTAGTTTTAGTAAGTCTACACAGACTTGATAGCTATCTTTCACCATATTTTGAAGTTCAGAACCCAAATCATTAATCCCTAAGTGATGTAAAAATTATGGTATGCAATTAGAATTCTCTAAAGTTCACATCTATAAGCTCAAAAAGTTAAAATCAACAAGTGAGTGTCTCCGTGGCCGCTCAGCTCAGAGACCCTGAGATCGACCTACATTACGTCCATGTAAGCAATTCAAATTTTTAGGCCATACATCACCTCTCTAGTCCCATATAAAAATATATACTCACTACCTTGTACAGAACTACAAGTTCAACTCCCAGTTCCTCAAGTTGTCTTCCATTACTCCCCTATCAGTATTAAATTGTACACCATCTCCATAGTCCCATTAGCAAAATGTGTATACACCATCTTGTTCCAAGTCCTGAAGATCACCCTCCAATATTTCCCCTCTATGAGTAAATCATAGTATTAAGCCTTACGCCAAGACCCTAGTCTCACTAGTAAAATGTTTAGCCGCCATTAAGTTCCATGCTCCATTAATGCTCCTGCACATTGCTCAAATGTAATTGGAGTATAGTTCTGAAGGTCGAAAGCAGCATGTGGTCGAGTATTTTGTAGCCACTTAATTACCCCGATATCTGTGAAGTAAAGGATGCAGAAGGAGAGTGGTAATGGCTCAGCTGTGTTTGCGTACATATTTGTACTTTTCCCTGGCTCATTATTGCCCTCTTTAAATTTCTCACTGAACGTTGAGGCAATGGCCTTAGGGGTGGCAACTATTGTCATTAGTGTAGAATGCACTTTGTGTTGATTTGCCGTGTGTGCTATTAAGGTATTAACACATGTCTTCGCTGTTGTTACTTGTTTATGTAGTGTTTGTATGCTTCATGGGTGAGTTTCGTGGCGGTAATCCTCATCCATTTATATTTGTCCCACATAAGATTGCTTGTATCATCTTTCCGTTTCCTGTAAAGCATATTCCGTTTGCATATCATATTGACTATTCTTTTGTGATCTACGGAGAGTTTTTCTTGGTAACGATGGGTAGATGGCTCCATAGAAGTTATGATAGCAGTACCCAGCCAGTTTTCCTGTAGTAATAGACTTCTACATTATATTTTTACTGCTGGTTTCTTGTATTTTATGATAGCTGTAACTGCTAGGTGTTTCGAGGAACAGGGGGTTACTTCTGTTTTCAGTACTGAGGACTGAGTGTTAGTAAGGACAAGAGTTTTCATTATACGGGTTGGTTCAGTAATTAACTGTTCAAGGAACACATTGTAGAGTTTTACAACAGAAGTTGCTGCTAATGGACTGATGGGAAGAGGCAAGAAGTGAGGACGATCACGCTGCTAGAACATTTTCACAATAAAAACACCAGCCATCCAGGTGCTTTTAAATCAATGTTGTATATTTTGCACATGGCTTAGAGACAGTGTCATTGATGTCACCGGAAGGAGTTCAGAGCTTGGTGCTTGGAACCCGAAAGGAACTTGCTTCCAGCGCACATGAATTCCACCCAAAGAAATTCTACCTTTGTTTGCAGCTGCCCAAAGTGCACAGGGTTGAATTAGGGTTTCATGGCAATAAGTGTTCCTCCCCCTGAGTTTTCCTAAATACTGTGTATGACTGAGGTACAACTTCTGTCATAAATTGACAAATTTAACCTGGATCCACTAACACACAAAATTGGTGGGTCTAAAGCAACAAGAGTGGCTAGAGCTCCCTGTTTGCGGTTCACATATTTCAGGCTGCAAGCATTAAATCAAAACACAGTAACTATCCTATTATGTGTAGTCCAATATTAGGAGTTGCCAACATCACTATTTACACTGCATGATGTCATGTTAAAAAATAATTCTGAGATTGAGGAGAACTACATTTCCAACATGACCATGTCTGCACCCCCAAGTTAATTTCCTACAGTAGAGATGTATTAATCATTGCACATGTTCTCTGGACTGGTGAGTAAAAAATGTACACGTCATAAATAGCTGATTCACATGGTGTTTAGAATTACACACATTACATAGGCATTTGAATGAGACACCTGCGTTTGGTCCTGGGTTCAATTCCACATCACCGCTAAGTACAACTGAACACATCACAAGGTGTGGAAATGATACGGGATGTTTGGCAACTTTGCACCATTGAGCAACCCTCCAATCACCCAGATGTCCGATACCCTGTGGTGGACTGTAGACACCCACTTCAACACCACGCCCAAGAATTAATCTCACATTTAGATACTACTAATAAGTTCTTATTAATTTCTTTTCAAGCAGTACTTTGATACTATTTTTGCAGATGTTATTACACTTTTTACCATTAAAACACGACACAAACTCGGAGAACTCGTATCACCATGGAGCTGCTTGCCACCATCATGAACTATTTTCTGGTTATTTTCTTGTGATGAGCTGTAGATTTTAATATTCGAAAATAACATTTTTGCAGAACCAAACATTTGATTCCTTCACTTTTATGCAACACAGCCAGACAAGAGGCAATGTTGCCAACATTTATATCACAGAATACACTTTCCACCTGCCTGAACACTGAGGATGCCGAGGCCAAACTCTCGCTCTGAAACTATCCCCAATTTTGCTCTTGTTTACTCACTTAATTTAACTGTACCAGGATGAATTTCTCAAATAGGTTGCTTACCTGTTACTCATGACTGTATTTCATTTTCATTGATATGATAGTTCTTGGAATATTGTGATGAGTGAGTGAGTGGTGTTATGAATTTCTACCATACATTACCTGTGATCACCAGACTGTGCAGAATTCAGCTACTACTTAAGTATGAGATGTGAGAACAATGATTGTGAAAGAGCAACAGGCCAAGTTAAATATCACAGAGCAATGCAGACTTGACGCTTACACAATTAAGTACCTCCAAACTGCATGGAGCAGTATTTACAATGAGGTGCTGGAGGTGAAGAAGAATAAACAAAGTATAGATGATGTAATATAAAACACCAGCCTCTGTGGATCATTGCTGGATTTTCAGCCACTGGATCCAGGATCAAATTTTCAAAGGTCAGGAAAAATTTTGAGTATGGAAGGCAATTGAGTACACGGTCATCCAACTGCAAATAATTAGGCCTTGAAATATAATAAAGATTCCAGGCAGGTGTCCGATGTTATTCTTCCATCTGAAACAACATTTAAAAATATGTACCTAACAACACCAAGATAAAAATCTACAATGCCAACATACGAGCCAGTGTATTCTATGGCTTTGAAACTTAACAAGCCACTGAAAGTGACAGTAGATATATTGATATCACAGGATGAATTTTCTAAGTGTCACTAATAAAAGAAATTGGGGTTTTGATAGACGAATGCAAATATGTACAGAGGTATAAAAGGAGACAGAATCAAGTGCCTAATTCACAGCAGGTTGATTCTCTGGACTGGGCATGTCACAAGAATGGCGAACAGCAAGGTCATGGTAAAACAAACACCCCAGGAACACCTATTACAATATGGAGAAAAGTACTGGGATGGTAATATTAATAATCATTGTACTGGCTCAGATACCGTGTGGTGCCAACTAGGCTGCCTGCTGATCACTAGATCCTAGAGGCTGACTTATTTTAATTTTGTGGAATTTTCTCATGAGCGACGATCAAACCAACAAGTTTGGACCATGAGTGAAGTACAGAATTCGGGAATGATCTGGATGGACCTGTGCTCGCCTTGAACCCAGCATATTGGGATATCGATGACTTCACTCCACCTCCTGTCTGCATAGGGAGCTACTGAACACATAAATAGCAAATTCCATATTGTGGAGGGTTAGAGGTGTAAAATCTAATAAAGCTAAACAGTACTTACTTGTCTTCTTCTTTGAAACAAGTGACCAAGTGACCAACTGTTTGTTTGTCTACGCATATTTCATCCTTAATATCGGTGGAGGGCTATAAAAACAAATATGCAAAACAAAGTAAGAAATGTAGAGAGTATGCAGATAACTAGAGTGAAGGTTTATAAATAGACATGACACAGCTGACAAAGTAAACTGCAGAGTAGCACAATAAATATATCGATTTATTTTCCAAATGTAAAAATGAAACAAACAAGTGTCAAGTCAAAATTACGTGAAAAACAGGAACAAGAAAAGGCATTCACAATAGGATAAAGAGTATTGCATTGGAAGAGGGAGCAAAAGAAGAAGAAAACCTGAAGGACAACAATAAACTCTGCAATTTTTCTACAACTTCCTACAACTTTCTGTCATTGTGTTCATCCTATTATGTGTTCTTAAATGACTGGTCACTTGTTTGTTTCTTGTGTTCCTACAGATGACTCTCATTATCAAAGAGACATACATTGGATCTTAACCAGAGAAAGGTCAATCTCTTACCTACCATGTTCAAGTTTGTACAACAAATAGTACTTTGTTGGACTTTTCATTGACTCTAGACAACATGAAGGCTTTATCAATATAAACATATGTACATATATACAACATTTACATTCAGATCTTAAAGGACAATGCTGGCTGAATTTTCTGCGGATAGCAAGTACACCACATTCCCGGAAGGCCCGGACCTGATTCTCGAACAAGTTAGAAATTATCACCAGACTCGGACAGCTAGTTGCTGGTCCAGTCAGTTTATATGAGAACAATGAAGGTGTTAATTGATAGCGAGGTAGAATCCTTAGTCTAAAAAGCCAAGAATAATGGCCAAGAAAAGTTGTTGTGCTCACCAAACATCAACTTGTAAACTGCATGCCATCAGGCTGAGCAGAGGTCGCTTGGCAGGGTAATACTCACCACAGCCGTAGGGTCACGGATTTTGGTTTGGTCTTAAAATGACTCTGTTCAGAGAGTTCAAAATTACCTAATATATTTCCTAGACATGAGCAGAACTGCCAAACATTTTAAAAAATTATCTTTCAACTGACGTAGACTACACTTGACATAGTATGCAATGTTAGATTAATGTTATCTCTCGGGTTTTTTGAAAGAGAGAAACCTTACACTTTTCTTCCTCACAAGTGAACATTCCACTGTTCTAAGAAAAGTGAAGGGATTCAATTTAGTTAACTGTCAATGTGCATTTCATAAATAGAGCAATATTCAAATGAATTCATTAATCTAAACCTTACTAATGAAAGTTGAAAGACCATAACCAACGTCGTATTTTTGAAAGCAGCAGCCAGCAAAAGAGAAGAAACTCCCATTGTCTTGTGTAGCAAATGCTGCAAAAGGAAATAAAGGATCCTAAGTACATGTGTAACACTGCCCTGGAAAATCTCAAGGCTCATTTCTTCTCAGATGAATCTCTTCAGGATCGGCTGCATCTTTGTGTTTGCCACGTAGCACATGTAGAATTATATTGACTTTAGTGTAAAATTTTATACCGGAAAGGCAACTCCACTTGTTCACGACAACAAAGCTTTAAACAACAATCTATATTAACTTCAAGAGAAGGAACATGCTTGAAACAGGCGATTCTCCATATTGTCCCATTTCACTGTTACCTAAAGATATGACCGGAACAAAAATGGAGTCCGAACTGTCAAGAACGACGAATATTTAAACGTCAGACACTACCACAAGCCATGATGGTAATATTTTCGTCAAGCGCTTGGAAAAGGATCCAAACATAGAAGGCAGTGGAAAAAGGAACGAAGTAAGGAGATTGTTATAAGCTATTATTAGAAAAAAAATTGAAAAAAAAAACTACTTTCACTTAACTTGCGTACAAGAGAAGCAACATAGTTGATCGCCAAAGGAAGATATCAGCGTATCAGTATATCATACTAAAGACAAGAGGAAAGCTTCATTGACAGCTACACACCACAATTTTAGCAAGAAATATTATTTCGCTCCGCGAAATTAAAGAACTCCAAAAATAAATACAGAAGTTGCAACGGTGATACGTCACGATATTCCTTAGACGACGTATTAGCCGATACTTCCAATTTTAGATAACTAAAGGATTGTAATTTCGACAAGAATATTGAGAAGGGATATATAAAACACAATTTGCACATTTTGAGTATAATAATCAATTTCACCTATCCCAGACTGTTAATTATCTCTAGCATCAACTCTACCAAGAAAGACGTTCATTCTACATAAACAGGCAATAAAAGAACATAGCCCTAAGATGACGATGTTCACTAAAAATCACATTTTATTCTGTTCCATTTGCTCAAGCCATGATCAAGATGTTCTAAGAAGACGGAAGGCAAGACTACCCAGATGAACGCACCATAGGATGACGTTGCCAGCCCCAGGATGACCAGAAACCAGATGAGACATTCCCGAGCATTCCCTAGCGAAACGAAAGGAGATATGTCTGCATGTCCAGTCACCCGGACATGAGTTGACTACAGGAGATAAGTCTGTTTTAAATTCAATGTACAAGTAAGAAATTATTCATTTTTCCTTTCATTAAAGTGCTAAACTAACTAATACCTACAAGTGCAATGACGAAATATGAGCAGTGGATTACAAGTTAGGTTAAAGGATGTTAGGTAATCTTCAGACCTGAAACGTCAAATCCATATGTAGGAAACAGTCATTCAGTGATAAGAAAGCCTTCGTTCGTAACGCTGTGAATATATAGTGTGAGAGAAGGTTAGTTTTTTAATATATTGGTGAGTTTCATACGACGTCAGAATGGAAGTTAGGCATGTGTGAGAAGTTATATGACTAAAGAATTGTACGACAGACATCGTATATATGAAGTGCTTGCTATATAAATAAATGTGGTAGTATTATTTTTGGAATTATGAAGGAATCAAAGCTATAACTGAATAAGTAAGTTCACGAACCATGATAAAGGTAAGAGATACGTCGAATTAGAATATGGTGAGATATATATGGTAATTTGAAGTGTGATATTTATTTTAAATGTGAAATAATGATTATTTCATGAAAGTGATGATGTGAGATTGGTAATTAACGTTGGTAGTAGTTGTTATTCTTCGCGAATATAATCATGGTCATGTTGTTGTGGACATAACATTACAGGTTGAGCACTATGAAGTGATTAGTGGACTTATTCTGTTTTCGTTTGATTATTTACCCATTAGTAAGCGCAGAGTAGGTTAGAATGCGATCGAATATGTTGACATTTATGCGTAAAATCACCAAATGATTTCTAACAAAGAGGATGAATTTGAACTAGCTGACACCTTCATATATATCTTCCAATTATAAGATTCTTCTCATGTGTTAGGTGAACTTTGAAGTTATTTCTAAGGCATTATCTTGTATCACTGATGACTGACTGCAGGAATATGAGTTTCTATTTTTGAGGTAGAGTCTTCGCACAAGAGAGACCATGTAAGCAACGTATATTTTGATGGAGTTATGATAATATACACTTGGTAATATAGTATAATAGCATGGATATGCACTTGAATTTATGGATATGCTCAAGTTAAGAGAGTAATGTACCTAATATTCTAAATATGATGTTTGATCATTTGTTTTGAGAGTATACATTAATTTAATCGGGACTTATTGATGTTTATGCAACCGAATGTGTCAAGAAATATGAACATTACGTGCAATACAACACCTATCAAATGCTATAAATAATACGAGAATATTTTCCAGGTTAATCTGATTGTGTATTTAAACACAAAGAAGTAGAAGGAAGGAAAATTAATTAATTTCTGAAGATCATCGTAAATAAGATCAGAAAACAGAACAGTTAATTTCAATGTTGTGAGATTTCATGTAGAAAAGATGCGATTCCAATTTCGTAAAAGGATTTAATGCTAGATACAAACCAGCGTCCTGTATATTTTGAAACCACCCTCAATCTACGACACTGTATATATTATGTTGTACTGTAAATATGATTTTCCTTCATTAGATGCATCTAATATCTTACCTAGTCAATATTTTAATCATCGAATGTTTTAATTATCTAATATTCTACTTAATCAATATTTCAATCAGCGAATATTTTAATTATCTAATGTTTTACTTGTTCAACATTTTTATCATTTAGTACTTCAAATATCGGACATGTTAATTACTTAAGGTTATCATTACCCAATATTTATTTGTCCGATACCGTCATTCATTTTAGTTTCTTTCTTTTCCAAAAGGATACATTCCAGACAAGTTGTTTGTGGTTGAGATCTTTTAAGATTGTAAATAGGTATTTTTTCAAGCATCTTAACTGAACACGACACTTTATTTCTTTCGAGAACTTTAATTTAATTTTATCAAAAATGAACTTTTGAATAAGGGTATAGCCCACGAGTCTTCACTATTATCCCCAAAGATGAAATCATGATATCCTTTCTATGGAATGA
The DNA here is from genome assembly GCF_040414725.1 of Anabrus simplex. Lineage (NCBI taxonomy): Eukaryota > Metazoa > Arthropoda > Insecta > Orthoptera > Tettigoniidae > Anabrus > Anabrus simplex. Next base: position 555,416 of record NC_090277.1, on the reverse strand, counting down.
ATTGAGTTTGTAATAAAATGTAGTATGTTAAGAAATCAACCTTTCTTTTAATAACTTTGTACAGCAGTGACTTAGTCATAAGCACCTATATTCATGGCAATCTGGTAAACCATAGGGAATTCTAGGTAGTAAGCGAGTAGGAGACGTCCTTCTACGTGAGTTAGAGGTTTCCTCAAGCATAATTCGGTATTCTTTCTTTTCAACCGGAATCCATAGCCCGTAAATAACAAAATAGCGACAAGTATTATTGTAGTTTAAGCTAGCCTGGATGTTGTGCATCCTTACCTGGACGCGGGAACGGTGCAATATATATCCTTAAAATATTTTTAATGGACTGGTCTTATAGAAGATTAAGTAGGCCACAGGTGGATGAAAAGAAAAATGATGTTGAATTAACTCTAGAATATGAAGGTGAACTGAAGAATGGGAAATAAGACGGTTGGAAATTGAATAGTGACAACACTGCTGCACAGACGCTATGCAATGGAATCTAATAATGCCACTGACAGCACACGCTAGTTGCATACCTACCTTACCTCAGATCATACCTTCTCACATCACATGCGTGTAAACTGCCATAATGAACACAGACTTGGTTTAGCTGGCAATCTAAGACAGTGTTGTCACAATGTTTTTGAAACAGGAACAATGGAAATGAATGAAGTTTGAATGTGCCAGAGGTCGTACAGCACGGCAGTGTCCTCGAGGTCTTCAACAAGCTTGCAGCGAAACTGCATAGCCTTACAGGACAATGGCACGGTGGGTAATAGCCTTGAACGAGGGACGCCAATAAGTGGCAGACGTGTATCAGCCAGGTCATCCTAGTGTCAGTGAACGAGAAGTGCATGCACTTGCCATGTTAATGGACACTGGTCGATGTCGTATGATAAGTGAGCTGGCTCATGAAAATGTTTTAGCAAATACGACTGTGCTTCATTCTAGAAGGAACATATGGGCATGAGAAAAATTTAATCAAAATGGGTTCAGCATGATTGAACGGAATGCAGAAATGATTACGATACGATGATGCTCGTAACCATTTGGAGTACTGTAAGTACAAAGAAGAGGCTTTCTTATGCCATATCAAAGACCGAAGTGGCGAGACTGCTTTACGAGATGGATCTTCAACATGTAATTGGTCAAACATTTCCAATACACCGAAAACAATTCCATTCACTGGCGTTTCTGGTCTCAGTGCCGTTGTTTTGAGAAGACTGTGTATTACATGTGTGTTCAGTATTTCTTGGGGATGAGTTCTGGGAAATGACTGCGATAGGAACCAATGACTATGCTGCTTTCCAGGCGAATAATTTGATGAGAAAAAAATCTGAAATGTGACAGTAAATGCTATCCTTGCACGTTCCATGAGATAAAAGCATATTTTTGCTGATGATTCTCATGAGTCGGGCAAGAAGACCTAAATTCATGTTGTGTTAGTCTAAGAGAAAGGTTCAGAAAGTAAAATATTTCCAGAGATGATGATATTTGAACTATTCTGTCAAATTTCACGATTTTTGCACTTCTCTGACATGTTTACAGATCCTAATGACCGTCTAAGAAAAATTAGACCAGTTATATCATATTTGCAAGAAAAGTTGCAGAATATCTACAATCTTCAGAGAGATGTAGGTATCGATGACAGTGTTACAAAATTTCTAGTTAGGAACCCCCTTGGGAAATACAATCTTTCCAAGAAAGCTAGCTTTGATATTAAAATGCATAAGCTCTGTGAATGTGCTTCTGGATACTGTTCCAGTTCATAATTTATACCAGACAAGGCAAACAGGTTGTTATTCCAGGAGTGTTGGAACTAATGGAAGCAAACTTGAACCTAGGTCATATATTATATCTTGATAACTGGTATGTATCTGCTGAACTTTCTTAAACCTTGTTGGAGAATGGAACAAATGCTTTGGGTACCTTATGCGCTAACAGGATGAACGTGCCTCCAGAGTTCTGCACAGTAAAACTGACGAAATGTGAGGCTATTAGTATGACAGCTAATAATATTCTCACCATAAAATGAAAAGACAGAAAGGATGTCCATTTACTTCTAAATGTTTACAAGGACTTGGAACTTGATGCGAAAATTCAAAGAAAACGAGGTGAAGGATAGGAAGTAGTGAAAAGCCCCAAGGGTATTGGAAGGTACAACCGGAAAATGAATGCAGTATCTCATCAAGACCAAGTCCTTGCATGTTTCCCCATAATGCAACAGACTATCAAGGGTTATAAAAAGGTAATGCTGTACCTATTGGATATGGCTATCTTCAATTCATACGTTGTGTTCATGAAGGCAGGCGACTGCATTATACAGAATTCCTCACAGCCTTTGCCGAGTGATTGTTGTAGAGTGTTGCTCTCCCACCTACGACAACAAATGGAAGAACGCCAAGTCAATACAGCTACCTGGGGCTTCAGGTAAATGTAGGGGGTCATTTCCTAGTGCCTATTACTCCAAAAGAAAAGCAGAAACATGCTCCTACGCCCTGCAAAGTTTGCAAGGGTCATAAAATAAGGCCCGAAGTGAAGTGGCTACGTGAAAAATGTGGTGTTCCACTCCATCTGGAGAGCTAATTCAAAAAATATCACACAATGATCCACTACCAAAGACTGAGAAATAGTTAATGAACAGTTAGGCATTGACCTGTGATGTAAATAGCTTAGGAAAAAAACGCCACATTTTTTACCAATCTTCAATAAACAAAATCAAAGGATAATTTTCGAAAATAAATAGAGTTTTCTGTCCCTGCAGGTTAGACTATTAGTCAGGTTCCAATGGGTTAATTAATGTATAGTTTCAGAATCTGTCTGGTTTAAAAGTGAGAAACCACAGAAAACCATGTATGGAAGAATAGCTGAAAAAGAAGTGCAAGGATGTTCAAGGCGTTATGGTCCTAGGAAAGGTAGAAACCGCACGCAGGAAAATCTAGGAAGCCTTTGGAGAAAGGAAAACTGGGTAAGAAAGAGTACTGATGTGTGCTATGACAGTGCCCATGAATTGGATATGGAGGAATACAGTCAACAGCTTGCTGATAATCCTATGAAACTGCAGTTTTGGGCTCATTTCATAAGTGCATCTTTCCCACTGTATCCAAGCAAATCCCCTCAACAACAGCTCAGATGGAAAAAAACTTCTAGGGAAAAAAGACAAAGCAGAAATATAGCAGGAACATATCCAACAGCAGTACTGAGGTAAAGAAGTATATGATAGATTTGTGGAAAAATAAGAGGCTGTTAATGCTGATGAAATGGGAGTCCCAATTTTGAGGTCAGAATTCGAGAAAGTTTTGAAAGGCCTAAGTATAAACAAGGCACCAGGAATTGATGACATACCCCCAGAATTATTGACCGCCTTAAGATAAACTAGCATGGTGAGATTATTTCCTTTATCGTGCAAGATGCATTAAGAAGGAGAATTGCCATACGATTTTTGACAGAGTGATGTTACGTCTATTTCCATGAAAGCCGGTGCTGACAATTGTGAAAACTATCGCACTATTAGTTCAGTATGGAAAGGCAATTTGAAACCGAGTTGGAGGACATCAGTTTGGCTACAGAAGAAATGTAAGAACACATGAAGCAATCCTGACTTTACGTCTGATCTTAAGAGGATTGAACTGAGAAGGACAAGCAGCAGTATTCCGTAAGGGAGTGGGGCAGGACTGCAGGTCCTTCCTCCTTCACAATGTCCATATAGAAGAAAGAGGCTGTAAAGAAAATCAAAGAGGAATTTGGAAAGGGTATCACAATCAAAGGAGAGGAAATTAAAACTCTGAAGTTTGCTGATGATATTGTTATTTTATCTCAGTCTGCAGAAGATCTGGAGAAAATGTTGAATGGTATAGACAGAGTCTTGGGGGAAGGAGTACAAGATGAAAATAAATAAATCCAAGACAAATGTAATGGAGTGCAGTAGAACAAAGTGAGCTGAGCAGGAAATATTAGATCAGGAAATTAACTTCTAAAGGTAGTAGATGTATATTGTTACTTGGGTAGTAAAAACTAATGACAGCAGATGTAACAAGGACATAAAATGCAGACTGTAGGCTAGCAAAACCAAGGAAGGCCTTTATTCATAAAACAAATTCGCAACTTTCAAAGAATGATAAATGGATTACTTAGATGTGTTTGAACACATTTGTCTGGAGCATGGTGTTGTAGACGATAACTAGCTCAGGAGGGTAGAAGGTTCTGAAATATAGTGTTTAAGATGAATGGTGAAGGTGAGTTGGTTTTTGAGGGAAATGTAGTCGGTAAGAATAGTAGGGGTAGACAATGATGTGAATATGACAAGCAGATCAAAGATGATGTAGGATGTAGTAGTTATCTAGGAATGAAAATGATACCACAGGATAGGGTTGCATGAAGGGCTGCATCAAACCAGTCTTTGGACTGATGACTCAAACAATAGTAAGTGAGAAATTGTGTCCTGATTAACAGAGACTGAAATTCCTTTCCAAGAGGACATGCTGAGAACCCGGTTATATTCATTAATCAAGATGAAAATGCCAGTACAGTGCAGTTGTAAAAAATACTGTATTACACCTTCCTTCATATCACCCATAATTGAATGCCATTAAGCTGATAAGGGCAAGTGTCAAGAATGGCATTTCTGAATATAATGTGATGTTCAGAATGGAAGCATTACTATAATTTATGGTGAAAAACTTGATTCTATTACAAATGACGGGCAGGAAGTAAAATTTGTGAGCACGTAAAGAAATTTGAAGATCAGTAATTTTAATTGAAGGTTTATTGGATCATGATAAACATAAATGTGGGAAGTGAAATGGACAGAAATAGTGACAGTGATGGAAGCAATACTGAAACCGCAAGTGATAATAACACGAGACACTACCAGCGGAAGTGAAATAGACATGGATATGATGAAACAGCGGGAGAGGCATTTTCTAAGAGATTTACTATGCCCAGCAATAGAGACAGTAAATGATCCATAGTCTTCAATTAAGTGATTAACATACTGAGTTATGCAAAACGTGCAGATATGTGCGTAATTCTGGAAGGATTTCTGAAAGTTTTCTTAACTGGAATACTACAATTCATGATAAGATTGTATGTTTCATAAGGCATGCATTGTACACTATCCTCACTTATACGCTCCTATGTATGCTCGAACCTAGTCCTTGTCACCTTCCAGTACAGCGCTCTTCCTGTCATGCACTTAAATGAGTGCTTTCCACAATTAGCACAAGCTGTACCCATAGATTGTGACTTTGTCCTCAACACAACAAAAGCAATGTGAAAAAGAAACCTACACTGCCGGATATCTTTCTGATGTACAACATACAGGCAGACAGTGTAAAAAAGGTATATCTAGGGAGTAACATAGGACCATTCTGCTAAAATCAAACGCTGGATAGAGAAATCAGAGTCCGTCTACATTAGCATGTGTCATCTCTTATCCTGAAACGATCCCAGAATAAAGCTCAAAAAGATAATAACGAAGTGTTGTGTCCTCTCCACTCTACTAAATACTACTGTGCCCTACATACTTTGTTTCCCACAGAAAAGAGAACCCAAACTTTCAATGTATGTATATATATATATCAAATGGCAAATTTTATAATACCTGTGGGTCATGTTTTGGCGACAATGGGATAGGAAAGGGCTAGGAGTGGAAAGGAAGTGACCGTGGTCTTAATTAACCCTCACTTGACCTTGTGTGGTCCTTGGGACCTGTGACGTTTGTTATATCTCTGTGAGTGGAATGCTTTGTCACCGATTTACTCCCCCCACCCAGTACCTTTCTACAGTCGCGCCAGTCAGACTGTGGTGAGAAGACGTGCACATGTGGTTGCTTGGTAGATGAGTATTTAGATACCTGTGGTCCGTGGGACCACACAAGGTCAGTTACGTGACTTTCATTATATTGTACTTATTTTATTCTTAGTGTAACGTGATATATTGGACCATTCCAAACCTGGCCCCAGCTGGATAAAAGTACGAGCCCCAGATTTCGAGATTGTTGTTGCTGACTGGCTGCAAGCGGATGATGAAATCCAACAAAATGTGTCGGACTCCGAAGAACAGATAGGTACCCACATGCAACATGCTTCAGAAGAAGATTTTTCAGACCAAGATGATGCCGATTACATTCCCAGTGATCATGAAACAGCTACTGAAGTGTTTCAGAAAATGAAGGCACAGAGACTAAAGATAGTGATGTGGCAAGTGAAGAACGTAACCCAAGAGGACAGTGTTTCTATTATGGTAAGGAGAGGTTCAAGCGGGCTCAAACTGAACCAACTAGATATGTTAGGACTCCATTGCATAATACTTTGAGACTACCGACTATTCAAAGTTAAGCACGGCTTCTTTTGTGACCTGACTTTTGATGAGTGTATGCTTACAATCATTATGACAGCGACAAATATAAATCTCGATCTGATGCGACAAAAATTTCATAGCGATCATAAAGGTCATATGAGTAAAGTACGACCTCTCACTTTTCTTGGCCCTCTAATTTTTAGCTCTGCTTTCAAATCAAACCTTGAAAGCATTCTGTCCTTATTCACCACGGAAGGCACGGGCAGAGAGGTATTCAGAATGACGTTATCAGCGAAGAGATTGTATTTACTGCTGTTGGTTTTGCGACTTTATGACTTTGAGACTCGTCACTTGCGTAAACAAGCAGATCCAGGTTGTGCTAACTCTGAAATTTTGAACTTGTTTAACGAAAACTCAGAATCATTACTCTATAGGAGGGAATACCGCAGTTGACGAAATGCTCATCACCTTCCGTGGATGCTGTAAATTCAAAATGTTTGTACCCAATAAACCAGCCAAATACGGCTTGAAACTTCAGTGCCTAGCAGATGCTAAGACTTACTACATGCTCAGCGTCTACTTGTACACGGAGAAGGGTTTTGATGGGATGACCCTTTCTAAAGATGAAAAGAAGTATTCTGCACCAACTCAAGCGGCTCTTCTATTATGCAATCAAATTTACTATTGAAATCAAAATGTCACTTTGGACAATTGGTACTGTTCGATGGAGCTACGGGAGGTACTAAAATCTAAATGGCTCATAATCCTTGGCGCATTGCGGAAAACAAAGAGGAATTTCCCAAGGATAATTTGCCTGACAATAAGAGACCTGTCTTCGGTTTTACCACAGACGCGACGCTAGTAAGCCATGTACCAAAAAAGAACCGAGCCGACATTCTACTCTCATCTATGCATCATAATAAGGACATAGATCCTGTTACTGAGAAGCCTATTATGATCATGGACTACATCAACACCAAAGGAGGAGTTGACTCAGTAGACCAGAAAACATCTATATACAGCAGCAATCGACACATAAGAAGATGGCCGATGGCTGTGTGGAACCGAGTGCTGGACTTTAGTGCTGTCAATGGTTTTGTGATATACCAAAGCCAAGCAAGAATGAAAAATCTGTCACGCCTTGATTTTCTTAAGCATTTAGCTAAAGACTTATGCAAGCTACAATTGAAAGAGAGAATGTACAACAAATGGCTGCCAAGAGAAACACGCCTAACGATTGCCCGTAATCTAAAACTAAATCTAGATCCCGACAATGAGGCATCAGAGGAAAACCTGGTTAGCAACAAATGTAAATGCTGCTCAGTTTGTCCGGCGAAGAAGAGAACGAAAACGCTTAACTGTCTTACAAATGTAAGTTACAAATCTGCTTAGTGCCCAGCAAGAAAGTTTGCAATGGCTGCATCACTGAAAAGAATTAGGACATACTAAACTTTTGCAGGATTCTTTTCTTTGTGTCTGATATAATTTGATATTTTAATGACATTTAGATCATACATTTTTGTGTTAAGATGCATTACTTTAAATGACCAAACATGAAAGATTGTATCTTTTTTAAAGCAAAGACTGAAACCTCACAATTTTATTAATATTTGGATTTTGTGCCATTAGCAGCTTGAATAATGTATACTGCAATAATATGGATGTATTTACAATGTTATTTAAATCAATAAAAATAAAACTACATCGTTTTTGAAATACATACTTTTTTCATTTTCCTGGTCCATGGGACTACACGAGGTTACTAGTGTGAGTATTTTCCACAAGGCTAATCAAGGGTTAAGGTACAGCCCTAGCATTTGCCTGGCGTGAAAACAGCAATACACAGAAAACCATCTTCAGGGCAGCAAACAGTGGGTTCGGCCCACTATTTAACAAATACAAGCTCACAGTTGTATGACCCCAACCGCATGGCCACTTGCTCAATACAGATATATTGTCCACTGTGATTGGACTTCATATGTATTGAGAAAGAAAAGGTCAGATTGTTGTCTCAAGAATGCCAGCCCTATGTTCAGCATATGGCTGCAGTCATCAGTGCAACTAGTCCAAGGATACATTTTGTTTCAACTAAGTGTTACTGAATTATATCTGACATTGCTCCTATAATCCCTGTTTGTAATTATACCCATTTTAAAGTTTACACAGAGAAAGTACTGTGAGACACAGTTATTATTTAATTATGTTCCTGATTTCCTTTTTAAAGACCAAGCAATTAACTCAACATTGGATTGTGAGGCTGAAAAGGGACAAATTGTATCTCACCCAATACAGTCACTTATGCTCTCCAAACTTTGAAGATATGTTCATGTATCTAATGACAAGAGGCGATTACTGCGAAATGCGGTTCTAACCATACATTATTTTCCCTCACATCTGCAAACAAAGAAAACAGAGTGTTCACTGCCAATAAAACATAACGAAGAAACCCACCGGAAGCAATTGATGAGGAACATCTTGTCCAGATCAAAGTATATAAAGCGGGGACTATTAAATAGTTCCAAATTATTTATTCATAATCACTTGCTACTCTTATTTATTGTGCAATATAAAATTGTAGTGATCTGGATGCCATTGTTTTAAATTAATTTATATTTATCCTTTAAATTACCAAACCAATGACCTAAACTACAGCTTTTAACCCAGCCCTCAGAAAATAAAGCAGCAATTGGTGCAGGCTACCAGGAAAATAAAACAGTTGAAGTCATGGCAGAGCAAATAAAGAGGAACAGGAGGAAGGTCTTCCATCAGCAATAAATCACTAAAGATTGTCATAAGAAACTTGATGATTCATGTCTCAATGTTTTGGGAAGCTATTTCAAAGAGGTGATCCAAGACCTCGTCAGGCTTCAGGCCAACCCAACTTTGCATCAATATCCCCAGTATCCCTACTGTTACATCAAGAATAGTTTTACAATACCACATCTTCAAAATCTTTGTCACTGGGCAACATCTAATGATGACAGTCCAGGTTTTACAGAGGGGAGTTTTTAAAAGAAAAAAATAGTTAGGGCTATTTCAGAACCAATCCTCAGAACTTAGATGTTTGATGAAATGGCTGTGAAGAAGGTCTTAGTGCGGGAAAATAAACAGTTTGGTGTGTACGTTGACTTAGGTCAGGGATATTTAGACACTGGCGAGTATCAAGTGGCTAAGAAAGCATTAGACTTTATGGTGGCAGCACTGAATAGGAGCTAAAAAATACCAGTGGGTGGAGGGCCCCAAGAAGTGAAGTAAACTTTGGTGAAAGAGTATTTCAGAAAACAGCAAGACACAAGTACAAAAAATCATACTGTCAACAGTGGTATAGTTGGGGACAAAACATGACGACCTCAGTTCTTGGAAGCGACCTGGAAGCCAGCTGTAAATCCTACCCTGCACCCTGCTGAGTTAATGAGCTCACTGTGATCCTTGCTTGGTATGGAGAGGTTGCCAAACCACTCTCTTCAGTCTTGACTCTTTCTTCATGCAGAGTGCAGTGCAGTGATCTCGTGAGCATTATTAATAGTAAGATATGAAATAATTGATATGTGTAATATTTATAACTTATCAGTTTAGCACAAGAGCAGTAATATGCCGGTATTCTTCCGGCCGTGGGTAAATCAAGAATCACGGTGTAATGAAGCAGAATTAAATAAGCTGTCTGAATCTTCTTCTTCTCCTTCTTCAACAAGAACTCCAACTAAAAGTGACAAAAATGTGATTGACAGAGGTGTTAAATTATGAAAACAAACAGTGGTTTGGTGAGGAACATTAAAAATTCCTACGAGGTGTTTTAGGAAATGGCGGTGTTATAAGTGGTAAAAATTTAAATAATTTAGCATCAGGCGCAACAGGAATCTGTGTTACTCCAGTGAAATGAAATGAAATGAAATGTTGTATGGCTTTTAGTGCCGGGATATCCCAGAACGGGTTCGGCTCGCCAGGTGCAGGTCTTTCTATTTGACACCTGTAGGCGACCTGCGCATCATGATGAGGATGAAATGATGATGAAGACAACACATACACCTAGCCCCCGTGCCACTGAAATTAACCAATTAAGGTTAAAATCCCCAACCAGGCCCGGAATCGAACCCGGGACCCTCTGAACCGAAGGCCAGTATGCTGACCATTCAGCCAACGAGTCAGACCATGTTACTACAGTGAAGAGAAGATACTACGACACTTAGAAGGACCATCTATAATAGTTATAGATAATGCCTCCTAAAACAGCCATGTATTTAACCCTAAACCCAATCAATCCTGGAAAAAAGATCGAATCCTTAAATATATGATCGATAAAAATATTCCTGTCCCTCATCCTGTTCATATTATTCAAGTACTCCTCAAAATTATTATGGGGAACACGCCTATTGGAGAAAGAAAAAAGAAGTATGTTGTAGACGAATTGACAGCCAGTTAATAATAATAATATTAACAATAATAATAAAATAATAATAATAATAATAATAATAATAATAATAATAACTGTTACGGAGTTACCCGTGGAAGGCAGAGGTGAAAGAAGGTGCGGGCTGGAACGGGTCTAACTACAAGACCGAAAGATGAATTAACATTTCAATAAAGGTTATATTTTCTAACGTAACAAGATTTAACAATTTTTACATAGAATTCCGAAACTTAACAAATACAACAAGTCAAAAACTATCCAATAATCAGGTACAAGGGATAATTTTACGAACGAAAGCACAAGTTTCGAGGTCTTAACAAGTTCTGGGCTTCGAGCCCCAATTCTACAATCCTTGAGCTACTAGCCCAACTTTACCAAGACACACATTTTATCCAAAGGGCAGAAAACCCCTTCATTCAAGGAGCCTTTGCTCCAAAAACCATATCGGGCCTCCTAGAGGCACTTTTACCATATATGAAAGAGCTAACCCGCTCTCAATTTTCTGAGCCTATCAAAGGCCATAACAAACTTTACCAACAACTGCCCTCAAGGCACACTTACAAAGAAACAGGGGTATCTTGTACCCAACCTAAAGGGCCTTCGTTGAAAAAGAATAGGTTAAGTTAATGGCCCAAAATACAAAAGAATGGAGGCGTGAATTAGCACTCCTACATACATATTTTAAAACCTAAGAGGCACTAGGCCGAAGACACAGGGGCTATTCCCAAACTAGGTAGGTGACTAGTATAATAAAAATTTACCACATTAAGGAAGAGTAGAAAAATGGTTATGAAAACGTAGTCACCTCAAATCCAAAAATGAAGGGGAGCTCGAGAGGGTAAGGCACTCTCTATCCCCGATTTACAATGAAAGATATATGAAGTTTTACAGAAACCTAAATGCTTCAGTGATAGGTTACATGGTAAAGGTTTCGGACCTTTCTCGCGGGTTAAACTGCTGAGCTAGCAAGAAGTAAAGATGTTAAACGGCCATTACCTTATTGAAGAGCTGCTGCTGGATGAAAGAGGCGCTTCCCGCCTCCTGCTACACTTCCATATACTAAGCTAGATGTTGTTCGAGTGACCCAGAGACAAGAAAATCAGCAGTTTTTATACCCTCGGGGAAAATTCGAGACCTTTCGTGAATAAAGCAGCCACACCCACAGGCGTTTATTGGCTACAGTCCACAGCTACACACAAAATTGTACAAGAAAGACACGATTGGTCAAAAATTAATTACAGAAATTATTGATTGGCTAAATTCAAAACTGGCAGAAAGAAAACATTAATACTGCCATCCCACAAAAGAAAGAATGAAATTTAGTAATAAGACAACTAATGAATACAAAATTTCTTCAAAAAAAGTTCCTTCACTTCGCACCAGGGTGCATGATCATAGTTTTCTTGTAGAGACTTCTATGAGACAATGTCCACACTTCTTGATAATTAGTAAACAATAAAAGTTCAAAATTAACACAGTGACATCTTCTGAGAACCTGATGAGTTGATTCAGTTTTTAAGGTTCAGAGTTTCTCCTGTAGGAGAGTTCCAATTGGCACAACATTTAAATTTGGGGCGTAGAGGTGTACCAGCCGGTACAATAATAATAATAATAATAATAATAATCATAATAATAATAATAATTCAGTTTACATCGAAATGCCAAATAGATTCCATAAACTGGTTTTATGCCTGCTCTGACTTGTTTGGTGCTAATGAGGTAGACGATTTGGCAACTCTGACTACGGCAGACGTAGTAAATCATATTAGCCCCTAATAGACACTGGGTTGCCGCTGGAGGGTAGTGGTGTGAGGCGATGTCGTCATGTTTTGTCCCCAACTATAAAGTGAAATGGCGTATGGCTTTTAGTGCCAGTAGTGTCCGAGGACAAGTTCGGCTCGCAAGATGCAGGTCTTTTGATTTAACTCCGTAGGTAACCTGCACGTCGTGATGAGGGCAAGAGGGCCATCCCAGCATGAAATCACGCCAGCTACTTAATATAGGCTTCGATCAAAACACAAGACACAGGACTGGAAAACGATGTAATCTGGGCAGAACCAAAGGTTAAAAGAAACTCATCAGAGGGTAAATCCAGGGGAATAGGATAGAGCAATTCATGTGAAATACCATAAAATACTAAATTGTTGCAACCACATTAAAATTTAATAAATAATAATATTTAAAAGAGGAGAGTAACACCCACAAGTAATTCATTACATTTAAAAAACAGTGACATTAAAATAAATAAAATTAAGAATGAGAAGAAATCAATTCATTCACCAATTTTAAATCACAAATATTTTAATATTACTCAAAATATTTTGCACGCGAACTGCAGTTTTTTTTTTTTAAACTTTTAAATCGATGGTCATATGACTGTACCAGTGTGAGAGCTATCAATAACGATTTGTAAAAAAGAATGGGGTACCCCTTTTTGTGGACAAAATTTTCTACTAGAATACTGAAGTGCATAATAATAACTCCATTTAAAGGTCACACAAGAAATAAAATAATATAAAGAACTAGAAGGGAAGGTGAAACATCCCAACCAAGAAATTCAAAATACCATGAATGACAGAAGGCGAAGTCGGAAACAAGAAAAATTTACAAATTCGCAACATGTCTAAACACAATATATTCACACCAAAAATAATAAATTTCACCAAATCACATCACAAATTAAACCAAAGAAATATCGTAGACATCACATTCCTTAAATCACCTCAACTATGTTACTTAATAAGAGGTACAATTAACCACAGTCATCAATCAAAGACTTGACCTCTACACCACACAAGCGTCTGACCCACAACGCTTCCCGAAAGACAATGAACTCACAAAGGTGACGCAATGCATATCTTATCAATACCCATCATCTTGACACAACAATGACATAACCATTGAAAGATGATGCAACAACAACAATAGCAAGAATAAAAGTTATGAGAAACAGAATAAAACCATAGCAGAAAGAATGTAAAGCTCCAAAAGGATGATAATAGCAACTTCAATATTCTATAAAAAATAAATGAGTTAGCTACCAAGAAAACCTATTAAAAATAATTTAAAAAATTAAAGTAGAACACATCTGATAAAGACAAATTTAAATTTTAAATGATAATAATATTCTATGAGACCTTAGCCGCTCAGAAAAGTCTTTGGATATAATACTAGAAACTAACACTTAATTACGGAGACCACAGATTTGATATTGCTTTAAAGCCATCAAAGTACATACTGAATATCACCCTGGAATTCAGGGTAGAACACTTTTGAACTATTTCAAATATTATTTCAACTGATGAACTCAAAATTTGAGTAATTTTCACTCAATACCACAGGAATTATCAACGCATCGCCTTTGCACTGTATAGCCAATAATTCAGTCGGACATGTTTAAACTCGTGGGAACTCCTTGCGCCAACACAGTCATGGTAGGCGAGATACCTTCACCGATGTATGAAGTTTACAAAAATTACCGACGAAGAGGTCCATAAATAATCTTTTCAGGAACATTTTATAAAATAATATTACAACACAGTTAGGTTACAGAAAGAATTTTAATTACACTGTACCAGTACTACTCAGCCACTTTAAGAGTAAATTAAAACAACCAAATAACTTATCACCGAAGGTTCTAATAAGAAAAAGCCTCCACAGCTACTTCAGTCCCTTAACTAGGGTGGAAAATAATCATTTCATTTAGCCATAATGGCTAAACAGAGCGTCGCTCCAAATACAGCCATTTTGGAGATGACCAGCTGCAATCTCGCAGTTCACAGAGTAGGTCCCCAAGACAATGCACATCGAAAATTGACTATCGCACAGCGGAGTCAAGGAATAAAAGCCATAGGAATTACTCCACGTCATCCAATCAAGATATTAGATGCACCACAATTAATAAATTACAGCCAATTGCTGTCTAGCAGTTCACGGTGCATTGTTGAATGATACACTTTAAATACCACACACACTAAAAGTCATAGATGGCAGCTGTTACAAAAATCCCCTTTAAATTATACCACCACTAAATTCATGCCATCCTAAGGGTAAGGGAACCAAGGCTGCAAACAGATATTCCAACAAGACCAAAATCGGTACTGATATTGAAAAATGCATAAGTAATCTTAATAATATTAGGCTAACTGATGATTCACCGCTCTGTAACTCTAAGAAAATAACTGCAATGAATGGAATCATTCCTTCCCACTATACTCCAACATTTCAGGTCTAATTTCATCTATTCCTGCTGCTTTATTACAATGGACTTTATTTACCATCCTTTCCACTTCCTAAGAGTAATTTCACAAACATCATTGTCCTCTTGACACAGGAGTTGAGAAACAATAGGTATTACTAGTAATATATGGCACATGGATGTTGCAGAAAAAAGACTATGTTCTATGACTGAGAAAATTATTTGTGAGAGTCAATTTGAAGAGCAAGATGCTGTACTGCAAGAATGGGCTAAAGATGGTATTGCTGAAGAGAGATATTATGAAGGGGCTAGAGGCAAAATATACATTCTACATCATCGGCGTGTATTTAATGACAGTGCAACTATGCAAATGAGACCCATATTCGCTGTATCCAGTAAAAGAAAGAGGGAGTTGTCACTGAATGACTGTATGTACAAAGGTCCGAAATTAATCAAAATTTTTCTCTCTCAGGTTTAGACAGATGTCAACAGGTGTGATCTCGGATATAAGAAAGGTGTTCCTACAAGTGTCAGTAAAGAAGGTTGATCGACTTCTCTGGTAGGATTATCATACTCATATGAGCTCCAAGGATTTCCATCGTTGCCAAGTGGATGGGAAAGTAGCATGCTTTTTTTAGGCACAGAAGACTCGGTCTCTCCAGTACTGGGGATGCTAGGTCTTTTCACTAAAAATTGCAAAATTCATAATGAACCTGTAAAAAGAGTAAAGGTTTCTCTATCTTTGTCTTTGTCCCCATTGGTTTCCCCTGTCCTGTGACTGATGCCAAAGATTCTGTTGCAAGAGAGTTTGAAGAGGAGAATTAGTTGCGACAACAGACTTCTTCATAAAATGGAATAAACAATTACCTCAATTAGCTTGTACCACTATTCTGAGTCAATTTACCTTGGCTGACTGTAAGGAAATCTTAAAACTTCTTACATACTGTGATGCCAGTAAATATGCTTATGCTCCAGTTATATTGTTGAGAAGAAAGCATCACGATGAAATCAGTCTGCAGATAATATTCACAAAAGGGAGGATAGCACCATTTAAGAGAACTATAACACCATGACTAGAATTACTTTTCTGCTGTACTGGTATTTGAATGTTAACGACTGTAAGAGACAATCTCAGGCCCATTGATGTGCAATCCTATTTTGGACACTGCATTGATATAGATAAAGAAGAGTGTCTTTGTAGGAAACAGAGTGAAGGAAATATTGACTTTCTCCCACAGAGCAGAGTTGCGGCATTTACAAAGAAGAATGAATCCAGCTGATTTGCCTTCACGAGGTTGTAACATGCATGAGATTTAAAAGAATCCAAGTGGTGGGAAGGCTCTGTTTTGGTGAAGATGGGAGATGAAAAGTGGCCTTGTTTTGAAGGTGCCATGCAAGAAGAGGGAGTCGATCGTGAAAGAGATAAGGTAAATGTGACTTATGCTGCCCTCTGTGCCTGATGTTGAAGATATCGCGCTGATCACCGGGAGCTGGCAAGTTACTTCAACAGATCTACTCATCTTCAACTCCGGCACGATTATGCATCTTCGTATGTGATTATGTTACGACTTTGTGCCTGACAGTGTTTAAAAGCTAACTCATTTAACTGTTCTCCGCTATTCATAAACATTATAAGACTTTGCCTAACACTGCGTGTGCCATTCTGCCACTCAGAAAATTACGCACCGTTTCTTTTAAGTGACTTACATTTTACTTCTTCTGAATTTTACAGTGTCTACCCCTGTTCATTTTTATATCACCTCTTCTACTGATCCGGAGTGTACTTGATCTTTTATTTTATTTTCCTATGCATTGTTTCATGTTTTAATCGGCTGATGATGACCTGGACGAAGGTCGAAACTGGTACCACTTCTACTTATTATTAAATAAGAATGAAATCACTGCATTTCTTATTCTTTTGTATTGAATAGTTTGAACCTCTTTATCAATTATTTCAATTTAACTGTAATACTTTTCAATAAGAAACAATGAAATTTTTAACTTTAAATACACGCACTCTTTACTTGCGAATTTAGAGCAGGAACTCACAACAAGGTGAATAAAAACCACCAGTCGGTAGCAGTCACTCACAGCAGCCCTGTGACCTTGAGAACAAACTCCAGTCGCTTTAGTTGCAGAGTGGGCACTCCAGAATTCTGGTGAATAAAGATAAAGCAGGTACTCTTTCCAGTAAGCATCTATTCATGTTTCCTTGAGCGAATTCAGTAGGTGACTCCAAATGATAGTGTCAAGTTCAACAGCACAGCAGAGTTCTTGGTGGTGGTTAATCGGAAAAGGAAAATTATATAAATTTCACAGAAAATCATCTCAACTTGATTACAAAGTGTTATATAGGTCCAGTAAGGAGCATGCTGAATGGTTAGCGGAGCATTTCCTTGGGAACTCCAAAGAAACAAGAGGTGGTGCACTAACAAACTAAGACAAAATGAAAATCCTTGTTGCGTTATATTCGTGACCCTGGATTACAGAGTGGAGTTGGTGGAGTCATCTTGGAGCACTCTGTCAAAAACATTTTCGCAGGTTTTGACATGAATACAAATGAAAGCAGATTATTGGATAAAATTCCAACAAATGTTGCTTGGATGCAGGAAGCAAAAGTTAAGAGACAAGAATGTTTTAACTTCCCTTATGCTGTCGGAGCTGTAGACTGTACTCATGTACAAATTCAGAAGCCACATGTTCATGGGAATTACTGCATTTACTGAAAAGACGTCCCTAGCATTAATGTACAGGCCACTTGGAACTGAAAGGAAGAGTTCAACCACGGCCTGGCTCTGTCCATGACTCCCGAATCTGGAGGAATTCCGATGTCTTCAGAGTTATGATGCCTCTGTTGAAAGTCGAAGAGATGTCAACTCCTGCAGATCTGGCTCCTCAAAAAATAAATTCAATTGTCAATATACCATTTTCATCATAATTAGCTTTTGTTATTTACATTATACCATTGTCCTCAATTTATTAATGTCTTCATTTTCAGGCTATATTTTCCTACCTTTCAGACGGCCGATGGTAGGATTATTCTCCCCCTGCATTAAATTCATCAGCCACTTATCCCATTATTATAACAATATGGGTTTGTTTCCAATATGCTTTAATTCTATTTTATATTCCAGTCTTGTGTTCATGTTCTGTGAATTTTTACCAACAGTTGTTGGACCGAAATATTTACAGTAAATTTAGCAAGAAGTTCACACTGAACTGCATTTATTGCACTTATTTTCTTGTCTTTCTTATCCGGTAACTGCATTTATTGCACTTGATTCCCTGTGCTTCTTATCAGGTAAATGCAGGGTTCCCAAGCGTCCCAGATTTTACGGGACAGTCTCATATTCATTCTAAATATCCCACGCCCCGAACGGTTATTATCCGAGACGGTTGTTGTCTCGTATTTTCAAGCATTTTGTAACTCGAGAGAAATGAGTGCGTTTTCACATCTCTGGAATAATATTTCCTTCAAAATTCTCTCTTTTCTTTTTTCTGTCTGATGTTTTCATTGCAAAGCAAACTTACTCTGGTATATTTGTTCGCAAAGACCGAAGAAACTCTTTGGTTCACTGCTTACAATTTTGGCGAGTTTTGGGATGGCCAGCGTGGTGGATATAATGGGTAAGAATGAACAACTGCCGTCACGGCCGCATGCACCGTGCTCTTTCCATTTGCAATATTTTTGACTCTAGCAAAAGAGATATACTTCTATGATGTTAGTGCCCTTATTTGTAAGTTAAACATACAGAATGTGATTTTTTTACAATTGGCTTAACATCACACCAACACAGATCGATCTTATGACATCAATGCGAGAGGAAAGACCTAGGACTGGGAAGGAAGTGGCTGAGGCCTTAATTACGGTACAGCCCCAGCATTTGCCTAGTATGAAAATGGGACACAGCCGAAAACCATATTCAGGGCTGCCAACAGTGGGGCTCAAACCCACTATCTCCCAGATCCAAACTCACAGCTGCGTGCCCCTAAACGGATGCCTAACTCACCCGGTAGAAGATGTAGATAAAGTATATGAGGGGTATTCAGTTATAAGACCCTATTTATCAGTGATACAAGCAGATAGTAATTTGCCTGTAAGTGAAAAGTGGATATAAATATCCCAAAGTGTAGGGGCATATGAAGTAACAAACTTTGTGAAAATGGTTTCTTTTTGTTTGAACATACTTGCCTCAAATTCTTTGGTCGGGAGGGTTATTTTCACCTATGAATGCAAAATGTTCGGATGTGAGAAACAGATGTTCTGTGTAAATTTTTTTCAGTTTCATGCAAAGACTATTTATTACAATCTGTCCAAAAATATGCTGAATGACATAGTATCGGCACGGAAATAAAATGTTAGTTTCAGTATGTGTAATATTATTTATTAATAAACAGCCCTGTGATGGCATTTCACTTCTGTAAAATTAGAAGTTCACTAGTTGTCGATTATGTCACGCACTGATATCCTTGAAAACACACCTGTCCCTTAATTTATTTGCAAGAATCTGGCAATCTGGGTAATGTGACTTTGAAAACAGAATCTATGTTCCTTTAAAATGGAGATAAAAGCGGATGGGAATTCCACATTGTCTTCTGCCATGGTGAGCACTGAACTATCCGGAAGTCATTGAAGTGTTATCTACATGGCACGTGCCCGACCTTGATCAGTGAGACTGAGTGGCTGCTCCAGACACTCGAGTTTACGCTGTGCTTCCGCTCTATATTATTATTCACCGCAAATGCAGAGAGGAAGCTCATCGGCAGGGAGACACTCAGACACTCAGCGAGCACACGCTCACTCGCTTAGACTCATTTTTATTCACACCACCCTATACCATGTTGGGAAAAGAGCTGGTCAACAATTTTGTCCTTAACTGCTTTTTAAATTCAGTATAAGGTTACTTTTCACTTAACTATCTCATTATTCACATGAGCCCTGTAAATTCCTCACCCCAACAGGGAATAAGAATAGCACTCTTCTAGATTTATCTATCTGTGCAATCTCAAAAGCAAAGGTGTAGGAAGCCTTAAGAGTATTGGGACAGTTATGTCTTATCCTGAAGCATTTCAGTTATAGTTATTATAATTCTGCTAATTTCAAAGTTCCGACAAGTTGGGACTCCATCTTATCGATGAATAGAAGTCATACTGCTACCTGGATGAGTAACACTCAGGCCGCTGGATTGGACTCAGTAATGAGAATGACCTGGTGGTGTTTACATATCCTTGTAGGCTGCATCACTTTTTTGTTGTGGGGACATATTTAAGGCATTCTTTAAGTACCACTACTGGGTATTTACAATTGCAAGGACACTAATTTTACGAACTCCCCCAACTGCTCCATCTAGGAGTGCCGTCAGCATTGCTAGTATGCTGTCACCATCCTAAGCAAGGCATACATTGTTCAAGTAGAGGAGTATAAATAATCATAATCCCTCTTCCATAACTCTCTCACAGCTTTGATCTTCAGTGGCTTCCATGATGTTTGATGTTCTGGTTGTTTCTCATGAATACAATTCATAAAAACTCAACAGAATAGTTCATAGTAAGGTTAATGTAGCTCTGACCTTAGAGACGGCTGCACAAACTTTAAAATCAGTAGTAAACAATTTCATAAATAAATTATTGATACCAATCAAAAAGCAGAATATAAATTAAGTAGAAGCAGATGGAACACAGCATGAGAAATTGTACAAAAACAACTAAAATCTTGAAAACATCACAATAAAAATTTCCCTCCATGATCACACAGGCCCTTTATATAATGAATTGGAAAATATAATTATCAAAGTTGACCATCAATGTTATGACATCTATTCGATCAGGAGAAAAGATGAGTAAAAATCAATAATTAGCAAACTCCCCATACACATATTAATATAAATCTGTTGGTGAAAACGCGAATAATATAAAAAAATCAATACTGCAATAATGAACTTGATCCTCTCATGATGGTAGGCAAAAAGGACCTGACCAGTCACAATCAGTTATTTCTTCATGACAGCAACCTAAATGTCACTATAGTAGTTTCACCAAATGAAGAAAAAGTACACAGCACTGACAGGATCCCTAATCAACTCTAGGATTCAGGTACTGATATCGCAAACTCACTGGGAATCTTACTGGGACCTTGCAGGTAAGATGAAGGTGCTCGTTACCTGCAGAATAGGACCTGCTCACTTAATTTACACTGAATATTATCAGTGTCATATAGCCAACCATTAAACAATCCATGGATGAAAACAAAAAATATAAGGTTCCAATGTCAACAACTATCCACAACTTCCAATAACAATGAATGACATCCAGCACCCCAGCACCACTCATCTGATGGCCACTGACAGCCACAACATACAGCACACCACCAGACTAACACCTAGATATGTCATGCTATGAAAGTAGAACAAAATGAAACATCTGACAAGGTACATTTTCAAAGTTGGTGAGTTTCTGCCTCTTGTTAGGCACTAAACATTATTCCAGGTAAAACACTTTGTAACTAATAGCTCTGAAATGTTTTAAATATCACTTAAATTCTGATCACTATTAAGTAATCAGAAATGATACTTACAAAGGATGTACTTGCTGTGCCTTCAAGCCAAACAGGTTCCTCCTTGATCTCTATTTCCTTGCCCATTTCACACTGCAACAGAAGTCATTATATGAAAATGAGCCAAAAATTACTTCCACTGACATTTTACTGAAAGAAAGGTACTGGAAGTATATATTTATATTATCATCATTAGGGTCATAGTTTACTGACCAATGAAGTAGCAGGCAGCTCTCCAATATTATCAATATTTATATCACAGTCATGTAGCCTCTAGTCTTCCATGCAAATCAAATCACAGGTACAAGGCTTTGATTTCAAACACCCCACATGCACTGGCTGAGATTCACTTTTAGCAGTACATATTTTTGAAAATCAAGAATTCACTTCTCCTTTAGCAGGTTAGCAATCCCTATTTGCTAACACTGCGGGACCACACAGTTGGTTGGCCACTGCTAAGCAGTGTCTTGGAGGGGCATGCCAATCCAACTGATGAACCCAAGTGGCATGTCTGGGCGAAACTCTCCAAATGTACATGGCCTAACCACCCAAAAGCTGGTTCTATTCCCGAGATTTTAAATTCTCCCCAACTCAATTGTGACTGGCATAAGGAAATATTTCTTTATATTGAAAACTCCCCATCTCTATTGTTAATGGCAACTGGCAAGTGAGTTAGCCATTATGGTAAAAACCCCTGAACTCTATTCTGAATGGTGGTAGGAAATGTGGCCTGCCATTATCATCAAAACTCTGCAACACCCACCTTACATTGGAAACAGTTCCTCCATGTTTTGTTTCTCACATAGCGCAAAGGGACAAATAATTTAATATAACCTTACTCACTGTGTGTACAGTAATTTACACAGAAATCCATATAAAATGTAGAATACTGTAGTGAAGCATGGGTACATTAGCTAGTTTGTAATATTTCTTCACGGAATGCTTGGGATTATGAAACCACATGTGTAATTGTATGCCACATGCAATTTTTTGGAGCTACTTAATTCCACTTTTTGTCATTAATATCACTGTTTCCTTCCTTTATTTTTTTATTTAATGTTTAATGTATAACTTGTATTATTATCAAAGCAATATTTTATTAACCAGACATCAGAGAGTGCTGATACAATCCCTAAATTCTTGATTTTGTTGCAGTGAACAATTAGTTTGCACCCCTGTCTCTCCTTCTAGGTATTCCAAGTTTCTTATCTTCTGCATCACTCCGCGACTGTTGGCATGTTGCTGATGATTCGTTACTTCTGTTTGTAGTGTGTTGTTGTATCCTTGCAGTTCAGTCAGATTTTCCCTCACCTTGCAGTTTGTTACATTAGTATTTCCGGAATTGTTGAATAATGTAAATATATTGACTATATTTGAAAATATTGAAGTATGGTTGTTGAGAATGCACAGAAACTGTTACAATGGATAGATCAAGTGGAAAATTAGATGAACAGGAAGGAAGAAGCAGGTGATGATATAGATTATGTAATTGACATTTGCTGTTATAATGTTGAACATATTAAACAAAATTTTCTGGAATTGAAACTGAACATGTTGTTACAAATTCTGACCAAGTGGTACAAAACAGACCCTATACACAGGGAAAGATGGAGTAACCACATAAGAAGTATACTTCAGAAACACGACACATAATACTACAATAATAATTAAACTTATGTTTTAATGGTTCACCTTTTCAATACCATATTATGCAATGTTTATATTACATTTAAACCTTGTTTGGAACTAGTTGCGGCCTTGGCTGCCATCATCAGCCATAATATAAAACAGTACAAATACATCTAATAACTAAAACAAATGCACAAAGAGAAATAACATTAAAAGGTAATGAAAGGATGAACTATGTGCAAAACACATAAAATATGAAATTAAAATAAGACTCTAAATTCCTTGGATGCATTGCATCACATTAAAATTTTAGCACTTTTAGTTAAAATATCTTGAAAAGTGCTAATAGAGATTGTCAAAAATGGCACACGAAGATATGATTAATAGGTGGTAGTTCATAGAATGCAGTTGGTGGAAATTCACTATTCAATGCAGCATCCATGAAGTTGACCTAAATAAATGATAGTCAAAATTAATGAACTAAAAGGAAAGAGAGTGCAAATTAAATGGCATAAGTTATACGAGTCTTACAGTACAGCATGTGGTGTGTTGCCTACTGTGTGCCTCAGTAATGGGGAGGAGTAAAGATAGGATCATGAGACTCAAAGGAAACACAGAAAAGGAAAGAGTGGGCCATGGTGAGAGGAGAGGGCTGGGAAAGGAAGGGACGGGGAAAGGAAAGGGGTTTATGGCTGGGCCGAAGGATGTGGGAAAACAGGTGGCTGCTGAGGGAAGGTGCTGTGAATACAATAACTTAAATTATGAATTTTAGGCTTGATGTTTCTAAAAATATGAATTAGAAGGCCGAGCAGGATATTTTGCTTTTCAGAAATGTCATTAAGGATATAATTTGGGTTAAAATATTGATCTATGTGTATGAAGCAGCTTTCTTTAATGTTAAGGAGGGGTCTTTTTTTCATGACTGAGAATTTCCATACCTTGTTTTTAGTCTGTGACTTTGTGATTACAGTTGTGCATATGATGATCCATAGCCAAAAATCTATTGTATTTAAGGGCATGAACGTATTCTGAGTATCAGTCTAGCTTGAGCGGTCGAGGAGAGAGGTCGTGTAGAGTAGTGCGTGCGGTGAATATGGTTGGCATCGAGCAATACCGGGCCGCTATTGGCAAATGGCAGGTGAAACGGAAGAAGGAGAACAAGAATGGATTGGTGATAAGTAAGGATGGATTAAAAATGAGTGAAACGGTGCTGGTAGTGGCAGTGGTAGCGGTGCTACTGGTTATTGGGGGGGTGGAATTAAACCCAGGCCCAAATACCAGGGGAAAATATAACACAGAGGATTTCGCCGCACTCAGGGTGGTTGTGAGTGAAGTCATGCAGGAGAAATGCCAGTGGGAGAAAGTGCAGGAAATAAAGGACATGATGGAGGAGCAGAGAAAGGAGATAGGCAACATGAAGAAATGGCTGGAAACGAGGACGGAGGAATCAAGCAGAAGAGTAGATAATAATGAGAAATAAATCGAGTTATTGAGAGGGCAAGTGAAATATTTGAAAGAGGAGATGATGAGGATGAAGAAAGAAGGGGAGGAGTACAAGCAGGAGAGATGGAAGAAAGCCATATTTATATATGGAGTTGAGGAAGATGTGAGGGAGGACAAGGTGGAACTGATAGGCAAGGTGATCGAAGTTATACGTGATACATACATACATACATACATACATACATACATTATCATTATAGACTGTTATGCCTTTCAGCGTTCAGTCTGCAAGCCTCTGAGAATTTACTAAACGTCGCCACAATCCTCGATTTGCAACTAGTGTTGTGGCCTCATTTAGTTCTATGCCTCTTATCTTTAAATCGTTAGAACCGAGTCTAACCATCGTCGTCTTGGTCTCCCTCTACTTCTCTTACCCTCCATAACAGAGTCCATTATTCTCCTAGGTAACCTATCCTCCTCCATTCGCCTCACATGACCCCACCACCGAAGCCGGTTTATGCGTACAGCTTCATTCATCGAGTTCATTCCTAAATTAGCCTTTATCTCCTCGTTCCGAGTACCCTCCTGCCATTGTTCCCACCTGTTTGTACCAACAATCATTCTTGCTACTTTCATGTCTGTTACTTCTAACTTATGAATAAGATATCCTGAGTCCACCCAGCTTTCGCTCCCGTAAAGTTAGTCTGAAAACAGACCGATGTAAAGATAGTTTTGTCTGGGAGCTGACTTCCTTCTTACAGAATACTGCTGATCGCAACTGCGAGCTCACTGCATTAGCTTTACTACACCTTGATTCAATCTCACTTACTATATTACCATCCTGGGAGAACACACAACCCAAATACTTGAAATTATCGACCTGTTCTAGCTTTGTATCACCAATCTGACATTCAATTCTGTTGAATTTCTTACCTACTGACATCAATTTAGTCTTCGAGAGGCTAATTTTCATACCATACTCATTGCACCTATTTTCAAGTTCCAAGATATTAGACTGCTGGCTTTCGGCACAGTCTGCCATTAAGACCAAGTCGTCAGCATAGGCCAAACTGCTTACTACATTTCCACCTAACTGAATCCCTCCCTGCCATTTTATACCTTTCAGCAGATGATCCATGTAAACTACGAACAGCAAAGGTGAAAGATTACAGCCTTGTCTAACTCCTGTAAGTACCCTGAACCATGAACTCATTCTACCATCAATTCTCACTGAAGCCCAATTGTCAACATAAATGCCTGTGATTGATTTTAATAATCTACCTTTAATTCCATAGTCCCCCAGTATGGCAAACATCTTTTCCCTCGGTACCCTGTCATATGCTTTCTCTAGATCTACGAAACATAAACACAACTTCCTATTCCTCTCATAGCATTTTTCAATTACCTGGCGCATACTGAAAATCTGATCCTGACAACCTCTCTGTGGTCTGAAACCACACTGGTTTTCATCCAACTTCCTCTCAACCACTGATCGCACCCTCCCTTCCAAGATGCCAGTGAATACTTTGCCTGGTATACTAATCAATGAGATATCTCGATAGTTGTTGCAATCCTTCCTGTTCCCTTGCTTATAGATAGGTGCAATTACTGCTTTTGTCCAATCTGAAGGTACCTTACCAACACTCCACGCTAATTTTACTACTCTATGAAGCCATTGCATACCTGTCTTCCCACTATACTTCACAATTTCAGGTCTAATTTCATCTATTCCTGCTGCCTTATGACAATGGAGTTTATTTACTATCCTTTCCACTTCTTCAAGCATAATTTCACCAACATAATTTTCCTCCTCCCCATGAGCTTTGCCGTTTGCAACACCACCATGATGATTTCCTTTTACATTGAGAAGATGTTCAAAATCTTCCCTCCACCTCTCCAGTGATTCCCTGGGATCTATTATGAGTTCACCTGAATTACTCAAAACACTGTTAATTTCCTTTTTCCCTCCCTTCCTAAGATTCTTTATTACTGTCCAGAAAGGTTTCCCTGCTGCTTGACCTAGCCTTTCCAGGTTATTACCAAAATCTTCCCATGACTTCTTTTTGGATTCAACAACTATTTGTTTCGCTCGGTTTCTTTCATCTATGTACAAATCCCTGTCTGCCTCGGCCCTTGTTTGGAGCCATTTCTGATAAGCCTTCTTTTTACGTTTATAGGCTGCTCTCACTTCATCATTCCACCAAGATGTTCGCCTTTTCCCACCTTTACACACAGTTGTTCCTAGGCATTCCCTTGCTGTTTCTACTACAGCATCCCTGTATGCCACCCATTCACTTTCTATATCCTGAACCTGCCTACTGTCTACTGTTCGAAACTTCTCACTAATCATATCCATGTACTTCTGTCTAATTTCCTCGTCCTGGAGATTTTCTACCCTTATTCGTTTGCAGACAGATGTCACTTTCTCTACCCTAGGCCTAGAGATACTTAGTTCACTACAGATCAGATAGTGGTCTGTATCATCGAAAAATCCGCGAAAAATTCGTACATTCCTAACAGATTTCCTGAATTCGAAGTCTGTTAAGATATAGTCTATTATGGATCTGGTGCCCCTAGCCTCCCATGTGTAGCGGTGAATAGCCTTATGCTTGAAGAATGTATTCATAACAGCTAAACCCATACTAGCACAGAAGTCCAGCAAACACTTCCCATTCCCATTAGCTTCCATATCTTCCCCACATTTACCAATCACCCTTTCGTATCCTTCAGTTCTATTCCCAACTCTCGCATTGAAATCGCCCATGAGCACTATTCTATCCTTGCTGTTGACCCTGACCACGATGTCACTCAATGCTTCATAAAACTTGTCAACTTCATCCTCATCTGCACCCTCACATGGTGAATACACGGACACAATTCTTGTAATAAATCCTCCTACTGACAAATCTACCCACATCATTCGCTCATTTACGTGCCTAACGGAAACTATGTTGCGTGCAATGGTATTCCTGATAAAGAGCCCTACCCCGGACTCTGCCCTTCCCTTTCTAACACCCGTCAAGTACACTTTATAATATCCTATCTCTTCCTCGTTATCTCCCCTTACCCGAATATCACTTACTCCTAGCACATCCAGATGCATCCTCTTTGCTGACTCAGCCAGTTCTACCTTCTTTCTTCCATAAGCCCCATTAATATTGATAGCTCCCCATCGAATTCCATTTCATTCGCCAAGTTGTTTCCAAGGAGTCCCTCGCCTGTCAAATGGGAGTGGGACTCCATTACTCCCATAGGTCCGAGGCTTGCTTAAAGTGTTCTGAGCTCGGTTAATTCATGAAGCAGGATGCTGCCCTACTTGCACATAGTCCAAGTGAGGATCTCTCCTCTAACGGGTTATGGACCACCGGTGAATTGTATAGTCCTAGCCGCCTGAGCACAAGGAGGGCCAGGACTCAGAATACGTCCGAGATGCCCACTCCCATTCCATAGCAATTGGTATCCCGACTCTCAGGACCACTTACTAGGCCACTCAGCCGTTGCCCATGGTTCACGAACTAGGACGTGACTACAGTAACCCACAAACATGAACCACTTATACGTGATACAATGAAGATAAATTTCAGTAGTGTTGACATAGGCGATGTAGAGAGAATTGGTAAAACTAAAGGTCAGAGGCCAATTAGGGTAAAATTTTTATCTACCCTAATGGCAGAAATTGTGGTAGGTAACAGTAAGAATTTACAGGGTCAGAAAACAAGGGTGAAAAGAGACATGGGAAGAGAAGGAAGTGAAAATATGAGGATCTTGAATAGGCACCTATGGAGAGCAAGGAACCAGGCGCTAAAGGCCCGAATAAGAGGTCTGAGGTTGGAGGTGACAAACGGGCGATGGGTTAGAGTACATTCAGTGACGAAGCTAAAGGAGATGGACGAAAACGACAGGGTTGAGGGTGGTGAGATGACAAGGCAAGATGGGAGGAAGAAAGAAGAAAAGAAGAGGAGGAGAGACGTGGCAGGAGAGGAGAGCATCTCAGAAGAGAATGGGCAGTGCAGACGGGAGACAGAAGATCAAGATAGTGAAGTGGACGGTGAGAGTGAGCAGCAAGAAACTGGAAGAGTAGAGTGTAGTGTTGCAGTGAGCAAGAATGGACAAGGGAAGGTGGATTCAGAAGTCCAGAATAGTGAGGGGGTGAGTGGGGGTGAGCAGCAAGAATCAGTGAGAGCAAGGTGCAGTGGTGTAGTGAACAAGAAAGGACAAGAGGAGACAGATCGACAGGAAGGTAAAAAAAATATGAGTAAAGTCAGAAGTAGGAGCTTAAAAGACATATGGGGAAAAGTACGTAAAGGGATGGAAGATACAGAGGACATGGAACGGTATAGGTTGGTTAAAGAAGGAGGAATGGAGATGAAGGATGAGAGGTCGATAACTACTAGAAGTAAGAATAGAGGGGGAGACCTAGAAGGGAGGGAGGGAAAGTTATAACTATATTGGAAAATAGGATGTGTGAATATTGAGGGACTAAGGAACAAATTAGGAAACAAGAAAGTTCGGGAAGTAATTGAAAGTTTTGATTTGTGGCACTCTTGGAGACGTGGCTGGAAACAGGGAGGGAGATTTAATGGAAGGGGTTTGTGATAAAATATAAATATAGAAGAAAAGAGAGGAATAAGGGACGAGCACCAGGAGGGATGATAGTTTTAATTAGGGAAGAAATTAGTGAAAGAGTAGAGGATATAGAGACCGATATGATGGAAACCATATGGTTGAGATTGAATATAGGAGGGGGTGAGGGAAGGAGGAAGAAAATAAATCTAGCTTTTGTTTACTGCCACCCTAGTAATTCAGCATATGCAAATAAATATTTTTTTGAAGAGTTATTGGTAGATATTGGTAGGATAAGGGGAATGTTTCCAGGTGAAGAGGATATGTTGTTATTCGGGAATTGGAATGCGAGAATAGGGGAACAGAGCCCAGTTTATAGCAGGGAGGATGGAATGTGTTTGTTGGAAAGTAGAAGGAGTGAGGACAAAATTACAAATAGTTATGGAGAGAAGCTCCTAGTGATGTGTGCTGTGGGAAATTTGTATATTCTAAATGGGTGGATAGAGGGTGACAGGACGGGGAAATTGACATATGTTACTGAGAAGGGTGGTAGTGTGATAGATATGGTTTAAAGTTCGGAAGGGATGATTGAGGAAGTTGTAAGAATGGAAATAAGAGACTGGATTGAATCACACCATTTCCCGGTGAGGGTTATGTTGAAAAGGGGGGAAGAGAAGTGTACAATGAAGGAAGATGAGACAAATGATAAACGAGGGAGTGCTTATAATAAGTATAAATGGACAGAGAAGGTGGGCCGGGATTGGAATAGGGTAGTAAAAGAGGAGTTACAACTTCTGAAATATGGGTGGGAAGGGGCGTTAGAAGAGAATAATAGTGATAAAGCCTTGGAATTGCTGCTACATCCAATAAAGATAATAGCGCAGAAGGCGAAAGCTAGAAAGGGAAATAAGAAAGAGGGAGAAGAATGGTTTAATAGGGAGTGTAAAGGAATGCGGAGGAAGGTGATGGACGCGTTAGGAGAATATAGAAGGAAAGGTGGGAGCCAGGAAAGGGAGTTTTTCTGTAGATTGAGGAAGGAGTATAAAAAGAAAATTTGTGAGACAAAAAAGACGTGGTTAGAGGAACAAATGGAAGCCATAAATAATGACTGCAAGACAAATAATTTTGAGAAAGTTTGGGATAAGATTAATAAAATTATTAAGGGTGGAAGGAATATAGAGAAAATGAGTATTGAGGAAGTGCAATGGGTCAGACACTTTGATGAATTACTAGGGAAAAAGGGGGATGAAAGATGGAGAGGTTCGGGAGAAGAAGTAATTTGGAGGAATAGGAGAGTGGCAATTTATGACCTGGATAAAGAAATCACAAGGGAGGAAATCCTGAGAGTGATAAGCAGAGCCAGAGCGAAGTCGGCCAGGGGGTGTAATGGTATAAATAACAAGTTTTGGAAGGAAATTAGCAAAAATGAGATAATGATAGAGGGCATGGTTAAACTATTCAATAGGATATTTCAGGGAGGTAATTACCCTAAGGAATGGGAAACAGGAATTATATGCCCTATATACAAGGGGAAGGGTAGTAGGAACAATGTGAACAGTTATAGAGGTATATCTCTGTTAGATTCTTTGAGTAAAATATATACTGGGGTGTTAGCGAACAGAATAAGCGGGTGGGTGGAAGAAAATGAAATTTTGACAGATTACCAAGGGGGATTTAGGAAAAAGAAAAGAACAGTGGATAATATAATGATAGTAAAGACTATTCTAGAAAAGTATAAGAATATGGCTAGAAGTACGGTTTATGTAGCAGCAATAGATTTTGAGAAAGCTTTTGACAAGGTGAATAGAGAGGCCCTATTAGAGAAATTAGGCAGGCTAGGGATTTTGGAGAAGATGTTGAGGGCAGTGGAAGGAATATATAGGGTTGTCAGGTTTTGTGTAAAATTGGGAGAAGGGAGACTGAGTGGACCATTAGAGTCCAAGGTGGGTTTAAAACAAGGATGCAAGTTATCGCCAATACTGTTTATTTTATTTATCAACGATATTTTAGAGGGGTTTGGGGCAGAAAATTGGGCTGTGCCAGTAATTAATGGTTTAGAAGTACCTGGACTGATATTTGCGGATGATGTGTTATTGATGACGCTAACTTCAGGGGCGATGAATAGTGCCTTAAAGTCAGTGACGCTATTTGCGAGGAAATGGGGATTGAGAATTAATGGAAATAAGTCTAAAATATTAGTAGTCCAGGTGGACAAAAGAAGAAAGATAGAAGGTAATTGGGTAATTCAGGGAGAAAGATTGGAACAGGTAAGGAAGTTGGAATATCTAGGAGTTATTTTTAATGATAAAGGAACTTGGAGTGACCAGATCAAAAGGGTGAAATATAGAGGATTGGCAGCCTTAGCCTCAGTCAGAAATTTGCTAGTCAAATACCCGGGGATCAGTTATAAAACACTGAGGCTAGTGTTCAGGTCGGTAATCTTTGGGAGGTTATTATACGGCGCAGAAGTTTGGGGGCTGGATGAGAAAAGAGAGGAACTAAGAAGGATTGTTAGTAGTTTTGCTAAGTTAGTAATGGGCTTACCGAGGTGTACAGCAAATGTAGGGGCGGAATTAATGTGTGGGGAGGATTTGGAATCAGAGGGTGTGAAAAGAATAGTTAGATACTGGATGAATTTAAAAAGACAGGAAGGTGGGAGGGTATTACAGGCAGCGTATGCACAGCAATGTAAGAGCATGTATAAGGGTGGATGGTTAGAAAAAATAAAGGGATATTTGGAGAGGATAGGATTAGGACACCTGTGGGGGGAGGTTTGGTTGAAGACAGAAGTGAGAGGGATGAATATACTGGAAAGGAGAATTAGAGATATCCATAGGCAGAAATTATTGGGGGAAAGCAGACTAAGAAACTCGCTGACTATTTTGACGAAAATAGAGGAGATAGCAGGGTTGAATATTAGATATGTCGATAGGTCAAAACGGTATGGGATGATGTGGTCTCTTTTAGGTTTGCAAAGGAATACAGGGTGGATACAGGGGAGGGATAAGACAAGGTGTGTACTTTGCGGAGATGTGAATGATGATTTTCACTTGCTAAGAGACTGTGAGGTAACGAGGGGGTTAAGACATGGATTATTGAGTGCCGAGCATCGGGAAATATTGGGGAGAGGGGATGAGAAAGCAATCCTGAGATGGATTATTAAACAATGGGAAAAAGGGGGTGAATTGAACAGGTATTTATGTGCGACAAAAAAGGCCTGCGAGAGTAAAATGAAGGAGAGTGAGTTAGAGGGTGGGCAGGGGAATAGGCGGATGGAATAGTTATCTATATAAGGGAAGGGGATAGTATGATAAAATTCTAATGGATTAGGGAATATAGGGACCGAGTACTTAGTTATGTGGAGTTGGGTAATGATACAGGATTGCATGGTCTGTTTGTTTTAAAGTTAGCTGGAATGCAAGTGCTGAAATGCTGAGTGTTGTTGTTTGATTTATTGATTAGGTGTAGGTCAGGAACAATAATGTGACGCAAGTACAGAGCACAGTAAGGACACTGGATGAATATGTTTGAACATTGAGTGAGTGACTGCTACAGCTAATGACTGCTAGAAGAATACTATACTATTCTTATTATTATTATCCTTATCATTATCATTATTATTATTATTATTATTATTATTATTATTATTATTATTATTATTATTATTATTATTATTATTATTATTATTATTATTATTCTTTATTATTTATTTTACTGTGCATGTGAACATGTATAGGGGCGAAGTCGCCTGTTATGTTCAATAAATGTATGAATATGTATGAATAAGTATTCTGAGTATCTTATATTATAGCTCCTTCCAGTCTGTCCAACATAAGAAAAATTACAACAGTACTATACAGAGGAATCTTGTGAGACATCTACCAAGTGCCAGATGGAAAGCACTAAATGAAAATTCCACAAAGGAAGCATGGCCTTTATTTCTCACTGCAGACA
Organism: Anabrus simplex; assembly: GCF_040414725.1. Lineage (NCBI taxonomy): Eukaryota > Metazoa > Arthropoda > Insecta > Orthoptera > Tettigoniidae > Anabrus > Anabrus simplex. The sequence continues at coordinate 522,377 of NC_090277.1, read as the reverse complement.
CTACAAAGTTAATTGTGCATTATAGCAACCTCAAATTTTTCAGATGCATAAAAGAGTCACCCATGAAAGAGATGTTCATGATACTGATTAAACGATGTAGAATTCCCTACATTTGTAATTAAAATAGTGCAATAATTCTTATGAAAATAAATACAGAAAGCTTTAATTAACCAATTAGATCTGGAAATGTACTATAAAGGTTACATTCCATTTATTTTGTGCGTGAGTTAAGTTTCTACCATGTGCCCACTTCTGTCCCTAGTGAACTGATTCCCTGTACCAGCTTAAGTAATAAAATTATATATTAAGTTAATAAATTCCATGTAATGCTTTTCAGTCATCCTGAATCTCCAATAACACTATGTTCTTATGATTTTCTTGAATTCAGCTTATGCTCCTCCTTATCATGTCCGCCCTTCTTTTCTTTGGGGGCTGTATTTAATATGTATCTGTCTTCCCAATGTTATTGTATACTATCTTCTTGAGTTTGTTGTGTAGATTGCCTTTTGTTTACTGGAAATACATTGTTAATAGGAACTGATGTGTCTGTGATGGTGGGCATAAATTTATTTCCTTAGCTGTGGGAAATGTTGGAAGTTTTTTTGCAGGATTTAGATATTATGAGCTTCTCTTCATGATATTATTCAATTATAAATATTTTTTCTACTAAATAACATTTTTATTTATTTGTTCCTTTTTTCTTGATTTCAGCGACTTGGGAGCTTAATAAGGATTCTCTGACATTTTAATATTCATCAGATTATGTTAAAATCCAACTGTCTTCAACTATATTTTATCAAGGGATCCCTAATCATTATCTTAATTTAAAGGAAATTCATTATTTTCATCATACTTATCAACTTGTCATTAATCATGTCATATTTTGCTATTTCAAATGTACTATTGTAGTTATTTTAATTTATAAAATCTATTTTTAAGGGTAATGGGTGATCTCAAATCTTCCATTCAGGCAATGATACAGAACTTATTACAATTCATTTTGTGTTCTTGTTCACACCCTCTTTATTCTCCAGGGAATGGGTCTGTTTTGACCATCACTTCAGTTAGGTATTTCTGGAGTTTGGATGCCTTCAAAAGGTACGTCTGTTATATGATGTTCCTTGTACTAGTGAGTTTTCTTGTTTTCATGTTTATCATGTGATGAATTTCTTACGTTTTGATGTGCTCTGTTTTGCTTGTCCTGCATTGTACTGCCTCTAAATATGTTCTTGACACACAGAAGCAGTGAGGGGTAACATCATAGCACGTAGTGCAGGGGTGTTGCAAAATAATGCTTTAGCATAAGGGGTGATACTGTGTGAAATTAATAAATGAAGGAAGAATATAATAAATCAATTATAACTTCTTGCTGTGAAATAGAAAAAGTAATTATGCCTGTTTTCTTCCTTTATTACCAAGAAAATATTTTGCTCCTAGATGGTTTCTTGAGGAAAAGTTCAATGTATCAAAATAAAAAATGAAAAGATATAGTAAATCTACTGACACAAGGCCGACGCCTTCAAGTACCACTAGACTGGGCCAGAATAGAAACTGAGTTAATTAGCCTGACATTTCTCTCGCACTTTTTCCTCCATACCCATACCTCTAGTGCCTCCAATCTTCTCTCATCTCCCTTTCTCAATGTCCAAGTCTCTGAACCATACTGGACTGTCATTATGTTCATCCTATTATGAGTTCATTTTCACATAACTATTGCACCTTTTGTGTTTGTCCCGTGTTTCTAAAAACTTGCCTCCTCTATTTTATCTTTCCTCCCTATTTATCTTGCTTCCTGCTTTAAGACAGATCTGCCAAGATAGCACCTGAATGAGTGTTCATGCCCTCCTTCACGCTGAAGCAGGGAAGGAGAACTCGTCGGGGACAGAGAAGACATGGATGTAGAAGAACTGGGATTGATAAACTCTCCTATCATGTGTTCCCCTGTCTCCATCTCTGCCTTTATGAGTTGATTTGATAATTGTTTTTTTTTTCTTTCCAATGCTTATTCATCCATCTTTGATTGCCATAGATTAGATTCAAGACAAACCAACAAGTGACTGCTCCCACTATCCCTGTGGACTCCCAAGCAGCCTTAAGTGTGATCTCAAACAGACCCAGAATGCATCTGCTTGCCCTTGCAATCAGTAATAAAACCATTCATGTAAATAACCTCAATAACATTCACTGGCTTAAAGGGCAAGAGGAACTTTGAGGGAATGAAAGAGCAGACATCAAAGCTAAACCTGCACCCAGCTATCTACACACCATTTCTGATAGTACAATACCAATGACAAGATGCAGGAAGTTACTGAAACAAGGAAAATCCATAGCCTGTTGCCAGTCATTCAACTGGGTCACAAATGAAATGAATGATGCTGGCATCTAGTGGCAAAGATAGCGACTGGGCTGGCTGCCAAAGCCTGTTGCCCTCCTTTGGGGCAATTATCAACGACTGACAGATGAAATGAAATGATATTGGAGTGAAAGATTACAGGAAAAGCCAGAGTACTGAGAGAAGTGCCTGTCCAGTAAAAATCTTGTATGGATTGACTGGGATTGGTAGCACAGAACCCTGCTGTGAGAGGCCAGCATGCTGCTGCGTGAGCCATAGAGGCTTTTACTGAAAAAATATTACACCAAATCTAGACTGAAACATTTATCAACCCACAGAATGCTCTGCACACAAAACTATTCATTCCAAGTATCTCCCATAGACATTCTGTATATTTCATGCCTAATTATGTCCACATGCAATTCTTTATAAACCAAGGCTGCTTTAGGTCACCGCTTCACAGAATAAACATAATTACTTAACCAGTGTGTGACAGCCCAAAGAAAACAAAACAAATGTCTCACCACATCATGAAAGAATGAACCCTCTTTGCAAGGGAATATCCTACTCTACCATAGTCTCTTCACCTATCTCATTAGCAAACATCACATTAAAACTCCCACCATTTCAAGCTTCACCATATCAATCTTTTGTAAGATTCAAAAATAATATGACTGCACTCTAATATACAACTATGTAAATACCACTGGTATATCAACACGTGGTATACTTTACATGTGCTAAATTAAACAGTAAAAAAACAAGACCTGTCATGTTTCCATCTCCTGCCAATATAACATCATTACAATACTAAACTATTAGCAATATCACATTTACAATATAGCAGGTCAAGTTGTTATCATTATCAAAGGGTATAGAAAGGTCCACCATCTATTCAATACTATTAGATTAATATTATATCTTATATAATTGGTACTTGTTTTGACCTTGCTACATTAGGTCATCTTCAGCCTTAACCCTTTCCACTCGAATTATTTGTAAGTCCTGATTTCTCCCAACTTGTATTTATTTCTGTCAGCATTCTTCATATTTTAAAACCTGATATTAAGTACTGGTTGTAACAATATATACAGGAAGGAAATAAAAAATTAATAAATGTATGGCATTTACAGGACACAAAATCATGTTTTTTGCTTTCTTAATGGTATGTCTTGGGTGCATGGAAGCATTCAAAGTAAATGCCTGGATGGAGCCCTGCTTGCTTATCCAACCAGTCTTCACTAAAATAATCCTACATTTCTGCCTTATTGTTCATATCCATGTTGATAATTATACCTATAAATGCCTTTAGCTCTTCTAATGTCACAGCGTTCTGAAAAAGTGGAGTATTTTGCTGTATTTTCACTTCGGCAAATTTGTTTGTCTCATGGACAATAGAGGTTATCAACTAATCACTAAAAAATAGCTACCAGTACTCTAGTTCTATTTTAGGTCTATTGCCACAACTTACGAATCCTCTGACTAATCTGCATACCAATAAAAAATTGCATATTGGTATGTCTTAAGTAAAACCTAAATCTACAACAGTGATGAAATGTCTGACTACACACTTAAAATAGAAACTAAAATAACACATTAAAACTGTTGAGACTGGTGCTGGACTATGCCAATATCCTTATAATAACCAAGTATTCTTGAGTCTTGACTTGATGTTGGAGCTGATATCCATTGTCTCTATAATAGACACATTTGATCTACAATTCATGAGTAACAATTTATATTTATTTTGTCTTAACACTTGCTTTACGTCACACAGACACAGATATGTCTTACGGCGAGGATGAATAGGAAAGGCCTAGGAGTGGGAAGAGAGCAGCTGTGGCCTTAACAAACATACAGCCCCAGCATTTGCCTGGTGTGAAAACAAGAAACCAAGGAAAACCACCTTTAGGGTAGCTGAGAGTGGGGTTTGAACCCACTATCTCCCAGATGCAAGCTCATGGCTATGCACCCCTAACCACATGACCAACTCACTCAGTAAACAGTTTATTTATAGCTTTGAGAGGGACATTCACAACCTGAATAAGTGGCCTTTCCATCAGATGTAACGATCTATTGTTTTAATACAGTGTGAAGTGAATGCCCCATGTTCCTAGTAACTTATGTGCACTCAGAACCAACATCTGACTGGCTGCCAAGAGGGAGCAGAGGCATATCTACCTTTAATATTATTAATCTAATGGTATCACTATTTACCCTTTGATAGTGATCAATTGTCAATACGGACCTTAATGAAATTCGTAACTTATAAGTTGATATCATCATTGATTCCATGTCATGCAAACTAGCTGTATGGATTTTGAAACACTAAGATGACAGAAATTGTTTATGCAAGAGGCTCATATATTTGAGCACCTTTAATATCATCAGGGTGAAAGAGGATTTAATATGACACCTTGAAACCAGAAGGCAAGCCCTCCACAACCTGAGCCACTCAGACTGCCATTTTTCCCGACAAGAGTTACAAAGCAAAGGGAGATGAAGAGAAACCCACTTCTTCCTCAAGACCTAATGAATGAATTCAGCTTTCAGACATGCTGTGCAAAATAAAAGATGCATACTTTAAATTCTGTATTTATGTAATAATTAAAAAAATATTTAGTCAATCTGAGATTAGTATACAAATATATATATATATATGCCTTAACAAAAGACAGCAAGATAATCATTCACTTCCTGATCAACAGATAAAAGTAGAGTTATGTAATCAGTCAAACTCAGATGACAGCTAAGGGTTTAATTGTAATCACTATTAAGTTATCTGGAATGATACTTACACATGAAGTATTTGAGGTTTCCTCAAAGCAGATTGGTTCCTCTTTGATTTTTCCTACCAAGTCCATTTTATATAGTGTGTGATGGTAGACACGGTTTTGGAATGTAGATTGCTTCCACAGTCCTTGCACTGAAACATAAGCAACCAACACTATTATTGCTGTTTTGCAGTCAAACCTGTAGTTTTAAGTGACTATTGATATTGTGCACAGGACCTCCCATTTTACCTGGAAATTCAACTCCAGGGGTAAACAATTTTACTGAAAGAACATCCCACACCCAAAGATTGGGACCAATTTGCACACCCCTTGTGAAAATCCTGTGACTATGGAACTTACATATCACACACTACACTGGGATTCTAATGACTGGATTGATGTACTTTTCATATAATCCTATCCTGTGCTCCACTGTAGATGTACTCTAATTTGTTCATTATATCTTGTCCTCTACACCACAAATGACTTTTTTTATTTAGAGTTTCTTTTACATCACTCTGGCACAGATAGGACTTCAGGCATTATTGCTAAGAGTGGGAAGGAAGTGACCGTGGCCTTGAGTAAGGTACAGCCCCAGGACTTGCCCCACTTCTAGCCTTTTCCTATCCCATTATTACTGTTCCGAGGTTACTGTGGAACAGCAGAGGTGAAAGAAGGTGCGGGCTGGAATAGGTCTCAACTACAGAATTAAAGTTAATTTAAAACTTTAACAAAGGTTATATTTTCTTTTCAAAATCAACAAATAACTGATAACAACAGTCAACAATCCCACTAGGTGAAATAACAACGTAAGGCAGGTACAAAATAATTTTTCCAGTTTCAGGGTTTTTTTTACCAGGTTTTGGGCTTCGAGCCCCACACTCACAATCTTTTAGCGATTAGCTCAACTTTACCAAGTTACCAAATGTACAAAGGGGTAGAAAATCCCATCATGCAAAGGAGCAGTAGCTCCTACTTACAATGTTAAGGAAAAGAGCATACCAGCTCTCAATTTTACAAGCCTCTCAAAGGCTACAACAAATTTCACATTCAACTGCCCTTAAGGCATCCTTATAAATTAACAGGGGTAACTAGTACACAACCTACCGGGTCCTTCGCAAAGAAAAAAAAACAACAGGTTAAGTTACTGGCCCAAAGTACAGAGAGGACTGGAGGCGTGAAACAGCACTCCTAAATACATTTCTTTTTTAAAACCTAAGTGACTCTAGGTCGATATACAGGGGCTAATCCCAAGCTAGGGAGGTGACACATATGAGAAAACTTTAATGCATAAGGAAGAGAAGAAACGGTTATGAAAACGTAGTCACCCCAATTTCAAAATGAAGGGGAGTTCGAGAGGGTGAAGCACTCTCTATCCCCGCTTTACAGTAAAAGAGATTTGAAGTTTTTACATACACAGAAAAGTTAATTTACATTTTAGAGGAATAGGTTACATATTAAAAGTTTTGAACCCTCCCTGAGAGTAAACTGCTGAGCTAGCAAGAAATGAAGATGTTAACAGGCCATTACCTTGTAGATGAACTGCTGCTTGAAGAAAGAGGCGCTTCCTGCCCCCTGCTGCATACTCATACACTGAGAAAGATGTTACTGAAGTGGCAGCGAGACAAGAAAATCAGAAGTTTATATATCCTCGTGGAACATTCGAGATCTTTCATGAATGATAACAACCCGCCCACAAACTTTTATTGGCTAACAGCAAAAACTAATACACAAGACGATGAAGAAACACCTTATTGGTGGGAAATTAATTACAGAAATTTATGATTGGCTAATTTCAAAACTGGCGGAAGGAAAGGATTTATACTGCCAACCCTCAAACCACAGAACAAAATTTAGTAAAGACAAAACTTATGAATACATAATTTCTTCAAGAAAGTCATTCCATTGCACCAGAGTGCTTACTCATAGTTTTTAGTAGAGACATCAGGTAGAGAACGCCCACACTTCTTGATCCATTATAAACAAAAACACATCAAAATTCACACGGAGCCCTCCTCGGAGAAAGTGCTGAATTAATACAGTTTTTAAAGTTCAGTTTTTCTCCTGTAGAGGAGTTTCAATTGGCGCACAATTTAAATTTGCGGGGTCGGGGTGTACCAACCGGTACAGACCTCCCCCCCCCAAAAAAAAGACCTTCCAAGGGTGACACAGAAAACAGTTGAAGAAAATTATTTTCCAAAGCGAAGTCCCAGATGGTTGTAGATAATCTGACATCAATTAAATTTCAGCCGCATTTGAAATAGATATGTATAAGAATTTTGGAGGAGACCTTAGGAATTTTCTAAGTCTTTAGCAGAATTTAAGCAAAAACCTTTTAAAGTATCTAAAACTCCTTTTTTTTCTTGTTTGAAGTAATTAGTCAGGAGTTAGTTGAACTCCGGTTTGAGAGTGTCTCTGTTGTAGTTATTCAAATTTTCAAAGTGGTAGTATGCCGAAACAAAAAACATTAATTCTTACAAGGGATCTACTGTGAGTCCATCATGGTTGGTCTGCAGCCGAAATGCGTTAAATGCAGATATAAAATGTCCCAGTAACTGTTACATGCTGCTTGATCTTGACGGCAAGTCCTGCCGCCGCTGCCGATGTATCACTGAGGCCGACGGACCCCTCAAATACGCAGTGATACGCCTCTCCCGCTACTATGAGAGGGGTAGTCGTGGCGAAGCACGCCGCACACGCGACGATTGTTTACAGTCCTCGAGCAGTTTGCAGGTGGTGCGCCGCACATCAGCCTCGGCCGGGAGGAGGACTCCGGCTCGCCGTATACAGGTTGACCTCACTGGAGTGGAGTGGGCCCATACCCCACCTCAGTGGTGGTACGGCGCCACACGGCTGCGGGGGCACTGAAACATTAAGATCTCGGCGACAGAATTTTTGTAGAAGTATAATGTTTTAGGGTACGGTCTTGGAGTTGAGGCTGAGGGGCCAGCGGCATGGAACTTTTATTTCATTATGCCACTAGTGTGGTTTAGCAGGAGACGGGAGCGTGGTAATGGCCGGATGGAGAGGACAGCAGAGTAACCTTTGAGGGGGTTTTACAAAATTGATACAAGGCAGATTCAACCAAATGAAAAAATATATAAGGGGCATAAGGCCTTAAAATGAAACCAAAAATATAACCTTCAGAATTCTTACAACATTATAAAGACAAGGTTAGCCCGGAAATTGCACAGGTTTCACCTGCGACAGGTGAACCCTAAATATCCTCTCGGTGTCTGGATTGCTTAGTAACAACGTCACCGGGGTAAGGAAATCTAAAATGATGCACGGCCCATGAAAACTGGGGGCAAGCTTGCCCGCGGGAACAAAATTCTTGACCATAACCTGGTCGCCTACCTTCAAATGGGTGGGTCTCCGTCCACGATCATATCTTTCCCTAACCTTTTCATGAGAAACTTTAAGATTGCCTTAGCCTTCTTCCAAAGATCTCTAATATTATTTGGATCTATTGTCTCCGGCAGAATGTCACTAAGAGACCAAAGGTTAGAGAGCGGCGTGTTGGGTACAAACTTAAACATCAAGGAAGCTGGAGTAAACTTATGAGATTCATGAACCGCCGAATTCAAGGCGAAAGCTAACCAATGCAGGGACGAGTCCCACCTAGAATGATCATGATGATAGGCAATAAGAGTCGACCTGAGATTACGATTGACCCTTTCAGCTAGAGATGGTTGAGGATAGTACGCAGAAGTAGTTACATGCGAGATGGCTAGATCAAAACAAAATTTACGGAAAAGATTCGAAGTGAAAGCTTTAGCGTTGTCGGACACGATATACTGACAAGGACCAAAAGAAGCAAAGATAGAATTTAAACAGGAAATGGTGGACTGAGCAGTAGCTAGCTTAGTCGGATATAACCATGAGAATCTAGTGAAGCCAACTACACACACAAGAATGAACTTGTTGGCATTCCCCATTGACTGGGGGAAGGGTCCGACGTAGTCGATATACAGACGTTCCATTGGGCGCGATGCTTGATGAGAAGACAATAGGCCTACGTTGGTGGACATGGTGGGTTTACTAAGCAAGCAAGATTTACAAGCCTTTACTAGTTCACGAATTTCACCGTGCATAAACATTTCACGGATCTTTTCACGAGTTTTGAAGATGCCTAAATGCCCCCCCAATGGGGTCTCATGATAGTACTTGAAGATCATGGGCACACGAACGGCTGGAACCACCACTTTTATCTTATTATCATGCCGCGACGGGCAACATAAAACACCATTCCTCAGTACATAAGGGACGACATGTTCCCCAGAAGAAAGGGTTTCCATGATAGGGGCCAGCGTTGGATCTTCACGTTGATATTTTTCGAGATCCCTAAACGACATGGGAGCATCTGTTAGAATGGCATTAACCACAGGTAGTATGGACTCGGGAGGTGAAGAACTATCAACCTGATCGGAGGTCTCTACATCATTAGAAAACATACGGCTTAGTCCGTCAGCAACCACGTTTTCAGTTCCTCTAATATGCCTAACGTCAAACTGGAAGGCAGAAATTCGGATGGCCCACCGGGCTATACGACCAGTACGACGCGGCCTAGCTAGGACCCAGCTTAAGGCTTGGTTATCCGTTTCCAAGTCGAACTTGACATGTTCCAGATACAGGCGGAAATTTTCTAGAGCAAACAAGACAGCCAAACCCTCAAGTTCATAGATGGAATACTTGGCTTCTTGAGCCAAAAGTGTCCTAGATGCGTAGGCGATGGGTCGCCTCCCTAGTTCAGTCCCTTGAAGAAGGACTGCTGCCACCGCCGACGACGACGCGTCGGTTTGGACGATGAATTTCTTAGAGAAATCGGGCATAGCGAGGACAGGGGCATTACAGAGAGCTAATTTGAGGTCTTCGAAAGCGGCTTGTTGAGAAGGCCCCCACTCAAATTTGACGCCTTTCCTACGAAGAAGGTTCAAGGGCGCCGCTCTGTTAGCGAAGTTAGGAATAAATTTCCTGAAGAAATTCACCATGCCAATGAATCTGGCAATACCTTTGATGTCCTTAGGAGGTTTGAAATCACGGATGGCCTGTGTTCTAGAATGATCCACTGCGACGCCATCGGGCGATACAATATGCCCTAGAAATGACATGGAAGGCTTAGCGAAGGCGACCTTGGACAACTTCACAGTTAACCCAGCCTAACGAAGGCGATTGAGAACTTCTTTCAGATGATCTAGGTGTTCTTCGAAGGTCTCCGAGAATACGACGACATCATCAAGATAGTGGTACACGTACTCAAACTTAATGTCGGAGAAGACCCTGTCTAGTAGCCTCGTAAGCACAGCTGCTCCCGTGGGGATCCCGAAAGGCAAACGGTTGTACTAATAAGTAGTATAATTGGATGGTTCTGGCGCCTCCTCCCGCAGGAAATTTGAATTCTGGCGGGAAATTTGAATTTTGGCAGGAAATTTGAATTTTGGCGCGAGATTTGAATTCGTAAACAAAGCCACGTGCTTCTTGACAGCTGTCATCCACAACAACGCATCGCTAACCTCACTGCTGCCATCTTGACGGGCCTAAACCTCAGTGGTACCAACTTAACTAGCGCGAGGTAAACAAAGCCACGTGTTTTTTTGACAGCCATGTGCTTTTTGGCAGACAACAACGCATCGCTAACCTCAGTACTGCCATCTTGACGGGCCTAAACCTCAGTAGTACCAACTTAACCTAACTAGCGCGAGGTAAACAAATCCACGTGTTTTTTGACAGCCACGTGCTTTTTGACAGACAACAACGCATCGCTAACCTCAGTACTGACATCTTGACGGACCTAAACCTTAGTGGTACCAACTTAACCTAACTAGCGCGTGGTAAACAAAGCCACGTGCTTTTTGAGAGCCACGTGCTTTTTGAGAGCCACGTGCTTTTTTGACAGCTGTCATCCGCCATCTTTCAACTACAGAGCACTGTGCTGCCCTCTTTATCGTAGTAGACGAAAATTCGTCACCTGTCATCGGCAGTGCTGCCATCTTGGCGGGCCTAAACCTTAGTGCTACCAACTTAACCTCACTAGCGTGAGATAAACAAATCCACGTGCAGCTGTCATCGGCCATCTTTAATCCAGAAAGCACAGTGCTGCCCTCATAGCTACTTACCTTTGAAATGTGGTACGTCACAGCTGTCATCCGCCATCTTGCATCTGAAACCTCAGTGCTGCACTCTTTAGCTAAATACCTTTGAAATGTAGCGGCGGCAATTTGAAAAATTCTTTATGCTCTTGTTTGGAAACAAACCTATGCGCTTTTGTTTGTCAGCTATCATCCGCCATCTTTAATCCAGAGAGCGCCGTGCTGCCCTCTATGTGGTGGTGGTAAATTCTACACGCTTTACAAACCCATGTGCTTTTCTGACAGCTGTCAACCGCCAGAGAGCACCGTGCTGCCCTCTTTGTGCCGGTGACAAATTCCACGTGCTTTTTGACAGCTGTCATCCGCCATCTTGCATCACAAACCTCAGTGCTGTACTCTTTAGCTAGATACCTTTGAAATGTGGTGACGGCAAATTCCACGTGCTCTTGTTTAGTAAACAAAGCCACGTGATTTTTTGACAGCTGTCGTCCGCCATCTTTAATCAATAGAGCACTGTGCTGCGGGTAATTTCGTCAGCTGTCATCCGCCATCTTTAATCCACAGAGCACCGTGCTGCTCTCTGTAGTAGCGGGTAATTTGAAAAGTTCTGTTAGCTGTCATCCGCCATCTTTAATCAAGAGAGCACCGTGCTGCCATCTTTAGCTAGATACTTTTGAACTGTGGTGGCGGCGAATTCCACGTGCTCTTGTTTAGTAAACAAACTCACGCGCTTTTTGTCAGCTGCCATCCGCCATCTTACATCGCAAACCTCAGTGCTACACTCTTTAGTTGAAAAATGGTGGCGGATAATTTAAAAAGAAAAATTCTACAGCAGCCATCTCTCGACGCTAATTGCACAAGATGGTGGCTATACATGACTCCTTAAAGGTGCTTATGCGAGATGATCGCTATACATAGTTTCTTAAGAGACGCCCTTGGGATACTTGCACAAGATGGCTAGAGACGCCCCCCACCCCTGAGGATGCTTGCGCAAGATGGCGGACGCAAGATGGCGGCTATACATAGCTCTTTATGAGACAGCCAGTACTCGATACAACATGTGATCACAACATAGTTTGATGTGTTCAGAACACAAAATAAGTGATCAAGACTAGAATCGAACACTGTACTCGATGTCGTTAACTTCAACATGTGATTAAAACATTGTTTGGTGTGTTCATAATACTACATAAGTAGAATCGAACGCTGTACAACATGTTAGGGGATACCTTTGTTCTAAGAAGATCAGATTGAAACATAACAAGACTAGAATTGAACACTGCACTCGATGTCGTTAACCTTAACATGTGAACAGAACATTGATTGATGTGTTCAGATCACTAAACAAGTAGAACCGAACACTGTACAACATGTTAGGGGATACCTTTGTTCTAAGAAAATTAGATTGAAACATAACAAGACTAGAATCGAACATTGCACTCGATGTCGTTAACCTTAACATGTGATCAGAACATTGATTGATGTGTTCAGATCACTAAACAAGTAGAACCGAACACTGTACAACATGTTAGGGGATATCTTTGTTCTAAGAAGATCAGATTGAAACATAACAAGACTAGAATTCAACACAGCACTCGATGTCGTTAACCTTAACATGTGATCAGAACATTGATTGATGTGTTCAGATCACTAAACAAGTAGAACCGAACACTGTACAACATGTTAGGGGATACCTTTGTCCTAAGAAGATCAGATTGAAACATAACAAGACTAGAATTGAACACTGCACTCGATACAACATGTAATCAGAACATTGATTGATGTGTTCAGATCACTAAACAAGTAGAACCGAACACTGTACAACATGTTAGGTGATACCTTTGTTCTAAGAAAATTAGATTGAAACTAACAAGACTAGAATCGAACACTGCACTCGATGTCGTTAACTTTAACATGTGATCCGATACAACATGTTAAGGGATACTTTGTCCTAAGAAAATTAGATTGAAACATAGCAAGACTAGAATCGAACACTGTAAGAACATTGTTTGATGTGTTCAGAGCAAAAGTACAACCTCAATGATTTACCTAGTGTAAAAATCAAAAACACACACTGTGCACATATCGCATAGCTATCTCGCCTATCACTTGCCTAGTATGAAAATCAAAAACACACTGTGCACATATCGCATACCTAACTCGGCAACACTTCAAATGATTTGCTTAGTACGAAAATAAAAAATCTATACCGCGTAGCTAACTCGTTCATCGCACTGCTAAGACGCTTAGTAATTGCGAATACACTGATATATCTCATACGAAAATCAAGAAAGCACACTGCGTAGCCAACTCGCTCGGTCACTCTATTAGTATTTGCAACACGACTAGAACACTGATATACACACGGATAAGAATGTTGCGAGATACTACATACTTACATGTTTTTTTTTTTAAATATTGGGGGTGAAAGATCATAAATTATATGTACACATGTTGTCTCCTCCAAGTTGTAAGACGAAATAGACGCAGTACTGCGAGTTTCCGCTATAGCTGGCGAACGGAAGTAGCATGATATCTCAGCAAAAAAATACGCGTGAGCTTGCATACACGCAAGTCAGACACAATGATGGATACCGCGATTCAAATCCTGGCAACTTACGCCGTCAGGAAGGGCATCCGGCGAGCATCTAGCTGTAACACCCCGATTCTCATGTTAGAAAGAGCAACTTGTTGTAAAACATTCTTAATCCCAGTTCTTTGACGTCAGGAAGGGCAACCGGTCGAAAACAATAGTGAATGATGTAAGAGGCTAGATACTGCCAGTTTTGCGTCAGGAAGGGCAACTTGTCTTAAAACAAATTCTTCTGATTTAAAATCTTAGCTTTGCGTCAGGAAGGGCATCCGGCTGTAAAACAATAGTTCATGATACAGCGATTTAAAATCTTAGTTCCTGCACTAAGAAGAGCATCTAGCTGTAAATCCCCGATTCTCGTGTTAAAAAGAGCATCTAGTTGTAAAACAGATTCTTAATCCGAGTTCTTTGACGTCAGGAAGGGCAACCGGTCGAAAACAATAGTGTATGATGTAAGAGGCTAGATACTGCCAGTTTTGCGTCAGGAAGGGCAACTAGTCTTAAAACAAATTCTTGCGATTTATAATCTTAGTTTTGCGTCAGGAAGGGCATCCGGCTGTAAAACAATAGTTCGTGATACAGCGGTTTAAAATCTAAGAAGTGCATCTAGCTGTAAAACCCCGATTCTCGTGTTAAAAAGAGCATCTAGTTGTAAAACAGATTCTTAATCCCAGTTCTTTGACGTCAGGAAGGACAACAGGTACAAAACAATACTGTATGATGTAAGAGGCTAGATACTGCAAGTTTTGCGTCAGGAAGGGCAACTAGTCTTAAAACAAATTCTTGTGACTTAAAATCTTAGTTTTGCGTCTGAAAGGGCATCCGGCTGTAAAACAATAGTTCGTGATACAGCGATTTAAAATCTAAGAAGTGCATCTAGCTGTAAAACCCCGATTCTCATGTTAAAAAGAGCATCTAGTTGTAAAACAGATTCTTAATCCCAGTTCTTTGACGTCAGGAAGGGCAACCGGTCGAAAACAATAGTGTATGATGTAAGAGGTTAGATACTGCCAGTTTTGCGTCAGGAAGGGCAACTAGTCTTAAAACAAATTCTTGCGATTTAAAATCTTAGTTTTGCGTCAGGAAGGGCATCCGGCTGTAAAACAATAGTTCGTGATACAGCGATTTAAAATCTAAGAAGAGCATCTAGCTGTAAATGCCCGATTCTCGTGTTAAAAAGAGCAACTTGTTGTAAAACAGATTCTTAATCCCAGTTCTTTGACGTCAGGAAGGGTAACCGGTCGAAAACAATAGTGTATGATGTAAGAGGCTAGACACTGCCAGTTTTGCGTCAGGAAGGGCAACTAGTCTTAAAACAAATTCTTGCGATTTAAATATTACTTTTGCGTCAGGAAGGGCATCCGGCTGTAAAACAATAGTTCGTGATACAGCGATTTAAAATCTAAGAAGTGCATCTAGCTGTAAAACCCGTGTTTAGGGTGATTCATTTGTCGGATGGAGGTGATCCTACTGTTGCATATTACATTCTCAGGTAGTTTCGAGGGCGTGCAAAGAGCCAGCATTAAGTAAGGGCTGTTGATGGGGACGTTAAACCTTGTGCAGACTCCTTCGAAAATGATTGTGAGTACAAGATCTTGATAGTGATTCATCTGTCGGATGGAGGTGATAAGCTGTGTGCAGGCTGAGGGCGTGCAAGAAGCCAGCATTAAGTAAGGGCTGTTGATGGGGGTGTTAAACCTTGTGCAGGCTTCCCAGAAACTGATTGTGAGTACAAGAGTGTTGAGGGTGATTCATTTGTCGGATGGAGGCGTTAAGCTGTGTGCAGGCTTCATAGGTAGGAGTAGGCTATGTGCCGGTACCGGGTTTTACCCTCTCCCTACTATAGTATATTACATTCTTGGGTAGTTTCGAGGGCGTGCAAAAAGCCAGCATTAAGTAAGGGCTGTTGATGGAGGGGTGTTAAAACTTGTACAGGCTCCTTCAACAGGAGTAGCCTAGATGCCGGCGCCGTGCAGGCTCTTTCGATAGGAGTGGGCTATATGCTGGCACTGTGTTTTAACCTCTCTGTACAATCATGATATTTTATGTTAGGAGCTTACACGGGCTGAATGCTACTCAGCTAAGAAGACGTTCCGAGAGTTACAAGTAGCTTATCACCACGCAGTGTCTTCGTTCAAGGTTACTACAGCCGGAAGATGTGTGTACAATTTCAGCTAACACATGCATTCAGCAGCTCGCTCTGAATGACTGCGCCGATACAACTTCAAAGATAGTGTTCTATGCAGTAGAACAAAAAATGTAACCAATAACCCGTTCCTAAAGCTTAAAACTGTAAATGTTTGAAGCTCCTGTTTTTACAGCTAGATGTGGTTCCTAACGTAGCAGGGCCGGGATTAAAAATATGTTTTAAAGCAGAGTGCCTCCTCCTAACGCAAGAGTTTAAATCGAAAGAATTTGTTTTACGACCGGTTGCCCTTCCTGACGCGAGATTTTAAATCACAAGCATCCGTTTTACAACATGATGCCCTTCTAGGATTTTAAAAAGCAGTATCTAGCCTCTTACATCATACAGTATTGTTTTCTATCGGTTGCCCTTCCTGACGTCAAAGAACTGGGATTAAGAATCTGTTTTACAACTAGATGCTCTTTTTAACACGAGAATCGGGGTTTTACAGCTAGATGCACTTCTTAGATTTTAAATCGCTGTATCACGAACTATTGTTTTACAGCCGGATGCCCTTCCTGACGCAAAACTAAGATTTTAAATCGCAAGAATTTGTTTTAAGACTAGTTGCCCTTCCTGACGCAAAACTGGCAGTATCTAACCTCTTACATCATACACTATTGTTTTCGACCGGTTGCCCATTCTGACGTCAAAGAACTCGGATTAAGAATCTGTTTTACAACAAGTTGCTCTTTTTAACACGAGTTTCGGGGATTTACAGCTCGATGCTCTTCTTAGATTTTAAATCGCTGTATCACGAACTATTGTTTTACAGCCGGATGCCCTTCCTGACGCAAAACTAAGATTTCAAATCGCAAGAATTTGTTTTAAGACTAGTTGCCCTTCCTGACGCAAAACTGGCAGTATCTAGCCTCTTACATCATACACTATTGTTTTCGACCGGTTGCCCTTCCTGACGTCAAAGAACTCGGATTAAGAATCTGTTTTACAACTAGATGCTCTTTTTAACACGAGAATCGGGGATTTACAGCTAGATGCTCTTCTTAGTGCAGGAACTAAGATTTTAAATCGCTGTATCATGAACTATTCTTTTACAGCCGGATGCCCTTCCTGACGCAATACTAAGATTTTAAATCGCAAGAAATTGTTTTCAGACTAGTTGCCCTTCCTGACGCAAAACTGGCAGTATCTAGCCTCTTACATCATACACTATTGTTTTCGACCGGTTGCCCTTCCTGACGTCAAAAAACTGGGATTAAGAATCTGTTTTACAACTAGATGCTCTTTTTAACACGAGAATCGGGGATTTACAGCTAGATGCTCTTCTTAGATTTTAAATCGCTGTATCACGAACTATTGTTTTACAGCCGGATGCCCTTCCTGACGCAAAACTAAGATTATGAATCGCAAGAATTTTTTAAGACTAGTTGCCCTTCCTGACGCAAAACTGGCAGTATCTAGCCTCTTACATCATACACTATTGTTTTCGACCGGTTGCCCTTCCTGACGTCAAAGAACTCGGATTAAGAATCTGTTTTACAACTAGATGCTCTTTTTAACACGAGAATCGGGGATTTACAGCTAGATGCTCTTCTTAGTGCAGGAACTAAGATTTTAAATCGCTGTATCATGAACTATTGTTTTACAGCCGGATGCCCTTCCTGACGCAAAACTAAGATTTCAAATCGCAAGAATTTGTTTTCAGACTAGTTGCCCTTCCTGACGCAAAACTGGCAGTATCTAGCCTCTTACATCATACACTGTTGTTTTCGACCGGTGCCCTTCCTGACGTCAATGAACTGGGATTAAGAATGTTTTACAATAAGTTGCTCTTTCTAACATGAGAATCGGGAATTTACAGCTAGATGCTCGCCGGATGCCCTTCCTGACGGCATAAGTTGCCAGGATTTGAATCGCGGTATCCATCATTGTGTCTGACTTGCGTGTATGCAGGCTCACGCGTATTTTTTTGCTGAGATATCATGCTACTTCCGTTCGCCAGCTATAGCGGAAACTCGCAGTACTGCGTCTATTTCGTCTTACAACTTGGAGGAGACAACATGTGTACATATAATTTATGATCTTTCACCCCCAATATTGTTTTAAAGAAACATGTACGTATGTAGTATCTCGCAACATTCTTATCCGTGTGTGTATCAGTGTTCTAGTCGTGTTGCAATTAGTAAGCGAGTGACCGAGCGAGTTGGCTACGCAGTGTGCTTTCTTGATTTTCGTATGAGATATATCAGTGTATTCGCAATTACTAAGCGTCTTAGCAGTGCGATGAACGAGTTAGCTACGCGGTATAGATTTTTTTATTTTCGTACTAAACAAATCATTTGAAGTGTTGCCGAGTTAGTTATGCGATATGTGCACAGTGTGTTTTTGATTTTCATACTAGGCAAGTGATAGGCGAGATAGCTATGCGATATGTGCACAGTGTGTGTTTTTGATTTTTACACTAGGTAAATCATTGAAGTTGTACTTATGCTCTGAACACATCAAACAATGTTCTTACAGTGTTCGATTCTAGTCTTGCTATGTTTCAATCCAATTTTCTTAGGACAAATGTATCCCCTAACATGTTGTACCGGATCACATGTTAAAGTTAACGACATCGAGTGCAGTGTTCGATTCTAGTCTTGTTAGTTTCAATCTAATTTTCTTAGAACACAGGTATCCCCTAACATGTTGTACAGTGTTCGGTTCTACTTGTTTAGTGATCTGACCACATCAAACAATGTTCTGATTACATGTTGTATCGAGTGCAGTGTTCAATTCTAGTCTTGTTATGTTTCAATCTGATCTTCTTAGAACAAAGGTATCCCCTAACATGTTGTACAGTGTTCGGTTCTACTTGTTTAGTGATCTGAACACATCAATCAATGTTCTGATCACATGTTAAGGTTAACGACATCGAGTGCTGTGTTGAATTCTAGTCTTGTTATGTTTCAATCTGATCTTCTTAGAACAAAGGTATCCCCTAACATGTTGTACAGTGTTCGGTTCTACTTGTTTAGTGATCTGAACACATCAATCAATGTTCTGTTCACATGTTAAGGTTAACGACATCGAGTGCAGTATTCAATTCTAGTCTTGTTATGTTTCAATCTGATCTTCTTAGAACAAAGGTATCCCCTAACATGTTGTACAGCGTTCGATTCTACTTATGTAGTGTTATGAACACACCAAACAATGTTTTAATCACATGTTGAAGTTATCGACATCGAGTACAGTGTTCGATTCTAGTCTTAATCACTTATTTTGTGTTCTGAACACATCAAACTATGTTCTGATCACATGTTGTATCGAGTACTGGCTGTCTCATAAGGAGCTATGTATAGCCGCCATCTTGCGTCCGCCATCTTGCGCAAGCATCCTTAGTGGTGGGGGGCGTCTCTAGCCATCTTGTGCAAGGATCCCAAGGGCGTCTCATAAGAAACTATGTATAGCGATCATCTCGCATAAGCACCTTTAAGGAGTCATGTATAGCCACCATCTTGTGCAATTAGCGTCGAGAGATGGCTGCTGTAGAATTTATCTTTTTAAATTATCCGCCACCATTTTTCAGCTAAAGAGTGTAGCACTGAGGTTGCGATGTAAGATGGCGGATGACAGCTGACAAAAAGCGCGTGAGTTTGTTTACTAAACAAGAGCACGTGGAATTTGCCGCCACCACATTTCAAAGGTATCTAGCTAAAGATGGCAGCACGGTGCTCTCTTGATTAAAGATGGCGGATGACAGCTAACAGAACTTTTCAAATTACCCGCTACTACAGAGAGCAGCACGGTGCTCTGTGGATTAAAGATGGCGGATGACAGCTGACGAAATTACCCGCAGCACAGTGCTCTATTGATTAAAGATGGCGGACGACAGCTGTCAAAAAAGCACGTGGCTTTGTTTACTAAACAAGAGCACGTGGAATTTGCCGCCACCACATTTCAAAGGTATCTAGCTAAAGAGTACAGCACTGAGGTTTGTGATGCAAGATGGCGGATGACAGCTGTCAAAAAGCACGTGGAATTTGTCACCGGCACAAAGAGGGCAGCACGGTGCTCTCTGGCGGTTGACAGCTGTCAGAAAAGCACATGGGTTTGTAAAGCGTGTAGAATTTACCACCACCACATAGAGGGCAGCACGTCGCTCTCTGGATTAAAGATGGCGGATGATAGCTGACAAAAAAAGCGCATTTTTGTTTCCAAACAAGACCATATAGAATTTTTCAAATTGCCGCCACTACATCTCAAAGGTATTTAGCTAAAAAGTTCAGCACTGAGGTTTGCGATGCAAGATGGCGGATGACAGCTGTGATGTACCACATTTCAAAGGTAAGTAGCTAAAGAGGGCAGCGCGGTGCTCTCTGGATTAAAGATGGCGGATGACAACTGCACGTGGCTTTGTTTCGAAACAGGAGCACGTGGAATTTTCCGCCACTACATTTCAAAGGTATCTTGCTAAAGAGTGCAGCATTGAGGTTTGCGATGCAAGATGGCGGATGACAGCTGTGACGTACCACATTTCAAATGTAAGTAGCTAAATAGGGCAGCACTGTGCTCTCTAGATTAAAGATGGCGGATGACAGCTGCACGTGGCTTTGTTTCCAAACAAGAGCATAAAGAATTAGCCGCCACTACATTTCAGCTAAAGAGTGCAGCACTGAGGTTTCGGATGCAAGATGGCGGATGACAGCTGTGACGTACCACATTTCAAAGGTAAGTAGCTAAAGAGGGCAGCACTGTGCTCTCTGGATTAAAGATGGCGGATGACAGCTGCACGTGGATTTGTTTATCTCACGCTAGTGAGGTTAAGTTGGTAGCACTAAGGTTTAGGCCCGCCAAGATGGCAGCACTGCCGATGACAGGTGACGAATTTTCATCTACTACGATAAAGAGGGCAGCACAGTGCTCTGTGGTTTAAAGATGGCGGATGACAGCTGTCAAAAAAGCACGTGGCTGTCAAAAAGCACGTGGCTTTGTTTACCACGCGCTAGTTAGGTTAAGTTGGTACCACTAAGGTTTAGGTCCGTCAAGATGGCAGTACTGAGTTTAGCGATGCGTTGTTGTCTGTCAAAAAGCACGTGGCTGTCAAAAAACACGTGGATTTTTTTACCTCGCGCTAGTTAGGTTAAGTTGGTACTACTGAGGTTTAGGCACGTCAAGATGGCAGTACTGAGGTTAGCGATGCGTTGTTGTCTGTCAAAAAGCACGTGGCTGTCAAAAAAACACGTGGCTTTGTTTACCTCGCGCTAGTTAGGTTAGGTTGGTACCACTGAAGTTTAGGCCCATCAAGATGGCAGCAGTGAGGTTAGCGATGCGTTGTTGTCGATGACAGCTGTCAAAAAGCACGTGGCTTTGTTTACAAATTAAAATCTCGCGCCAAAATTGAAATTTCCCGCCAAAATTCAAATTTCCCGCGGGAGGAGGCGCCAGAACCATCCAATTATACTACTCTAATACAAGTTCCAATCCGTGGCAAAAGCTGTCAGATGTTTGGATTCTTCAGCTAGAGGGATCTGATTATACGCCTGATTGAGGTCCAAGATGGTGAAGAACTTATCTTTACGAAACCATGAAAAACAAGAATGAAGGTCGGGAAGGGGCACAGATTGTAACACCACCTTCCGATTGAGAGCCCTATAATCAATCACAGGCCTGAAGCCACCTTGGGGTTTCGGGACTAGAAAAATGGGCGAAGAATACGCCGACCTAGAGGGCCGAATAATACCATCCTTCAACATCTGATCTATGATTTCCTTCAAAGCTTTCATTTTAGGTGGAGACAGCCTATAAGGCAGAAACCGGACTGGAATCGAATCCGTAACCTCAATCTTGTATTCAATAAGGTCAGTAACACAAAGAGTATCAGAGAACACCTCTGGAAACGACTGACACAACTTACGAATACTATCAGCCTGCTCCTCAGGTAGATGTCTAAGATCTAACAACATCTCATCCTGGGTAGGTGAAATAGATGAACATGACACGGAACTACATTTCAATAAGGGGATTTTACAATTCGAAGCAAATTTGAACGTGCACGACTTGCTCTGAAGATCGAGCACTAGACCAGTGTGAGACATGAAGTCTGCTCCCAATATGATGGGACAAGACAAGTGCTTAGCCACAAACAGTTTAAATTTCCAAGTAAATTTAGATATACGAAGTTTGGCATACAGAAAACCTAAAATTTCTAATGGAGAGGAATTTGCCGAAACATATTGAACCGAGGTCGAACAAAAATCAGGAAGTTTACAAGTAGATTTTAATTTGGAATACCATTCAGCCGAAATAATGGAACAAACACTGCCTGAATCTAATAGAGCTGTTACAGGTTCATTATTCAATTCAATTTTTAGAAATGGGACAGGTGCGGGAGTATCCGCCGCAATTCTAAGACATTCTTTGGGACATTCAGATGGTAATGTCGAATAGTTCTGACCTTTTTCTGTATTTTCGTCAAGTTTAACCGGGGCTGAGCCTTGTGAAGAGGGGTTAGCCGACTCAGCCGAAGCCACTAGTCACTTATGATTGTTGGTGGAAGTTGCACCCGAAGTTGAGCAGGAGGGGGTGCTGTTAGCATTAGGGCAGTTCTTAGCAATATGTGAAAACGCGCCGCATTTAAAACAGCCTTGGGATGACCCTGCTCCATTCCTTATCCCACTAGATTTAATTAATGGACACTTGTTCCGAAGATGGTCAGGCGACCCACAAGCGAAACATTTACGGGGAGTGACTGGTCGGCGAGGTGGAGGCCGAGGATTACTGAAAGAAGGAGGGGGCTCCCTCGCCACACGTAGTGTGTCGGCATATCTAACTCCTTCGGGTGAGACAGCCATAGCCTCTAACTCGGCGAAAGTTTGCGGACGCGACGCAAAACACAAGTATGATCGGTATGATGGAGAAATACCTTCCACAATAGCCTGTACAATATGATCTTCAGGGAAGTGAAGAGCAAACACCCTAGTATAGAATTTGATGTCTTGTATGAAAACGGCAAGATTTTCATCTAAGCGCTGTACTCTGTAATAATACTTTTGAATTAGAGATGACCTAGCCCTAGCCGGAATGAAGTTTGCTAATAAATGGGCGTGGAAGTCTTCTATGGATGATTGTTCAGCAATTGCCCTAACTATCTTGTCTGAGAGGACACCAATGGAATAGGGGTAAATGATTTGAAGGATTTGACTCGGAGAAAGAGAAAAAACAAGTGCATGATCCTGAAACTCAACGAAAAATCTTAGAAATGAAATTACGTCACTGGTAGAGTTAACAGAAAACTTAGAAATACCTCTGAGTAACATTGCTAAAGGATGGGGCAAACTGCTGAAACCCGGTGACGTAGTACGAAGGGGCCTAAGTGGCGAAGAAGCAGATTCAGAAGGTGCATTATTTAACACGAAGGGTGGAATGGACGTGCGACGATCGGACTCAGTTTCTAATGTGGCAGATGTTCGTTGGGTAGCCTCCGCAGTACTACTTCCTTCCTCTTTAGAGGAATCCTCCCCACTTACAATATTTACTACCATAGGCTGGTCGATTTTTGGAATAGCAGATCCAGATAACAAATGGCTAACTTTACTAGACATCTTAGACAAGTTTTCGGCAACGGCACTAGCTTCCTTCCCCTGAAGGTCATTTAACTTCAGGGACAATAGACCCTATTATAGACACCCTATTATAAAAGTGGTACAACCTGGCCTGTACTCTTTTGAGTTGATTAGGAGATGGATCACTTACTTCAAAAAAACTAACTACAGATGCTAGCTCAGTAGTATTGTCAGTGGTCGTGAAGAGAGCATCGTCAATCTCTTTCTCTCCCAAAGTGGGGATGGAAATGGGCAAATCAAGGGACTCTTTAAGCTTATTGGTATCTACTGCAACCGTGCCTCCAGATTGCACATTTCTAATTGTTAATTCATACATCAATTCCTCCTTGCGCAAATAGCCGGGATGGAGGACGTCGCGAGGGCCGGACATGATGACAGAATAATTTTAGAAAAATCCAGCAACTGAGAAAATTGTTAGAGTTCGAATCGAGACCAATGTTTAGCCATCAAAAGGGGCTAAATTGAGACCCATTCAACCACGCTCTGCTACCACTTTTATCGAGGTTACTGTGGAACAGCAGAGGTGAAAGAAGGTGCGGGCTGGAATAGGTCTCAACTACAGAATTAAAGTTAATTTAAAACTTTAACAAAGGTTATATTTTCTTTTCAAAATCATCAAATAACAGATAACAACAGTCAACAATTTCCACTAGGTGAAATAATAACGTAAGGCAGGTACAAAATAATTTTTCCGGTTTCAGGGTTTTTTTACCAGGTTTTGGGCTTCGAGCCCCACACTCACAATCTTTTAGCGATTAGCTCAACGTTACCAAGTTACCAAATGTACAAAGGGGTAGAAAATCCTATCGTGCAAAGGAGCAGTAGCTCCTACTTACAATGTTAAGGAAAAGAGCATACCAGCTCTCAATTTTACAAGCCTCTCAAAGGCTACAACAAATTTCACATTCAACTGCCCTTAAGGCATCCTTATAAATTAACAGGGGTAACTAGTACACAACCTACCGGGTCCTTCGCAAAGAAAAAAAAAACAACAGGTTAAGTTACTGGCCCAAGGTACAGAGAGGACTGGAGGCGTGAAACAGCACTCCTAAATACATTTCTTTTTAAAACCTAAGTGGCTCTAGGCCGATGTACAGGGGCTAATCCCAAGCTAGGGAGGTGACACATATGAGAAAACTTTAATGCATAAGGAAGAGAAGAAGCGGTTATGAAAACGTAGTCACCTCAATTTCAAAATCAAGGGGAGTTCGAGAGGGTGAAGCACTCTCTATCCCCGCTTTACAGTAAAAGAGATTTGAAGTTTTTACATACACAGAAAAGTTAATTTACATTTTAGAGGAATAGGTTACATATTAAAAGTTTCGAACCCTCCCTGAGAGTAAACTGCTGAGCTAGCAAGAAATGAAGATGTTAACAGGCCATTACCTTGTAGATGAACTGCTGCTTGAAGAAAGAGGCGCTTCCCGCCCCCTGCTACATATTCATACACTGAGAAAGATGTTACTGAAGTGGCAGCGAGACAAGAAAATCAGCAGTTTATATATCCTCGTGGAACATTCGAGACTTTTCATGAATGATAACAACCCGCCCACAAACTTTTATTGGCTAACAGCAAAAACTAATACACAAGACGATGAAGAAACACCTTATTGGTGGGAAATTAATTACAGAAATTTATGATTGGCTAATTTCAAAACTGGCGGAAGGAAAGGATTTATATTTCCAACCCTCAAACCACAGAACAAAATTTAGTAAAGACAAAACTTATGAATACAACATTTCTTCAAGAAAGTTCATTCCATTGCACCAGAGTGCGTACTCATAGTTTTTAGTAGAGACATCAGGTAGAGAACGCCCACACTTCTTGATCCATCAAAATTCACACAGAGCCCTCCTCGGAGAAACTGCTGAATTAATACAGTTTTTAAAGTTCAGTTTTCTCCTGTAGAGGAGTTTCAATTGGCGCACAATTTAAATTTGCGGGGTCGGGGTGTACCAACCGGTACAATTACCATACATCTTACTTGCATCAGTATGATGTAAAGCCAATAGTACCAATAAAAAAAAGAAATTCTACAACCAAACCTTCAAAACTATTCATTTCTTGCTCAACTTGCAGACCAAATGATCTGCTTCTAACCAGCGTGAAGACACAACTCTCCAACCTGTCTCTCCGCTAGCTCTATAGGGTATGAACATTCTGTACTGCTCAATATAAACTTCACTGTCTTCAGACTAGAGTCCAGAGGTGATTCAGTTACAATATACATTTGAATGTCACTATTAGGTATGTTTTGATATAGTTCATACTGTTTTGTTTCCAATCCACAATCATCCGGATAGTAAATGGAGAGCCCAGTCTTATTCATCACTTTCAAATTATGTAAATCATCCTGGCTATTAATGACAACTGTGTACAAACCCTGTGCCTTGTGTATTTTAATAAGCATAGTTGTTCTCTCAACGCACAAGCCTCACCTGGGCCAACAGCCCCTTTAAGAGGTACCACACAATATGTTGAATTCAGTAGCAGCATAGCCAGATTCCTTACTGATGAAACAAATTATTTGATAAGAGCCAGCCAGGTACTCACTGGTAACTTTATCCAAAAAGTTAAAACCATTATTGATTACGTTACAATATATACTGTATGTCTGCCATGCGGTTAGGGGCGTGTGGCTGCGAGCTTGCATCTGGAATATAGTGGGTACGAATCCCGCTGTTGGCAACCCTGAAGATGGTTTTCGATGGTTTCCCATTTTCACACCAGGCAAATGCTGGGGCTGTACCTTAATTAAGGCCACGATCACTTTCTTCCAACTCCTAGTCCTATCCTATCCCATCGTCGCCATAAGACCTATCTCTGTTGGTGCAACGTAAAGGCACTAGCAAAAAAACAGTTCCGAACTGGCTAGGAGCTCATTTGTTTCAACAAACAGTTCTGAACTGGTTATGAGCTCCTACGTTACAACAAGCAGTTCTGAGCTGGCTATGAACTCCTTTGTTACAACAAATAGTTCCGAACTGGTTATGAGCACCTTCGTTACAACAAACAAATCCAAACCTACTATATGCCACTTTGTTAAAAAAATACAGTTCTGAACTACCTATGAACTACTTTCTTACAGCAAATACTTCTGAACTGGTTATAAACTACTTTATTACAACAAACAGTTCCCAACTGGTAATGAGATCCTTCGTTACAAAACAAAACAGTTCCAAACTGGCTATAAACTACTTCATTCCAAGAGTTCTGAACTGGGTGTGAAATTCCTTCAAAATTATCTTAATGAGCATATGAAAATCAGAATGCTTCTAGAACTGATTGTTAATAATGGTTTGTTGGAATATAGTAAATGGCAATTGTGAACCCTGCCAACACGATCTATGAATTGTTAAAAAACCTTTAATGACGGATCATAGACGAGCTCACAATTCAGATGAGAAGTACTGTATGTATTCACATCGCTAACTGGTTGAATTATAAGTGCATGTATATTTAATGTTAAAAATTTCATAACCGGTCCGTATTGAAAAAAGATTTACAATTAAGAGATGAAAGTATATGATTTTCCACCTGTTCAATACAAATGCAAATGTGGTATACACTGAAATGTCACATTTTATTCATAAATATTAGGGACCGGTTTCGGCATATTTATGCCATCATCAGCCTAAAGTTAGATACACAAGGATATAAGTAGATTACATACGTCATGTCATTACACAAATAAACTTTCTACCATATTGGCAATTCATAATAGCGTTGATATATACAAAATTTTGAATGTATAAAAACTCTCAAATATACCTCTTATAAAATTTACGATAAAGGTAAAACGATATATTTACAGTTCTG
Source organism: Anabrus simplex (assembly GCF_040414725.1). Taxonomy (NCBI): domain Eukaryota; kingdom Metazoa; phylum Arthropoda; class Insecta; order Orthoptera; family Tettigoniidae; genus Anabrus; species Anabrus simplex. The sequence continues at coordinate 495,016 of NC_090277.1, read as the reverse complement.
TGGTATCTATTGTCTAGTGATGTTTTGTGTTACAATTGTGTGTGAATTACAAAAGACGCCTTTTAAAATATTCCTGCCTGAACAGCTTATACATCTAATAAAATCTGGAGTATTGACATTCTTATAGTATTAAAATTTTAGACGTTCTATCGCGTAAAAATACTCATGTAAATAAAATTAGTAACAGTGTCCAGTATTGTTATATTGTAAAAGAGAACAGCTGTTCGTTTTTTAAAGTTTGTTAAAAATAGTTCCTCATTCGAATATAGGCGGTAAGCCAAGTTAAACTGGTCGGCTTCAAGAATCAAATAAATCTTGTTTGAGATATAGCGGTAGCTTAGTTGTCAGGTTGCCAGATGATTTTAAGTTGCTAAATCTCAGAAGTAAAGGACATGTGAGTGGCTGAGGCCGTTGTTTGACGAGTATGAGTTCACGAAACATTATGTCATTAGGTGGTGAAATGGAATTCTAGAGATCTTGATTCAAAACGGACCTAAAAAAGATTGAAAACTGTATCAAAATAACGTAAAAGGACGCGAAAGAAAATAAACAGTTTTTGAAATAGAAACTCACCTCATGCACCACATATCGGCAGAAGGCTAAAGAGGAACTAGTGCGGGATACTGGCGAGCGATGTGTCAGGCAGTAAGCCGCAAGTACTAGCGGGGAATCGGGGCGTGTCATGTATGTGGAGGGGGAGAAGTTGCAGGCAGAGGCGAGTAGGGGTCGGGAGGGTGTGGATTTCGGTAGGGGTAATACGCTAACATGTTGCACACTGTTTTATAAAATAGCTGACTTTAGGCATTTTGAGCTTATTAATAATTGATATAAGTACGTCGAATAAAATGGTCGGTTTTTCAGATATCTCATTGAGATTGAAATTAGGGTTGTAATATTGGTCCAAATGAATAAAACACTGCTCTGTAAGGTCTAAAAGAAGCCCTTTATTAATAACTTCGATGAGATCTAAATCGTTGTCAATTCCGTAGAAGCTGTGTTTGTAATCGTGCGTATGCTGTCCTATGGCTGAAAATTTTTTGTATTTGATGGTATTAACATGTTCGTTGTACCTAATTTTGAAGGATCTCCCTGTCTGTCCCAGATAACTGCTGGAACAGTCGTTGCAGTGATATCTGTATACGCCTGACCTATCGAAAGGGTTAAGAAAGTTAACACGGCTGGAGTTGTGGAATATATCAAGATTCCTGTTATTGGTTTTAAAGGCGATATACACGTCCTTCTTTTTGAATAGGTTAGTTACACGGTGAATATCGGGGTTAAATGTAAAAGTTGCATATATTACTGGTTTCGTTTTTTTTCTTTCTGTAGGCAAGTTTTGGGTCGGTCTTTAAATTTACGTATTATGCGTTCTATGAAACCGTGATTAAAACCATTATGCAATGCAATATTATGTATAATATTAAGTTCTTTGTTAAGATCTGCTTTGGACATGGGGATATTATAGGCACGGTGTACTAGACTATTATAGGTGGCACATTTATGGCAAGGGGGATGTGAGGAATCTTGTTGAATGGTTGTAGCTGTATGCGTAGGTTTTCTATAGATTTTATATTTAAAGGTGGTTGGGAATCTGGTAATAGTTAAATCTAATAAGTTGAGGGTCTTATTGGTTTCGGATTCTATAGTGAACTTAGTATTCGTATCAATGTCATTGAGGTGTGTTAAGGTGGTAATTGTATCGGTGTTGCGTTGATCCATTATGATAAGTGTATCATCGACAAATCTGGACCAAAAGACTATATTGTTGAATTTCTTACCCTTTTCTCTTTTTGTGTACTCAAGGAAATCCAGGTATATATTGGCAAGAATACCAGATGCCGGCGAACCCATGGCTAGTCCGTCCTGTTTGTATATTACTTTGTTAAACGTGAAATAATTTTTGTTAGTTATAAATTTCAGTAAAGAAATGAAATTTGCTATTTCAAGTTGGCTGAGCTGGCTATGAGATCGTAAATTTCTTGAAATAATTGATATAACTTTCTCCGGTTTAATATTTGTGTACATGTTGGTAATGTCAAATGAATGCATGGTATGGTATGGTATGGTTGTAGTTCAAAATTGTTCAAACGTTGGATTAATTCAAGGGTATTTTTAATGGATTTATTTGCCTGGAAAGTGTAGTGTTTGCTTAAAAACTGTTGGATAAACTGAGCTGTTTTGTAGAGTGGGCTCGGTCTGAAATTCACTATGGGGTGTATGGGGATTCCATCTTTGTGAATTTTGGGCTGTGCTTTAACAGTTGGCAAACCAGGATTCATGTTGATCAATTTGTTCTTTTCGCTGTCTGTTAGTAAAAAATTTTGTTTTTAAGTATCTGTTTTAATTGTCTTTGAATGGACTGGGTAGGATCTTTGTCAATAATTGTAAAGGATTCGTCTGTGAAAAAGGCTTTTGTCTTTTCGATGTAGTCTGCTTGATTCATTACAACAGTGGTGTTACCTTTATCTGCTTTAGTGATAATGATTTCTGAGTTTATAATTTTGTCCTTGAGTTGAAGAATCTTTTTTCTATCTGTAAGTTGTGTGGGATTTATAAGCCGTGTTGGTGTACTGAAAATGTTATTTATTTGCTTTTTAGTTTCATGTCTGGTTTCATCTTGGATGTCAATGGGCATTTTATTGATTGCTGCTCCTGCTTCTATTGTCAATGTTTTGGCTATGTTTGCTACATTAAAGTTGGGCCAATTGTGTTTGGGTCCTTTCATTAGAATGTCGATTTCTTCTTTGTCAAAGTTGGTTTCGGACAGGTTAATGAATGGTGGCTGGAACTGGGATAAGTGTTGAGTTTGCGTATTATCCTTGCGCGGGTTGTTGTCTGCATTAGCTTTATTAAGAAGTGTTTGAAATTTATTGTTAAAGGTGCGCTGCGTTTGGGAAAGGATTGTGGTTAGCCTGTTGTGAACATTATCTTGGAAAATGTTCCATTGTGCTGTTGATAGCATTGTGGTGACTTCGAGACGGGATTCATATAGGCGATTATTAAGAAATGATTTCTTCTTATGTAAAAATTTAAGCTCGTTCAGAAGCCAGAGCTTATTGGTTCTTAGATGTACCTTTCTCTGATGTTCTAGAATGTTCCATTTTCAGTTTTTTTTAAAATTAGGAGTCAATTCATTGGTAATACATTGCTTAATAAATTTTATGTCCTTGCCTAACTTCCCTATCTTGACACATAAGTTCATATAAAGATGAGCTTTGTTTTTTGCCTGGTAGGCTTCCTTATTTAATGTTAAAAATTTCATAACTGGTCCGTATTGAAAAGAGATTTACAATTAAGAGATAAAAGTATATGTTTTTCCACCTGTTCAATACAAATTCAAATGTGATATACACTGAAATGTCACATTTTATTCATAAATATTAGAGACCGGTTTCAGCATATTTATGCCATCATCAGCCTAAAGTTAGATACACAAGGACATAAGTAAATTACATACATGTCATTACACAAATAAACTTTCTACCATATTGGCAATTCATAATAGCGTTGATATATACAAAATTTTGAACGTATAAAAACTCTCAAATATACTTATTATAAAAATTACGAAATGAAATTTTTAACATTAAATAAGGAAGCCTACCAGGCATAAAACAAAGCTCATCTTAATATGAACTTACGTATCAAGATAGGGAAGTTAGGCAAGGACATAAAATTTATTAAGCAATGTATTACCAATGAATTGACTCCTATTTAAAAAAAAAACAGAAAACGGAACATTCTAGAACATCAGAGAAAGGTACATCTAAGAACCAATAAGCTCTGGCTTCAGAACGAGCTTAAATTTTTACATAAGAAGAAATCATTTCTTAATAATCGCCTATATGAATCCCGTCTCGAAGTCGCTACAATGCTATCAACAGCACAATGGAACATTTTCCAAGATAATGTTCACAACAGGCTAACCACAATCCTTTCCCAAACGCAGCGCACCTCGGACAATAAATTTCAAACACTTCTCAATAAAGCTAATGCAGACGACAAGCCGCGCAAGGATAATACGCAAACTCAACACTTATCCGAGTTACAGCCACCATTCATTACCCTGTCCGAAACCAACTCTGACAAAGAAGAAATCGACATTCTAACGAAAGGACCCAAACACAATTGGCCCAACTTTAATGCAGCAAACATAGCCAAAACATTGACAATAGAGGCAGAAGCAGCTATCAATAAAATGCCTATTGACATCCAAGATGAAACCAGACATGAAACTAAAAAGCAAATAAATAACATTTTCAGTACACCAACACGGCTTATAAATCCCACACAACTTACAGATAGAAAAATGATTCTTCAACTCAAGGGAAAAATTAAAAACTCAGAAATCATTATCACTAAAGCAGATAAAGGTAACACCACTGTTGTAATGAATCAAGCATATTACATCGAAAAGACAAAAGCTTTTTTTACAGACGAATCCTTTACAGTTATTGACAAAGATCCTACCCAGTCCATTCAAAGACAATTAAAACAGATACTTAAAAACAAATTTTTTTTACTAACAGACAGCGAAAAGAACAAATTGATCAACATGAATCCTGGTTTGCCAACTGTTAAAAGCACAGCCCAAAATTCATAAAGATGGAATCCCCATACGCCCCATAGTGAATTTCAGACCGAGCCCACTCTACAAAACTACACTACACTACACTACACTACACTTTCCAGGCAAATAAATCCATTAAAAATACCCTTGAATTAATCCAACGTTTGAACAATTTTAAACTACAACCATACCATACCATGCATTCATTTGACATTACCAACATGTACACAAATATCAAACCGGAGAAAGTTATATCAATTATTTCAAGAAATTTACGATCTCATAGCCAGCTCAGCCAACTTGAAATAGCAGATTTCATGCCTTTACTGAAATTTTTAACTAACAATAATTATTTCACGTTTAACAAAGTAATATACAAACAGGACGGACTAGCCATAGGTTCGCCGGCATCAGGTATTCTTGCCAATATATACCTGGATTTCCTGGAGTACACAAAAAGAGAAAAGGGTAAGAAATTCAACAATATAGTCTTTTGGTCCATATTTGTCGATGATACACTTATCATAATGGATCAACGCAACACCGATACAATTACCACCTTAACACACCTCAATGACATTGATACGAATATTAAGTTCACTATTGAATCCGAAACCAATAAGACCCTCAACTTATTACATTTAACTATTACCCGATTCCCAACCACCTTTAAATATAAAATCTATAGAAAACCGACGCATACAGCTACAACCATTCAACAAGATTCCTCACATCCCCCTTGCCATAAACGTGCCACCTATAATAGTCTAGTACACCGTGCCTATAATATCCCCATGTCCAAAGCAGATCTTAACAAAGAACTTAATATTATACATAATATTGCACTGCATAATGGTTTTAATCACGTTTTCATAGAACGCATAATACGTAAATTTAAAGACCGACCCAAAACTTGTCTACAGAAAGAAAAAAAACGAAACCAGTAATATATGCAACTTTTACATTTAACCCCGATATTCACCGTGTAACTAACCTATTCAAAAAGAAGGACGTGTATATCGCCTTTAAAGCCAATAACAGGAATCTTGATATATTCCACAACTCCAGCCGTGTTAACTTTCTTAACCCTTTCGACAGGTCAGGCGTATACAGATATCACTGCAACGACTGTTCCAGCAGTTATCTGGGACAGACAGGGAGATCCTTCAAAATTAGGTACAACGAACATGTTAATGCCATCAAATACAAAAGATTTTCAGCCATAGGACAGCATACGCACGATTACAAACGCAGCTTCTACGGAATTCACAACGATTTAGATCTCATCGAAGTTATTAATAAAGGGCTTCTTTTAGACCTTACAGAGAAGTGCTTTATTCATTTGGACCAATATTACAACCCTAATTTCAATCTCAATGAGATATCTGAAAAACCGACCATTTTATTCGACGTACTTATATCAATTATTAATAAGCTCAAAATGCCTAAAGTCAGCCATTTTATAAAACAGTGTGCAACATGTTAGCGTATTACCCCTACCGAAATCCACACCCTCCCGACCCCTACTCGCCTCTGCCTGCAACTTCTCCCCCTCCACATACATGACACGCCCCGATTCCCCGCTAGTACTTGCGGCTTACTGCCTGACACATCGCTCGCCAGTATCCCGCACTAGTTCCTCTTTAGCCTTCTGCCGATATGTGGTGCATGAGGTGAGTTTCTATTTCAAAAACTGTTTATTTTCTTTCGCGTCCTTTTACGTTATTTTGATACAGTTTTCAATCTTTTTTAGGTCCGTTTTGAATCAAGATCTCTAGAATTCCATTTCACCATCTAATGACATAATGTTTCGTGAACTCATACTCGTCAAACTACGGCCTCAGCCACTCACATGTCCTTTACTTCTGAGATTTAGCAACTTAAAATCATCTGGCAACCTGACAACTAAGCTACCGCTATATCTCAAACAAGATTTATTTGATTCTTGAAGCCGACCAGTTTAACTTGGCTTACCGCCTATATTCGAATGAGGAACTATTTTTAACAAACTTTAAAAAACGAACAGCTGTTCTCTTTTACAATATAACAATACTGGACACTGTTACTAATTTTATTTACATGAGTATTTTTACGTGATAGAACGTCTAAAATTTTAATACTATAAGAATGTCAATACTCCAGATTTTATTAGATGTATAAGCTGTTCAGGCAGGAATATTTTAAAAGGCGTCTTTTGTAATTCGCACACAATTTTAACACAAAACATCACTAGATAATAGATACCACAGAACTGTAAATATATCGTTTTACCTTTATCGTAAATTTTATAAGAGGTATATTTGAGAGTTTTTATACATTCAAAATTTTGTATATATCAACGCTATTATGAATTGCCAATATGGTAGAAAGTTTATTTGTGTAATGACATGACGTATGTAATTTACTTATATCCTTGTGTATCTAACTTTAGGCTGATGATGGCATAAATATGCCGAAACCGGTCCCTAATATTTATGAATAAAATGTGACATTTCAGTGTATATCACATTTGAATTTGTATTGAACAAGTGGAAAATCATATACTTTCATCTCTTAATTGTAAGTGCATGTATAGGAAATGCAGCCTCTGGTATTGAATGAGAACTGCTGGCATTGGCTCCGAAATGGTTCTAAATGTACTTAGAACAGCATGAATTCGGAACTCACAGTTCAGAACCAGTTCTGAATTTCTGTTGGAACAGCATGTATACTATTTTGCATGCGCATTCTGTTCAGAATCAATTCGGTACCATGTTGGAACAAACTTGCACGTAATTTTACTACGAACGGTACCGGTAGGTGGGTAATATTGAATGTAATCAGCCTACAGTAGGCTGAAAAACAGAATTACCTGCACCTGTTCTTGGTGTGTTTAAATCCGAACTGAACAATAAAGCTTCCCTTATTTCTTGTCACGTGCCTACGCTATTACGTTCCTTGTGGAGAAGTAGAAGACTGAGACTCCAAATGTATTAGCAATATGTCCAAAGGTTTAGACACAGTGTAAAACTTAAGAAATTGCAGCTACCTGACAAAGAAAATCTTAAGAGAAACAGCACAATCCACAGACCAAATCTACACAATCTGCTGCAGTATGTCCGAGATGCACAATACAAAACAAATGAATACGGACATTAAATAGCAAGTCAACCACTTCAAAAGTAAACCACAAATAGCTAATAACGCTACTCGCAAATTTATAACCAGTGCGTTGTTCCTCGGCTGTATACATACAAATCCGGTATAATTCACTTATCTCCAATTAATTACTATACATTGATAGAAGTCATATGTCATATGGGAAAACCAAGACGAACTATTATACTCAGATCACAGGACAGAAAATATGTGGCGTGCGTACTTACCGGGAGACGGGAGGCAAATGGGAATCAGAAGCGTACCCCGGAAATTACTTCTTCCTCTTCTACTTCAATATTGAGTGGACTCGTTCCTTATTTCGCCCTTAGGTTAGCCTTTTTTCACTTGTAATATCAGTTACGTTAGGAACATAGTCGCACAACTCACTGTATGAATTACGGTAAATACTTCTTCTTCATCTTCCTGGCGGATATGGGATTCTATAATTTTGCTCGGCGAAAAATTGGATTTCATTTACTCCAGAATCTCTTTGTAAACCATGTTTGTGGCATTTTGGGGGGGGGGGGGGGGCTAAGATGACCAAGATACTGGCAGAGCTAAATCTGGAACGTACGACATGGAACTCTACATATGAGAAACAGTCCTCTTTTAAGTCGGAAAAAAAAAAGAGAGAAAGTTTTTTCATTTCTGAAGGAGATTCCATGTACAGTCCTCTTTTAAGTCGAAAAAAAAAAGAGAAAGTTTTTTCATTTCTGAAGGAGATTCCATGTACCAATTTTCACGTCTGTAACATCTTAGTTTTTGAGATATAAGTATCTTCTTAAAGAGAATTCGACTCCTTCACTTATTTTTGACCCCAGCTTATAGTAAGTTGATTTTCCGAAAAGAAAAGAAAGTTTTTCTTTATTTTTAAAGGAGATTACATATACCAATTATCACGTCTGTAACATGTTAAGTTTACGAGATATACTGTAGATGTACTCGTTTTAAAAACAGCCCCACTCCTTAGCTAAGTGGTCAGCGTTGAGGCCTTCGGTTCACAGGGTTCCGGGTTCGATTCCGGGCTGAGCTCGGGAATCAAATAGCCTGTGATTAATTCTTCTGGCTCGGGGAAAGGTTATTTGGGTTTTTCCTAACACTTTCCTCTTCATATTCACTCAACACGCCACTTTACCAACTACAACAGGAACACGCAATAGTAATTACATCCCTACACATTGGGTTAGCGTCAGGAAGGGCATCCAACCGTAAAACAGGGTCAAATCCACATTTGCGACACAGTTCGCACACGCGACCCCACTGGTGTGGGAAAAGCGGTAGAGTAAGAAGATCCTCATTTTAAAAATTCACCATTAGCGAGCTCGATAGCTGCAGTCGCTTAAGTGCGGCCAGTATCCAGTATTCGGGAGATAGTAGGTTCGAACCCCACTGTCGGCAGCCCAGAAGATGGTTTTCCGTGGTTTCCCATTTTCATACCAGGCAAATGCTGGGGCTGTACCTTAATTAAGGCCACGACCGCTTCCTTCTCACTCCAAGCCCTTTCCTTTTCCATCGTCGCCGTAAGACCTATCTGTGTCGGTGCGACGTAAAACAACTAGCAAAAAAAAATTAAAAATTCACCCGCATTTTTTATTATTTCACCCCCTTAAGTGGTTCTTCCAAAAAAAAGTGTACATACATTACATACATTATCATTATAGACTTTTATGCCTTTCAGCGTTCAGTCTGCAAGCCTCTGTGAATTTACTAAACGTCGCCACAATCTTCGATTTGCAACTAGTGTTGTGGCCTCATTTAGTTCTATACCTCTTATCTTTAAATCGTTAGAAACCGAGTCTAACCATCGTCGTCTTGCTCTACATCTACTTCTCTTACCTTCCATAGCAGAGTTCATTAGTCTCCTGGGTACCTATCCTTCTCCATTCGCCTCACATGACCCCACCACCGAAGCCGGTTTATGCGTACAGCTTCATCCATCGAGTTCATTCTTAAATTAGCCTTGACCCGCGATGTAGATCATACACAATTCTCTACGTTCACGGCAGTAATTAGACAAGGAAGAGGTAAAATTAGCAGATACTCAATGAGCCAGATAAAGCAACACAAACAGGAAGCGTAACATACGTTCATAAAATATCAAATAAGGAAAAGGAAAAGACTTACCAGAAATGTGGAAGGGTGTCAGGAAATTCCAACAAGAATAAATTTACCTGGTATCAATTAATTTAAGAAAGAACAACAAATTCAGGGGGAAATTTAAATCAATTAGGTTTATTCAGTAACTAATAATAATGAAAATCTTTAAAATATCAGGGAAGAAATCAACAACGTGGGGAAACTTAACAATAAAAATTAACTTGGATAAACATATTAAGTAAAACGAAAAATAAAATTAATACTGGTCGGCCAGAGGAAAAATTAAAATTAAATTTCATAACCTACTTAGGCTTCAACACACCAATGAAAATGAAGATTAAAACTAGTTTCAGTTCGCCATGAACGCATCTAAGAGCCTTTCCGAATCACCGAGTTCTCACCAAGGGATTAGATGATGGGCAGTCGAGATACAAGAAGCACAACGAACGACATGCCCAGGCACAAGGGGAAAAATAACAGGAAAATTAAAAAAAATATCTCCAAACAGGACTGCAAGGTTTTCAAAAATTAAGAACAATCAATTAGAAATTAAATTCATCCCAAAGGACGGAGACAGTCCACAAATCAACAAACAATATCAACGGTCGGGAGAAGAAAAAAACAACACGTTAACAATCACCAAACAAAACGTTGTCATGGAGACATACAGACGCCATGTATCAAGCATGGCAGCATGAAACCACGGAAGCAAAGGCCCGTCCAAAAATGGAAACGAAAATATAACCCGAGGACAAAAAACGAAGGAAGAAAAATTAAAACAATACAGCGAAAGATAAATAAGTAACTATCCCCTTGGTTCGAACTCAAGTGATTTAAAATTGACTCCCATGGGGTGTTCAGATAACCTAGAACAATTTAACATTACAAGGGGCACTAACAAAATTTCCACAAAGCATAAAACATACAAACATCACCCCAATACGTTATTAAATATCATAAATTTCTTTTAACAACATGTAAGTTACAATATTAAATGTCTATGATGATAATAATAATAATGTTTTAATAATCCATTTAAAAAGCCGAGATCTAGTTTTGTCAGAAATTTAGAGTTCTCAAACACATAACGGATATTCAACCAAGTCGAACCAGAAGAGGATAAGTTTCTTAAAAGAAATGCCGAAATCTTCGCTGGCTTGAAGTGACGCCAAAAACGCCATATTAAATTCAGTACTCACATGCTGGTTGAAGAAGCCAAGTCATCAATTATAGTAAACATACAACCTAGAGCGGTTCCCACGTTGATAATAGCTTTAAAATTATTACGGGGGCAAGGGAGAAGGCCCCCTTACACTTTTCTTCAAGTTATGTCCATGTTGCCTAGGAAAATGCACTCGCAGCAGAGGAACGACAAGCGTGGGTCCATCTCAGTCTACTTCCCGCTCGCTACCGGTACTACCGCTCTCGCCCAGCGTAATAATCGACGAGTGTCTAGACCAAAGAGGATAGAATAGAATAGAGATGAAACTCAATGATAAATTTCGGTTCCAAGCCACTTGGCGCTAGTAGTTTTAGTCTCTTTTCCGAGATAGCGCCACAGTGTGCATTCTGGTGCAATACCTTAGTATTATTATCAACAGATAGCGCGGAGATTTAACATCCGGCGCAGTGACACGTGACGCACATCCGGGTATGCTTACGGCTCCTCCCCCTCCTTTCCCTGCCCCGCGCCACCCCTCCAAAGCGGCGATAATAATGCAGTTCTACTACTTCCATGCCCAATACATTGTAATTCATATATTTTTATTTCCAAATACTTACTACGTTGTAATAATGATCTGTTACCCCTAGTTCGTATGGCATACTATGGTATTGAGAACATAACCACACACCTCAAAGCAGCTTTAACTTCAAATGAATGATTGACACATTAACACAAAGCTGATATTATAACTTTGGCTTGCGCATGCAAATCGTCAAGCAAAACGTAGCGTGTGTGGCCGCCTTAAGAAATCCCTTCAAAAGCAAGACAACAGAGCACACCATATGCAAGACAATGGGGTATCACATCAATATCCAAGTACCACATGAAAATAAAAATAACAGAATTAAATGCACTGAGACAGGAAATATATAGAACTACATTAATAGAACCATTCAGCTTTCAGCCCCTGATGTGTACTCAAACAGGAAATACAGGATTTCACGAGGACTGCCGAAGATATATTTCAAATAAACAAGCACATGAGCACATGGAATTCAAACAACACAAATACTGTAGCATCATGGGAACTATCGATTAAAATCGATATAAGTTCGAACAAGGTTAATCGATAGGGTGAAGTCGAATTCGATGCAATTCAGCGATATTATCTCCACAATGCTTGACGTTTTATGACTAATTAATTTGTGAGAAGTGCCCACTGATTGAGGTTAGACTTGAAATACATTAAATACTTCATTTCGAGACAAACTGCTTTTAATTATTAACAACGCTCATTTCATGCTTACTTCCGTGCCATCTACAGAACGTGTAAATAACTATTTGCACGTTATGAATGACCTCCAGCGCCATCTAGAAAAAGAGACTGAAACTACCTGAAACTAGCTACAGATTGGAACCAAAAGCCCTATTAGAGTTTCACCCCCCTGGTCTAGACCCTGACAGACATTTCGCTCCTTCGCTCCGATCCTGATTTGGCGCATGCGCGTAGCTATTTACTATTTCCCTTCCCCTCTTCCCCCTTTCAGGAGCCAAACATTGAACAAAACAACAAAATATTGTGCAGGCTACAGTGTGCATGCATTAAAACAAAGTTATTAATTTACTCTCCATAACTGCTGTCTTCCAGGAGCCTACCACTGAACAGAACAACAAAATACCGTGTAAGGTACACTGTGCATGCATTAAAACAAAGTTATTAATTAACTCACCACAACTGCTGTCTGCTGAAGACGACTCCCGGACACTTTCACAAAGACCTGAAGGTGGATTACTGTCCATACACACCATCTAACACGCTATAGTCTATAGTCTACAGTTTAGCATAAACGTCACATTTATTTAAAGTCAAACTTTATTAACACGAATTCTATTGTCCGTGTGTCTCTAATTTTGTGTGCGTGGTTTATCACAGAAGTTAAGGCTAGGCTCATGTCACAATTACACATTAAATAAATAATTGTAATATTACGCTACCTTCTTTCTCATTGAATAACTAGCGATTGAGAACTTTGAACACAACGGTCAACCGTCTCTCTGTTTGCTCTCAATTACCATTGACAACGAAACCAGTTTCTTTTTTTCGGGGTCCATACGTCGAAAGCTTCTAGACAATTTAGGAGTAGATTTCTTAGTGGAGAAAAATCGTCTTTGTTGATCCACATTTTTATTCCCTGGTACATTTCTGGAGGCTGAGGAAAATATTCCAATTTTTGAACGGACTGCTGAAATATTCGGGTTTATTTTTGCAACTATTTCATCTATTGCGTCCATTTCTTCCAGAGAACATACAGAGGATATCACTTCCTGAAGCATATTCAAAGTTTTACTTTTCCTCGCTTCTAGGGTTAAAGTTGCACTCTTACTTCAGTCTCATTTTGCTTTAGTTGATTATCGTTAATGTTGTCGATAATCAAGTCAGGAGCAGAGCTGACGTCGGTGCTAGTAGAATTAACGTTCTCGATCGAATCTGAAGGCCTCCTGGTTGTGTTCTTTATAGCATTGTACCTACATATGACATGAATATGCTTACACATATTCCATCGTATACTATTATCTATACAGGTACAATTAAACTCGTGGATACATGTGTCACATTAAGAACATTTAAGATGACAGCTTTCACATTTAATTTCGGTTTTCCCAACCTTATAAAAATCCATATTGTCTTTTTCTAAGGGGATTAGCCAACCATCTTCATATTCGAATACATTTTCAGGGGAAATGCTCAAACTTCTTTTATGTCTAGCTCGAAGATCTTTGAGTTTTGACGTGACTTTTCCCTTTTCTAAGGTGATGATACGCTCAAATATCTTGTCTCTAATGAAACGCATCATGGCATGTATTGCCTTGTCAAGACGTATCACTCTCTTGCCGGATAAGTAGAAATACTTTAGAGTTTTGTGGACAGACTCTAAATGCATGTTGGTGTTTTTTTTTTCAATCAATCAATCAATACTGATCTGCATTTAGGGCAGTCGCCCAGGTAGCAGATTCCCTATCTGTTGCTTTCCTAGCCTTTTCCGAAATGATTTCAAAGAAATTGGAAATTTACCGAACATCTCCCTTGGTAAGTTATTCCAATCCCTAACTCCCCTTCATATAAATGAATATTTGCCCCAGTTTGTCCTCTTGAATTCCAACTTTATCTTCATATTGTGATCTTTCCTACTTTTATAGACGCCATTCAAACCTATTCGTCTACTAATGTCATTCCACGCCATCTCTCCGCTGACAGCTCGGAACATACCACTTAGTCGAGCAGCTCTTCTTCTTTCTCTCAGTTCTTCCCAACCCAAATATTGCAACATTTTTGTAACGCTACTCTTTTGTCGGAAATCACCCAGAACAAATCGAGCTGCTTTTCTTTGGATTTTTTCCAGTTCTTGAATCAGGTAATCCTGGTGAGGGTCCCATACACTGGAACCATACTCTAGTTGGGGTCTTACCAGAGGCTTATATGCACTCTCCTTTACATCCTTACTACAACCCCTAAACACCCTCATAACCATGTGCAGAGATCGGTACCCTTTATTTACAATCCCATTTATGTGATTACCCCAGTGAAGATCTTTCCTTATATTAACACCTAGATACTTACAATGATCCCCAAAAGGAACTTTCACCCCATCAACGCAGTAATTAAAACTGAGAGGACTTTTCCTATTTGTGAAACTCACAACCTGACTTTTAGCCCCGTTTATCAACATACCATTGCCTGCTGTCCATCTCACAATATTTTTGAGGTCACGTTGCAGTTGCTCACAATCTTGTAACTTATTTATCACTCTATACAGAATAACATCATCCGCAAAAAGCCTTACCTCCGATTCCACTCCTTTACTCATATCATTTTTATATATATATATATATATATAAGAAAACATAAAGGTCCGATAACACTGCCCTGAGGAACTCCCCTCTAAACTATTACAGGGTCAGACAAAGCTTCAACTACTTTAACTCTCTGAGATCTATTTTCTAGAAATATAGCAACCCATTCAGTCACCCTTTTGTCTAGTCCAATTGTACTCATTTTTGCCAGTAGTCTCCCATGATCTACCCTATCAAATGCTTTAGACATGTCAATCACGATACAGTCCATTTGACCTCCAGAATCCAAGATTTCTGCTATATCTTGCTGGAATCCTACAAGTTGAGCTTCAGTGGAATAACCTTTCCTAAAACCAAATTGCCTTCTATCGAACCAGTTATTAATTTCACAAACATGTCTAATATAATCAGAAAGAATGCCTTCCCAAAGCTTACATACAATGCATGTCAAACTTACTGGCCTGTAATTTTCAGCTTTATGTCTATCACCCTTTCCTTTATACACAGGGGCTACTATAGCAACTCTCCATTCATCTGGTATAGCTCCTTCGGCCAAACAATAATCAAATAAGTACTTCAGATATGGTACTATATCCCAACCCATTGTCTTTAGTATATCCCCAGAAATCTGATCAATTCCAGCCGCTTTTCTAGTTTTCAACTTTTGTATCTTATTGTAAATGTCATTGTTATCATATGTAAATTTTATTACTTCTTTGGCCTTAGTCTCTTCCTCTATCTCGACATTATCCTTGTAACCAACAATCTTTACATACTGCTGTCTGAATACTTCTGCCTTTTGAAGATCCTCACATACACACTCCCCTTGTTCATTAATTATTCCTGGAATGTCCTTCTTGGAACCTGTTTCTGCCTTAAAATACCTATACATACCCTTCCATTTTTCACTAAAATTTGTATGACTGCCAATTATGCTTGCCATCATGTTATCCTTAGCTGCCTTCTTTGCTAGATTCAATTTTCTAGTAAGTTCCTTCAATTTCTCCTTACTTCCACAGCCATTTCTAACTCTATTTCTTTCCAGTCTGCACCTCCTTCTTAGTCTCTTTATTTCTCTATTATAATAAGGTGGGTCTTTACCATTCCTTACCACCCTTAAAGGTACAAACCTGTTTTCGCATTCCTCAACAATTTCTTTAAACCCATCCCAGAGTCTGTTTACATTTTTATTTACCGTTTTCCACCGATCATAGTTACGTTTTAGAAACTGCCTCATACATGCTTTATCAGCCATATGGTACTGCCTAACAGTCCTACTTTTAAGACCTTCCTTTCTATCACATTTATTTTTAACTACCACAAAAACAGCTTCATGATCACTAATACCATCTATTACTTCAGTTTCCCTATAGAGCTCATCTGGTTTCATCAGCACCACATCCAAAATATTTTTCCCTCTGGTTGGTTCCATCACTTTCTGAATCAGCTGTCCTTCCCATATTAACTTATTTGCCATTTGTTGGTCATGCTTCCTGTCGTTCGCATTTCCTTCCCAATTGACATCTGGCAAATTCAGATCTCCCGCTACAATCACATTTCTTTCCATGTCGTTTCCAACATAGCTCACTATCCTATCAAATAATTTCGAATCCGCATCAGTGCTACCCTTTCCCGATCTGTACACTCCATATATATCAAGTTGCCTATTATGTTTAGAAATGAGCCTTACACCTAGAATTTCATGTGTCTCATCTTTAATTTTTTCGTAGCTTACAAATTCTTCTCTCACCAGAATGAAAACTCCCCCTCCCACCTTTCCTATCCTATCTCTACGATACACACTCCAGTGCCGTGAGAAAATTTCTGCATCCATTATATCATTTCTCAGCCATGATTCAACTCCTATTACAATATCTGGTAAATATATATCTATTAAATTGCTTAATTCTATTCCTTTCTTTACAATACTTCTACAGTTCAACACTAACAAGACAGAGAGGTATCGTTATGCTCACTTCCGGGCACACGGAACGAAATGTCTGTCAGGGTCTAGACGCTCGTTAATAATCGGCGATTAGCTTACTTTCTCGGAGCGAGCTCCTATTGGTCAAGATGCTGAGCTATGAAGTTCGAACACGCTGCGCAGATGGCAGTGCGTACAAGGAGCCTACTTTCAGTCCCTAGATTAGAGCGCCGACTCAGAGAAGCAGTGAAAAATAAAACTTTAAAGTACGAAGGAACAGAATAGACGAAAGTACCACCAAGATATGGTAGGTTTGACACAATCTCTAGGCCGTCTTTAGGCCACATCCAAAACGTAGAGAGGAGGGGAAAGAAAAACAATGACATTACCATGTCAGCCTTTATCTCCTCATTCCGAGTACCCTCCTGTCATTCTTCCCACCTGTTTGTGTGTTCATTTATTTTTATAGGAGATTCCAAGTACGAATTTTAATGTCTGTAACATCTTCAGTTTCTGAGATACCGGTACATGTATCCGGATATAAATAATTCAAATCCTTCGTCCCTTCAATTCACCTCAGCCCTCCCCCCCCATCTCCTCGTAAGTGGACTTTCTGGAAACAAAATTTTTGTTCTTTAATTTTTAAAGGAGATTCTAAATACCATTTTTCATGTCTGTAACATGTTAGGTTTTTGTGATATATTGTAGATTATTTCGCTGCTGTAGAATCCTGGAGCTGACGTTGCCACGGTTACGGCAGTTCATTACTTTATCCGATTCCTAGAGCAGGGGTAATGTGGTGCCAATATCTCCGTAACGGTTACCGAGTTTTCTTCTTTGCGTCAAGGGGATTAAATTGGGCTTTGTCTCGTCCTTGTACGACAAATTAGATATTTTGCCAACATTAGCCTAATTTTACATTTCCCTCCCCCCTCCCCCGTGTCCCCCACCATGAATTGTTTTTTGTAAATAAAATACAGCCCATGTTACTCACTGGCAATGTATCTTTCTACAGGTGAAGTAAATTTTAAAATCGGTTCAGTAGTTTTTGAGTCTATTCGTTACAAACAAACATACACGTTTTTCCTCTTTATAATATTAGTATAAATACACTCGCGATGCGACAAAACCACATTCTACACAACACCTGTTAACTTTTGCATTCACACACCTGTAGCATGTCAATGTATGTTTGGAAAAATCAGTCGAGGCGAATACACTGTAACACCAGTGGAGGTAGGAGTATAATGTTTACGTAATAGGTATGACAGTACGTTGTGTTATAATGCAAGTTTAGAATCATCAAGAAACAGAGTGATCGCGTCAATCGGATCAGCGGTAGGATTACGGTACGGTAGGTATGCAACAAACAGGAAACACTGGTAGGGAAAGGATGTTTAAAACGCCCAAGACTGCGGAGAAGCTTCTGACGTGCAGACAGGGTTAAAGGACATTGAAAAATCAAGTGATCCGCATCTCCATCTCTGTCATCACACGTACAGTTAGGCAAATTAGCCAGATGAAATCGGAATTTATAATGGGGAGTAAGAGCATGATTACAGCGCAAACGAATGATATTAGTAATATGTCGTCATCAGTATGACCCTCTCGTGAACCAGGATTTCTGTGGAATGCGTGGTTGTAAATGATAAAAAAGCGACCTTTGACTTGAGCAGTATGTTGCCATTCCTCTTGCCAATCATTATGGAGAGTGTCTTTTATCATGGGAATGTAATCTGTGGGGGAATTCGCTACACTAAGTTGAGGAGTCGAAAACCTATGTGACTTAACAGTGATCTGTTCTTTCTATTTAATAATGTGACATGTTAAAATTCATAATTACAAGATTAGCTGACCCTGGTCAAGAAAATGTGTAATTAAATTAATTATTTCGTTAGTAGGTTGTTATAATAAATAAGAGATACAGTAACTTACTTCATGGAAATAGAATATGTAATTGAATTAATTTCCGAATAAACTTTCTACGGGGTAGTTTATAAAATTTACATTGAAAAAAGTATGATTTTCGTCACCCTCGCGATCACCACACACACACACACACACACACACACACACACACACACACACACACACACACACACACACACACACACACACACACACATACACACACACACACACACACACGCACACACACACACACACACACACACACGAAGGGGAGTCTTGAATATGATCTGGAAGTTTGTTCTTAGGAGTTAGAGCATGATAAAACGTTAAACGTATAACATTAGTCATACGTCTTCTTGTGCATACAATTTTCTTCCAAGTAGCACGGTTTCGTACAGTTATTGAATTGAATATTATAGTACCTGTAATATTTTCCTTTGGTTCTGGAGGATGATATCCAATAATCATTCCACTGCTGATGACTGTGTTTTTTAATAAACTTAAAGGTTAACTTAGCTTAATAGGGGTTGAGATATCACGGTAATTAAAGTTTCATCACCTGAAGCAGCTTCCTTCGCTAGTTGGTCTGATTTCATATTTCCTATTATACCGGTATGGCCGGATATCCACACTAGTGTAATGTATTGAGACTTCATTTCTAAATCATATAATATTTTTTAACGTTGTAAACATAGCAATTTGTGGATTCATTGATTGAAACTTGCGACTGCAGTGCGCTTAACGAGTCAGTGAAAATTGTTACCTACCTTAATCTGATTGGCGTCGTTAATGCATAGAAGTGCCTGACTAATGGAAAAAATTTCTGCCGTAAACATTGACAATGAGGAGGGTAGTGTAAACTTATGTGTTGTTGTTGTTGTTGGAGAGGTTATGGGCTCTATTATTTCACCCAGCCACTACACTTATTATCGTGATATTACACTTATAATGCGAAATCACACGCAATTACTCACACTACGAAGGTCGCACGCAATGAATCTCACTACGAAGGTCACAAGAATAGAGTTGAGCAGCAGGTCTATGTACACATCTTAAGTAGCGCGTAACATAACAAAGGAAGTGCGTAGAAGCAAAAAACAGTGGAAGCAGGAGTATGTAACCGTGCGAACAATAAAAAGACAGTAATTTACAAATGAATGTGAGAGTCATCCAAATATTGATTGATAGCATGTATTATAGCAGGAGACATATCAGTAAGCAAACAGGAGACATTGGTGGGGAAACATATGTGAAGTGGTGAGTTTGGTAATACAGAAGGCAGATACGCGGCCGACTGGATCCCTCGCTCCGCTCCTTATACCGGCCTTGACAATCGCTTGTGAAGCCCAGTATAAAGCTGCAATTGGAAAGTTTCACCATAATGCCGCTGGAGTGCTGGACTCCTAAGTCACCGACAGGAATCTCAGTACCGCAAATTACCACATTTCCAGTTTCATTTACATAGTTTTGCTGTTGTAAGTGTTGGTAATGTGTTCGCAATGAGGTGTTTGTTGCTTGTTACTGAGAGCAGACAGTTATGGGTTAAATAGTATATTTTTTATTGTATGCAGTGGTGATTTGATTTTTTAAATTGTGTTTACAGTAGTATAATTGGAGAGTTCTGCGGCCACCGCCACCGCGGGCTCCCAGAGGCAACCTCCACCACCACCACAGCCAGAGGCCTCCTAGAGGCCTCCTCCACCACCACCACCACAGCCACAGGCCTCCCAGAGGTCTCCTCCACCACCCGCGGAAAGTTGAATTTGTAAACAAAGCCACGTGCTTTTTGATAGCTATCATCGACAACAACGCATCGCTAACCTCAGTACTGCCATCTTGACGGGCCTAAACCTCAGTGGTACCAACTTAACCTAACTAGCGCGAGATAAACAAATCCACGTGTTTCTTGACAGCCACGTGCTTTTCGACAGACAACAACGCATCGCTAACCTCAGTACTGCCATCTTGACGGGCCTAAACCTCAGTAGTACCAACTTAACCTAACTAGCGCGAGATAAACAAATCCACGTGTTTTTTGACAGCCACGTGCTTTTTTGACAGCTGTCATCCGCCATCTTTAAACCACAGAGCACTGTGCTGCCCTCTTTATCGCAGTAGCTGCAAATTCGTCACCTGTCATCCGCAGTGCTGCCATCTTGGCGGGCCTAAACCTTAGTGCTACCAACTTAACCTCACTAGCGTGAGATAAACAAATCCACGTGCAGCTGACATCCGCCATCTTTAATCTATAGAGCACAGTGCTGCCCCCTATAGCAACTTACCTTTGAAATGTGGTGGCGGATAATTTGAAAAATGCTTTTTGACAGCAGCCATCTTGCATCGCAAACCTCAGTGCTGCCCTCTTTAGCTAGATACCTTTGAAATGTGGTGGTAGACAATTCCACGTGACAGCAGCCATCTTTGAGCACAGTGCTGCCCTCTTTGTGGTGGCGGCAAATTCCACGTACTCTACATACTCACGTTCTTTTTTCTGACAGCTGTTATCCGCCAACTTGCATCACAAACCTCAGTGCTGCACTCTTTAGCTAGATACCTTTGAAATGTGGTGGCGGCAATTAGAAAAATTCTACATTCTCTTGTTTGGAAACAAACCTATGCGCTGTCATCCACCATCTTTAAACCACAGAACACCGTGCTGCCCTCTTGCGTCAGCTGTCATCCGCCATCTTTAAACTACAGAGCACCGTGCCGCACTCTTGCGTCAGATGTCATCCGCCATCATTAAACTACAGAGCATCGTACCGCACTCTTGCGGGCAATTCCGTCAGCTGTCATTCGCCATCTTTAATCAAGAGAGCGCAGTGCCGCACTCTATGTGGTGGTGACAAATTCCACATTCGCCATCTTTAATCTACAGAGCGCCGCGCTGCACTCTGGGGTGGCGGACAATTTGAAAAGCTGCCAAGAGAGCATCGTGCTGGTAGCTTTATTCTTTGACATGTGGGCAGTAGCTGCAAATTCGTCACCTGTCATCCGCAGTGCTGCCATCTTAACGGGCCTAAACCTTAGTGCTACCAACTTAACCTCACTAGCGTGAGATAAACAAAGCCACGTGAATTTTTTTTGACAGCTGTCACCAGCCATTTTAAATCTATAGAGCGCAGTGCTGTCCTCTTTAGTGGCGGTAAATTCCACGTGCTTTACAAACCTATATGCTTTTCTGACAGCTGTCATCCTCCATCTTTAATCTAGAGAGAGCAGTGCTGCAATCTTTAGTTTGAAATGTGGTGGCGGCAAATTCCACGTGCTCTTGTTTGGAAACAAATCAACATGCTTTTTTGACAGCTGTCATCCGCCATCTTTAATCACCGTGCTGTCCTCTTTAGCTACTTACCCTTGAAATGTGGTGGTGGTAAATTCCACGTGCTTTACAAACCTATATGCTTTTCTGACAGCTGTCATCCGCCATCTTTAATCTAGAGAGAACAGTGCTGCAATCTTTAGTTTGAAATGTGGTGGCGGCACATTCTACGTGCTCTTGTTTGGAAACAAATCAACATGCTTTTTTGACACAGATTCTTGCGATTTAAACTCTTGCGTCAGGAGGGGAGGGCACTCGGCTGTAAAACATATTTTTAATCCCAAGAGAATCGAACCCGAGACTGACGGGTGAGAGGCAAGCACACTAAACCAAACCGTAGGAGCCAGCAATTCTCTTTCTATATAATAATTTCGTGTGGCTATTTCTAGTCAAGTGCAGTCTAAAAATAAATCCTAGAGTTGTTGTATCAGGAATGGTAACTGGCTAAATCCTGGTCTTTCAGCGTCAGGAAGGGCAATCGGCCGTAAAACAGATTCTTGCGATTTAAACTCTTGCGTCAGGAGGGGGCACTCGGCTGTAAAACATATTATTAATCCCAAGAGAATCGAACCCGAGACTACTGGGTGAGAGGCAAGCACACTAAACCAAACTGTAGGAGCTGGTAATTCTCTTTCTATATAATAATTTCGTGTGGTTATTTCTAGCCAAGTGCAGTCTAAAAAATAAATCCTAGTCTTGTTACATCAGGAAGGGTAACTAGCTAAATCCTAGTCTTTCAGCGTCAGGAAGGGCAAACGGCTGTAAAACAGATTCTCGCGTCAGGAAGGGCATCTATCCGTAAAATAGGTTCTTAAAATTTAAAATCTCATGTAAAAACAGGAGGAGAGCAGCGGCTAGCTGCTTCCTAGCGCATTTCAGGTGTTATGCCTTACGAGTAGCTATGTACTAGCACCGGATGTAGAATAAGCAGACTCTAGAACGAGAAAAAATATCTCGGATGTGTTTTTGAAGCATGCCTACACACACGCGCGCACGCAAGCTGCATCCGGCTAGCCAGCTCCTACCTGGAATGCGTTTGCCTCAGCAGGGTACGAAGTCCGCTACACGCGTACAGTTCACATTAAAATTATTAGCAGCTTCTCGAGCTGAGCTCAAACCTTCCCGTTTAATCATAGTACAAATACGTCTGCTTGTAGGACTTGTATATTTCGGTACCTCAGCGTTTCGTGTTGTTGCTAACAGGTAGGGGGTACTGTGGATGTAGACTTAGTTTAACTCACGACAATGTCCGACCTCAGTAGGTTGAAACTGGGTTTCTTCCGAACATCATTACATTTAGCTAATTTCTATTGATGACGAGGTCCTTAGTTTTGTCCTGGCATTGCTTCTACTTACTTGTACCAGGATCCTCACTTTCACATATCTACTCTAGGATTAGAAGGTGTAGACATGGCAGAGGTTAATCTTGTAACTTCAAACTTGCAGCAATGTCTGACCTCTATATGTTGAAACTTAGTTTTTCCCTCAAACATTGCAATCACGTGCTAACTTTCCAAGGCTCGATCCATTGCAGAACTCTTAAATTCTAACACCTCATCATCAACAGCAGGTTCGATCCCGGCTTAAATACGTCAAGCTGCAGAACTCAGCGTAAGGCACTCAGGAGAGCTCTTGTTGCATAAACATTTCGTTCCGACTGTACCGCAAACGTCTGCAATTCTTGATATCCGCTTGGTAACAAGAAGCATATTTACTCACTGCAGTCTGCGTGAAGCGCTCACAGTTCTCTGTATGCGATTATTACGTACACATCTCCCGTCTAAGTACTGTCTGCTGTGAATATTATTCTTCAGCCTTTATCTTAAGGTAAGCTAGAACTGTTAGTTACTGTTTGCAAAGCGACTTCTACGCTAGGTAATAGACATCTACATTCATATATGTTTGTTCTTTTCTTTTTAGGTACAACTAGAATATTATCATTCGAGTTACAGGCTTGAAAGTACGCATTTTATTCATCCGAGTAACAGTCTGCAGCACGTGCATTTTTAAGGTATGTTTTCGAACTTTGAGTTGTAAAGATAGTTAGGTTAGCTGATGTACCCTACACTACATTCATATATGTTTGTTCTTTCTTTTTAGGTACGACCAGAATATTATCATTCGAGTTTCAGGCTTGAACGTACGCATTTTATTTATCCGAGTAACAGTCTGCAGCACGTGCATTTTTAAGGTATGTTTTCGAACTTTGAGTTGTAAAGATAGCTAGGTTAGCTGATGTACCCTACACTACATTCATATATGTTTCTTCTTTTTTAGGTACGACAAGAATATTATCATTCGAGTTTCAGGCTTGAACGCACGCATTTTATTCATCCGAGTAACAGTTTGCAGCGCGAAGATTTTAAGGAATGTCTGACTTCAACAGGCTGAAACTTGGTTTTTTCTAAAACATCGTAACTTTAGTCTATTGATAAATAGTCGTTCTCTTCAATCCTCATGCTATAGACGAGGTTAATTTTATAATTTCAAACACACACATAGCTATGTCTGTCCTCAACAGGCTGAAACATGGTTTCTTCCGAACATCGTAACCTTAGTCTATTGATAAATAGTCGTTCTCTTCAATCCTCATGCTATAGACGAGGTTAATTTTATAATTTCAAACACACACATAGCTATGTCTGACCTCAACAGGCTGAAACTTGGTTTCTTCTAAAACATCGTAACTTTAGACTATTGATAAATAGTCGTTCTCTTCAATCCTCATGCTATAGACGAGGTTAATTTTATAACTTCAAACACACACATAGCTATGTCTGACCTCAACAGGCTGAAACTTGGTTTCTTTTAAAACATCGTAACTTTAGACTATTGATAAATAGTCGTTCTCTTCAATCCTCATGCCATAGACTAGGTTAATTTTATAATTTCAAGCACACATAGCTATGTCTGACCTCAACAGGCTGAAACTTGGTTTCTTCTAAAACATCGTAACTTTAGTCTATTGATAAATAGTCGTTCTCTTCAATCCTCATGCTATAGATGAGGTTAATTTTATAATTTCAAACACACACATAGCTATGTCTGACCTCAACAGGCTGAAACTTGGTTTCTTCTAAAACATCGTAACTTTAGTCTATTGATAAATAGTCGTTCTCTTCAATCCTCATGCTATAGACGAGGTTAATTTTGTAATTTCAAACACACACATAGCTATGTCTGACCTCAACAGGCTGAAACTTGGTTTCTTCTAAAACATCGTAACTTTAGTCTATTGATAAATAGTCGTTCTCTTCAATCCTCATGCTATAGACGAGGTTAATTTTATAATTTCAAACACACACATAGCTATGTCTGTCCTCAACAGGCTGAAACTTGGTTTCTTCTAAAACATCGTAACTTTAGTCTATTGATAAATAGTCGTTATCTTCAATCCTCATGCTATAGACGAAGTTAATTTTATAATTTCAAACACACATAGCTATGTCTGACCTCAACAGGCTGAAACTTGGTTTCTTCAGAACATCGTAACTTTAGTCTATTGATAAATAGTCGTTCTCTTCAATCCTCATGCTATAGACGAGGTTAATTTTATAATTTCAAGCACACATAGCTATGTCTGACCTCAACAGGCTGAAACTTGGTTTCTTCTAAAACTTCGTAACTTTAGTCTATTGATAAATAGTCGTTCTCCTCAATCCTCATGCTATAGACGAGGTTAATTTTATAATTTCAAACACACACATAGCTATGTCTGTCCTCAACTGCTGAAACTTGGTTTCTTCTAAAACATCGTAACTTTAGTCTATTGATAAATAGTCGTTCTCTTCAATCCTCATGCTATAGACGAGGTTAAGTTTATAATTTCAAACTCACAGCAATGTCCGACCTCAACAGGCTGAAACTTGGTTTCTTCCGAACATCTTAACTTTAAGCTAATCATAAATAGTTGTTCTCTTCAATCCTCATGCTATAGACGAGGTTAATCTTATAATTTCAAACACACACACAGCTATGTCTGACCTCAACAGGCTGAAACTTGGTTTCTTCGAAAACATCGTAACCTTGGTCTATTGATAAATAGTCGTTCTCTTCAATCCTCATTTTATTGACGAGGTTAATTTTATAATTTCAAACACACACATAGCTATGTATGACCTCAACAGGCTGAAACTTGGTTTCTTCTAAAATATCGTAACTTTAGTCTATTGATAAATAGTCGTTGTCTTCAATCCTCATGCTATAGACGAGGTTAATTTTATAATTTCAAACACACACATAGCTATGTCTGACCTCAACAGGCTGAAACTTGGTTTCTTCTAAAACATCGTAACTTTAGTCTATTGATAAATAGTCGTTCTCTTCAATCCTCATGCTATAGACGAGGTTAAGTTTATAATTTCAAACTCACAGCAATGTCCGACCTCAACAGGCTGAAACTTGGTTTCTTCCGAACATCTTAACTTTAAGCTAATCATAAATAGTTGTTCTCTTCAATCCTTATGCTATAGACGAGGTTAATCTTATAATTTCAAACACACACACAGCTATGTCTACCTCAACAGGCTGAAACTTGGTTTCTTCGAAAACATCGTAACCTTGGTGTATTGATAAATAGTCGTTCTCTTCAATCCTCATTCTATTGACGAGGTTAATTTTATAATTTCAAACACACACATAGCTATGTATGACCTCAACAGGCTGAAACTTGGTTTCTTCTAAAACATCGTAACTTTAGTCTATTGATAAATAGTCGTTCTCTTCAATCCTTATGCTATAGACGAGTTTAATCTTATAATTTCAAACTGACAGTCATGTCCGACCTCAACAGGCTGAAACTTGGTTTCTTCCAAAACATCGTAACTTTAGTCTATTGATAAATAGTTATTTTCTTTAATCCGCATGCTATAGAAGAGGTTAATCGTATAATTTCAAACTCACAGTCATGTCCGACCTCTATAGGTTGAACATCGCAACTTTAGGCTAATCTCTATTGGTTGTTCTCTTTTCAGATGTTTCCCTGCTCGCAGTGCGATGTAACTTTTACAAGACGAGATGCCATTACGCGTCATGTAAAATCGAAACATCGTGAGGCGTCTGATACGTTCTCCTGCGAGCAGTGTGAGGCGACGTTTTGAGGGTAGATACCCTTACGCGTCATGTTAAATCAAAACATCCTAGCATAACATCCGCTTTATGTGATGTTTGCGGGCTGTACTTCGCTAATGTAGAGCAATATCAGGCTCACTTAGCAGAGGTACATCAAATATCTACTTGCCCTCAGGTAGTAGGGAAAAAGCGTGCAGCTACTGATGTAGCTGTAGAAAGTACTAGTAGTAAAAAACCTAGGAAAAATGACCTTCAAACTATTCACTGCGAGCACTGTAACACTGATGTACCATCTTTACATTTTCAGGGACACTTACAGAGTAATGCACATAAAAATAATGCGTGTAGAAGTGGTAGTAACGCAAACATCGAGGAAATTAATACAGCATTTAAAAGTAGGATTTCTAGTTACAGAATTCGCATTAGTCAAAAGTTTCAGAGCACTTCATACTTTTTAAATTGTGTTCAACCGGATGTACAACAGCATCTTGCTAAATTTTGTCCAATCATAATTTACACAGACTGACAGGGCAAATGCAACACCAAGAAGGAGTGGTTAGAACTTTATGCCAATTGCAGGGTAGACTGAAGTCACTGAGGTATGCTCATGATGAGAAATGCGCCGCTGTGCTGCGCACGTAGCGAACGATAAATGGGACACGGCGTTGGCGAATGGCCCACTTCGTACCGTGATTTCTCAGCCGACAGTCATTGTAGAACGTGTTGTCGTGTGCCACAGGACACGTGTATAGCTAAGAATGCCAGGCCGCCGTCAACGGAGGCATTTCCAGCAGACAGACAACTTTACGAGGGGTATGGTGATCGGGCTGAGAAGTGCAGGTTGGTCGCTTCGTCAAATCGCAGCCGATACCCATAGGGATGTGTCCACGGTGCAGCGCCTGTGGCGAAGATGGTTGGCGCAGGGACATGTGGCACGTGCGAGGGGTCCAGGCGCAGCCCGAGTGACGTCAGCACGCGAGGATCGGCGCATCCGCCGCCAAGCGGTGGCAGCCCCGCACGCCACGTCAACCGCCATTCTTCAGCATGTGCAAGACACCCTGGCTGTTCCAATATCGACCAGAACAATTTCCCGTCGATTGGTTGAAGGAGGCCTGCACTCCCGGCGTCCGCTCAGAAGACTACCATTGACTCCACAGCATAGACGTGCACGCCTGGCATGGTGCCGGGCTAGAGCGACTTGGATGAGGGAATGGCGGAACGTCGTGTTCTCCGATGAGTCACGCTTCTGTTCTGTCAGTGATAGTCACCGCAGACGAGTGTGGCGTCGGCGTGGAGAAAGGTCAAATCCGGCAGTAACTGTGGAGCGCCCTACCGCTAGACAACGCGGCATCATGGTTTGGGGCGCTATTGGGTATGATTCCACGTCACCTCTAGTGCGTATTCAAGGCACGTTAAATGCCCACCGCTACGTGCAGCATGTGCTGCGGCCGGTGGCACTCCCGTACCTTCAGGGGCTGACCAATGCTCTGTTTCAGCAGGATAATGCCCGCCCACACACTGCTCGCATCTCCCAACAGGCTCTACGAGGTGTACAGATGCTTCCGTGGCCAGCGTACTCTCCGGATCTCTCACCAATCGAACACGTGTGGGATCTCATTGGACGCCGTTTGCAAACTCTGCCCCAGCCTCATACGGACGACCAACTGTGGCAAATGGTTGACAGAGAATGGAGAACCATCCCTCAGGACACCATCCGCACTCTTATTGACTCTGTACCTCGACGTGTTTCTGCGTGCATCGCCGCTCGCGGTGGTCCTACATCCTACTGAGTCGATGCCGTGCGCATTGTGTAACCTGCATATCGGTTTGAAATAAACATCAATTATTCATCCGTGCCGTCTCTGTTTTCCCCAACTTTCTTCCCTTTCGAACCACTCCTCCTTGGTGTTGCATTGTCACTGTCAGTCAGTGTATTTAAAGTTAATTTTGAACTTTTCGCCTTGTACATTAAAAGCACGGATGAATCCGAAATAACGGACATTAAATCATTTAATACGAAGAATTTTGTCATAAGTGAGTCGACTAATTTTGGTGATGTACTTAGGGATGTCTCTAACATTATTTCAACTAAGAGCGAGGAATTTCAGGAAAAGGAATCAGGGTGGGCTTTAGTTGAAGTAATGTATCTAGAAGTTAACATCAATAAGTACAATCCTATGCGTGGATCTTCGCACATCGAGCTGCCGACATGGATTCAGCAAAGAAAAGCTGTTGTAAACATCCAAAACAATGACGAAGCATGTTTTGCATGGGCGGTGATGTCGGCTTTAAATCCTGCGAAATCAGACGTAGCTAAGAGAATATCATCGTATCCACACTATTCAACGCAACTAAATTTCGATAGTATAGAATTTCCTATGCAGTTAAAGGATATTAAGCGCTTTGAGGAACTAAATAACATTAGCATTAATGTGTATGGTGTAGAGAAAAAGTCTGTAGTAGGTCCTCTGTATTATACATGTCATAAGAAGAGTATTCATGTTAACTTACTCTATATTGAAAACAGTGAGAATAGCCACTTTTGCTGGATTAAAAATCTGAGTAGACTTGTTGGTAGTCAGTTGTCAAAAATGATGGTAAAAAGTGGCTACGTGATGGATGCTTGCAGTATTTTAGAACTGAAGATCAGTTAACGAAGCATTCCAAGAATGACTGCAATCATGTACGTACAGAGATACCTACTACAGGCAATAATGTTTTAAAATTTACAAATATTCACAAGCAGATGTGGGTACCGTTCGTGATTTATGCAGACTTTGAAGCCATCCTCACGCCATGCAACACATGCTTACCTAATCCTGAGAACTCTTTCACTAATACTACGCACATGCATGTCCCGTATAGCTTCGCGTATTACATCAAGTGTAGTTATGATAGTACGCTTAACAAGTTAGAGCTGTATCGAGGACGTGATGCTGCTGAAGTATTTTTAGAAAGACTTGAAAGTGATGCAGTTCGTCTTGGTCGTTTCTATATAGTAATATTCCTATGAAGCCACTCACCGAAATTCAGTTAAATGATCATGAACGTGCTACAAAGTGTAGCATTTGTGATGGGGAATTTTCCGAAAATGACCCTAAAGTTTTTGATCATGATCATTTAACTGGTTTCTGCAGATGTGCCGCTCATTTTAGCTGTAATCTTAAGTATAGAGTTCCTAAATTTATCCCTGTATTTTTTCATAACTTATCTGGTTACGACTCTCATTTCATCATTTCACAATTTGGAGCTTCAGATGAAAAAGTAGATATAATCCCTCAGAATAAAGAGCGGTACATTGCGTTTGCAAAGTCTGTAAAAGTAGATGCGGAGCATTCTATAAAACTGAGATTCCTTGACTCGTTTCGCTTTATGGCGAGTAGCCTCGATAAACTTTCTAGTCATTTACAGCCAAAACAATTTACGGAAATTCGATGCTTTTTTCCTGAAGAAGCGCAGTTTAATTTACTTCTGCGTAAGGGTGTTTTTTGTTATGAATATCTTGACTGCTTAGAACGCCTCGAAGAACGTGCCTTACCATCGAAACAATCCTTTTACAGCTCGCTGAATTCAGCAGATATTAGTGATGATGACTATTTACATGCACAACATACCTGGGAGCAGTTCCACATTCAAACGCTGGGTGAATACTCCGATTTATATTTAAAGACGGATGTACTTTTGTTAGGTGATGTTTTTGAAAATTTTCGCTGTGTTTGTAAGAAAACCTACAGCCTTGACCCATGTCAGTATTTTACTGCGCCTGGGTTAAGTTGGGATGCGATGTTAAAATACACGCAGGTGAATTTGGAACTGCTAACTGATATTGATATGGTGCACTTTATAAAATCATATATTCGAGGCGGTCTAAGTCAGTGCAGCGGGCGGTATTCTAAAGCAAATAATAAGTACATGCCGAGTTTCGATTCTAGTCAGGAATCTCAGTATATCGTTTATCTCGATGCTAATAATCAGTATGGGTGGGCGATGAGTCAGCATCTACCGGTGAGTGGTTTCCGCTGGCTAACGCAGTGCGAAATTGATGCTTTACAGCTGCACGCCCTAGGCGATGAAGCTGATAAAGACTATTTCCTCGAAGTTGACTTACAGTATCCTAATGAGTTACACACTTCTCATAATGACTTACCGTTCTGCCCTGAAAATATGAAGTCCCCGTACATCGCATCAACGACGAAAATGCTAATTGCTAATTTGTGTGATAAATCTAAGTATATCATTCATTACCGAAATTTAAAACAGTGTTTGCAGCATGGTTTGAAGTTATCCAAAATTCATCGCGTACTAGAATTTAATCAGTCAGCGTGGCTAAAGCCATATATCGATCTGAACAATAATTTAAGAACGAATGCGGTTAACGAGTTTGAAAAAGATTTCTACAAGTTCATGAATAACAGCGTGTTTGGTAAGACTATGGAAAATGTTGACAAACGCGTTGATGTAAAATTGATTACAAACTGGGAAAATATTAAGATAAGGTATGGTGCTAACTATTTAATAAGTACCGTAAACCATTTTTCCACAGCTGCACAATCATACATGAGAATTTAGTTATTATACAGATGAATCGTGTCAAGGTTAAGTATGACAAACCTACCTACGTCGGCTTCGCAGTACTTGAATTGGCTAAAACACTCATGTATGAATTCCATTACGATTATATGATGAAGAAGTACGCGCATAATGCGCAATTGCTCTACACAGATACCGATTCGTTTATTTATCAAATCAAAACTGATGACTATTACAATGATATAAAGCCAGACTTGGGTAGGTTTGATACAAGTAACTATCCTGCAAATAATCAATATCATCTACCGCTAGTGAACAAAAAGGTTCTAGGTAAAATGAAAGATGAATGTGCTGGGAATATTATCGATTCATTTGTAGGTACTAAATCCAAGTCATATTGCATAAAACTCTTAAATGAATTACAAATAAAGAGATTGAAGGGGGTTAAAAAGAATGTCGTTCAGAATCAGCTAAGTTTTGAAAACTATAACAGTTGCATTAAAAGTAATCCACCTGTTTTGCATAAGCAAATGTCTGTCATTAGAAGCAAGAAGCACCAGTTGTACACTCATTTAATTAGTAAGGTAGCCCTTAATAATGTTGATTGCAAACGGTTTGTCATTCCAAATTCTACCAACACTCTAGCCTGGGGGCATAGTAGTATTGATCGGTACTACTTTACATAAAGCAGATGTGTGTAAACATTATGCTAGAGGTGTGTACTTTGTAATATATACGTTACGCTGTCTTACATCACAATTCACTGTACATATTGTATAAAGATAGGGAGAGGTACGCTGAGAGTATAGAACAGCAAATAATTCAAGTTTAAACTTGTACATACAAGAATTGTGTTGAGAAGGGAGAAGTACGCAAACATCACTAGGGTAAAATGATTCGAGATAAAACTTGTACATACAGGATGTAAATAAATAATGTAGAATTGGCATATTCTTTTATTTTAGGTTAGGTATTACCTTCCTCCCTCTCCTTATTTGCAAGATGGAGTTTTTGTTTATTACTCATAGAAGAAAAGCAAGAAAGAAGGCGATGAGCAGATTCGTAAGTATGTTATTGTCTAGCTCATGTCGAGAACAGAATTTTTTTTCCTCAAAAGTGTTTGATTCTAGTCTTGCAATGCAGTGTTCTACAACATCGAACTATGAACAGCAGTATGTGTTCAAGTATAAACATGCAGGTACGCGATATGTGCACTGCCTTATGCACAAGATTGCGTTGTGTGTTCGATAAAGCTATGCCTTAGCAAAGTAAAGGAAGTTATAAGAGTTGCTATCTTACGTAAGCTGTTCAAAATTTTAGTCTTACTTTTTCTCTTAGAACAAAGGTATACACCAGATATGTTGTGAACACATCAACCGATGTTCTAATCATATGTTGTATCGAGTACCGTGTTCGATTATATTCTTAATCACTTCTCTTGTAATATCTTCTTAGAACAAAGGTATTCCTTGACATGTTCTTTTAAATTGTCTACCGCTACCACAAAGAGTGCACAGCACGGTGCTCTGTTGATTGATGATAGCTGCTGTCAAAAAGCATTTTTCAAATTATCCGCCACCACATGTCAAAGAATAAAGATACCAGCACGATGCTCTCTTGGCAGCTTTTCAAATTGTCCGCCACCACCGAGTGCTGCGCGGCGCTCTGTAGATTAAAGATGGCGAATGTGGAATTTGTCACCACCACATAGAGTGCGGCACTGCGCTCTCTTGATTAAAGATTGCGGATGACAGCTGACGGAATTGCCCGCAAGAGTGCGGTACGGTGCTCTGTAGTTTAATGATGGCGGATGACAGCTGACGCAAGAGTGCGGCACGGTGCTCTGTAGTTTAAAGATGGCGGATGACAGCTGACGCAAGAGGGCAGCACGGTGTTCTGTGGTTTAAAGATGGTGGATGACAGCGCATAGGTTTGTTTCCAAACAAGAGAATGTAGAATTTTTCAAATTGCCGCCACCACATTTCAAAGGTATCTAGCTAAAGAGTGCAGCACTGAGGTTTGTGATGCAAGATGGTGGATGACAGCTGTCAGACAAAAGCACGTGAGTTTGTAGAGTACGTGGAATTTGCCGCCACCACAAAGAGGGCAGCACTGTGCTCAAAGATGGCTGCTGTCACGTGGAATTGTCTACCACCACGTTTTAAAGGTACCTAGCTAAAGAGGGCAGCACTGAGGTTTGCGATGCAAGATGGCTGCTGTCAAAAAGCATTTTTCAAATTATCCGCCACCACATTTCAAAGGTAAGTTGCTAAAGAGGGCAGCACTGTGCTCTATAGATTAAAGATGGCGGATGTCAGCTGCACGTGGATTTGTTTATCTCACGCTAGTGAGGTTAAGTTGGCAGCACTAAGGTTTAGGCCCGCCAAGATGGCAGCACTGCGGATGACAGGTGACGAATTTGCAGCTACTGCGATAAAGAGGGCAGCACAGTGCTCTGTGGTTTAAAGATGGCGGATGACAGCTGTCAAAAAAGCACGTGGCTGTCAAAAACACGTAGATTTGTTTATCTCGCGCTAGTTAGGTTAAGTTGGTACTACTGAGGTTTAGGCCCATCAAGATGGCAGTACTGAGGTTAGCTATGCGTTGTTGTGTGTCATAAAGCACGTGGCTGTCAAAAAACACGTGGATTTGTTTATCTCGCGCTAGTTAGGTTAAGTTGGTACCACTGAGGTTTAGGCCCGTCAAGATGGCAGTACTGAGGTTAGCGATGCGTTGTTGTCGATGATAGCTGTCAAAAAGCACGTGGCTTTGTTTACAAATTCAAATTTTCCGCGGGTGGTGGAGGAGACCTCTGGGAGGCCCCTGGCTTTGGTGGTGGTGGAGGAGGCCTCTAGGAGGCCTCTGGCTGTGGTGGTGGTGGAGGTGGCCTCTAGGAGCCCGCGGTGGCGGTGGCCGCAGAACTGTCCAATTATACTACTGTTTACAAATCTTGGAGTATGCGATATTGTTGTGCGCTTTTTGTACTTCGAACAGAAATTTTCTGCAAACAAGAAAAATTGTAATGAGTGGTTCAAAGTGGTTTCTCGCCGTTACATCGTCCTAAATAAGAACTCTAGTTTATGCGCAAATTTTTCTTCTTTTTATTGTGCAGTAGAGTTATTTGTTTTTATTTAAGTTTGTTTGGAAATATTCGAACATGTATCGCTGTGTGCCTTTTTGTACTTCGAACACGAAAAACAGCAAATGAACACTATCATTTCACAAATTCCCTGTAGACCAGGACAAAACAAAGGAGAGTCTCAAGGCAATTTCTAGGGATAACTTTGTCCCTAACACTAATTCTGCTTCTTCTATTGTTTGTAGCCTTCATTTCAGAAAATCACTTCAATGTTTTTGCATTTTTCAGAAATTACTTACTGCCTTCCAATACAACAAGCTGACGCAAAGCTGAAAACATTACGTTGAAATCTATGAAAAAATAATATGATGAATTCTGATATTGTTGAGATTTATTCACAAACTCATTTTCAAGTGTCAGTTTCACTGTAGAGTAACTAGCGCAAAGTGGAGATATGCCTGAAGCCGGAATGACATTAAAAATACAAGCTCCCAACAACCACCCTTGAATTAGAACTGTCATCTTACTTTTCCGTTTCTTTTTTCGGGTATTTATTACCCCTGAAAATGTCCTTGAGGTGGAGTCATATTGCCACATGACAGCAACACAACACATGTTTTCCAATGTAACCTGAACATTAACATTTAAAGACTGGCAAGTAAGAACCATTACTGTTACGACAGTAAGGCCAACGTATGAAGCCAAGTGTTGCCTGTGCAATGAACAGTTTGCCAAGAATTTCTTCAAATTACATTTCTTTCATTGAATTCTTATTGAAAATTCTAGTGCAAGGTATAAGAGAATTGTAATCTCAAACTGTATATATTGAAAATTAAATTTAAACACATTTAAGTCAAAATATTTATGTTATCCATACACCGAATACTTAAGTAGGAAAAGATAAGACTTTTATATTTGGACCACGCCCCTTCCTGACATCAGCAATTGAAGAATTTTAAAACTCTAATTGAACAATGAGAGCCTCCGTGGCTCAGGTGGCAGCGCGCCGGCCTCTCGCCGCTGGATCCCGTGGTTCAAATCCCGTGGTTCAAATCCCGTTCACTCAATGTGAGATTTGTGCTGGACAAAGCGTAGGTTGGACAGGTTTTCCTCCGGGTACTCCAGTTTTCCCTGTCATCCTCAATTCCAGCAACACTTTCCTCGATCATTTCATTTCATCTGTCAGTCATTAATCATTGCCCCAGAGGAGTGCGACAGGCCTCGGCAGCCGGCACAATTCGTACCCTCGCCGCAAGTTGGGGGCTTCATTCATCCCATCCCTGACCCAGTCATAGACTGGAAAACAGGTTGTAGGACTTCGTAGCTTTTAATTCAATTGAACAATGTAATGTTGATCCCAAGATTAAATCAGAAGACAAAAGTAAGTTCTGGTATGTATCTACAATCTAAGGACAATAAAAGCAATTACTATTAATCCACACAGATAAGGAACGTCAGTTCGACTGCTCCATCTTTCAGTAGTTTCATTTCACGGTGTTATTTTGGCAGATATCAACGAATATAACCTTCACGGTTAATCATTTTAACAGTATTAGTCAATGTAAAATAGCCCTTCTTTCCTCTAAATTAAGATAAATCGGAAATCAAAGTCAATGTGAGAACGTCAGCTGGAATACACCACCTCTCCGCAGTTTCATTTCACGACATTATTTTGACATATATCAACGAAAATATTTTTTAGGATTAATAATTTTAACAGTATTAACCCATGAAACATTCTCCATACCTTTAAAGTACGATAAATCGGCAATGATAGTCAATATCCATCCACGGAGGAGAATGCATTTCTAGCGCAAAAACGTAAGTCGAAAGCGCCACGTGCCGAGCTATGAAACTACTCCGATTACAGTGCGTGGACCCGATTGTCAAAGCCAGTAAGGAGCTAGCTAGAGTGACGCATCAGGTCGGCCTGTCAGATCCTAATCCACGCCTATTTTTGAGTCATCTGTATAAATATCAATACCAATATCTATATGAGACAAACGAACATGTTTAAAGGTGCTATGACAGAATTATTTTATTGATAATGTACCGGAGGTACATCCGCCCGTGCATTTAACTAAGCGCCTTTTAGAAAGCCATCTGTAACTTGAACTTCAAACTATGTGGTAGAAGTAGTTTGAACGTTCTTCGACAGAGGTCTCTACCTAGGTACTCCCTCTGTTGAGAGGATGCAGAATTATTTTTTCAGAGAAATTTTGTAAACAATATTTGCTAAAATTGAATTGTTTGTAAATTGTTCCTTGCGTTCTAAAGTCACCACCAACTTAATATTGTACTCAATAGGGAATTCGTACATTTATTTGATTCACTATGAGAAAATTTCAATATTTATTTGATTGTCCAATAAAAATTGGGGGTGTGTAAGGGCTTCGGCCCAGAGAAATCTGGAACTTTCCTCTCCCCCTATATAATCTGGGAACGTTCCGGCCATGTTGTCATTAATCGCTCCAGTCCAGCAGTAGAGTGTGTTAGTACAGGAGGCAGGAGAGGGCTTGCCTCGTCCAACTCCGGGAGGTCCATCAGCTCGAGGTAAAGGTAGACTGCGTCTAACCATGTATCCGTTTTTGAAAGATAACTCGAGGGGAAGGTTGCAAATTCCTTCGTAGTGTACCATTTATTTTCTCAGTGTAAGTTCTCAAACAAGTCTAAAGAACATGACGTCACCTAAGGATTTAAGAGTGGGAACCCTCTTGTATTTCCCTTCAACTTGGCATTGAAGTGACTAATATTTTTAACCTTTAAAATCTATCTCGTAATTAAAAGAATTTCTTTCATCTAGTCACCACCGCAGTGTAGGCTTAGCCTCTGTAACATCGGGCCATAAGCCCACATAGGGTCTTAAGTATTTTCATGTAAATTTCAAGGAGTGCAAGAGTTCGCCTCCTAAAATTTTGATTTTCGGCCAGGAACTTTAACCTTTTGTTTTTAACTGAGGTCAGGTAGAATGGGCACTTATTGCCCCTGTTAATGTTCACTATTGCCTTTCTATTTCCTATTTAAATTCGACTGTTGAGCAAATAAGACAAAGTCCACTGTTTGTGACTTTTGTGCCTTCAAGAGGCGTAGACTTGAAAAGTTTGGAGAATAGTCTCCTAGAGAACAATTGTACGGATCAAAGACACTCTTTCTACTATTGTTCATTTTGGACCGTTGAATATTCGTCCCCAATAATTGGTTCAGTTGTAGGAAGATGTTGTTGATCTCAGTTTGCAGATGTTGCTTTGAAATGAGGGATGTTGCACCGTTTTTGTGGTTGAGCATTTGTAAGGTAAGATGTGGGAGAGATGTTATTGCCATGTAGCACTTCATTGATATGGGAAGCAGTTGAAAGGGAAGTCTATTTATTTGGATTGGGTGTACGAATAGGATTGAGATAGCACTCACGACCG
This sequence comes from Anabrus simplex, assembly GCF_040414725.1. NCBI lineage: Eukaryota > Metazoa > Arthropoda > Insecta > Orthoptera > Tettigoniidae > Anabrus > Anabrus simplex. The sequence continues at coordinate 456,945 of NC_090277.1, read as the reverse complement.
TATCCTGGCAAGGGTGATTGACGAGGTTCTCTAACTGTGAAAGTTGTGAACTTCCTTTTTTCGGGGGTTTCAGTTGGTGAATGAGGAGAATTCGTTGGAAGCGGGGGTGGGGGAATGTTGGGGAGGTAGTTGGGGATTATATTTAGGAGGTTTTAATTTAAATGTAACAAAGGTTTTTCAATCTGTCAAACACACAGCAAATATAATGTAAATTAAAACGCTATAAACATACCTGTAAAAAACATACTAACATAACAAAGAATGACATGTTTCGTTCTACAAGAACATCTTCAGATTCTATCAAATCAATTTTATAAAACAATCTTATATATGTACAGTATTGTTTACGTAGCGTAAACTTGTCAACTCTCTAACATTGAGGAGGTTTTGTCCCGGCAGGGACGATATGCTTTACTAGCATGCGTGACAAATCTTACAATGTTTTACTGATCATGTGACAATAAAATATTATGTCTTCATCATAAACACAATTGTGGCGTTGACATTGCCTTTTAAAAACTTCTAGACGAAACTCACCTAGTAACCTTGTGTTTGAAAACTTTCAATGTGATCTGGCTAATTGTATTGATTCAATATTCTCGAACTGTATAATTGTCATAGAACCATCAACGTATGTTTAGTGATTTTATGAAGCTGATAATAGCCGCTATTATCAACCATTGTCGTATTCCCAATATTACTGGACTAACACAAGGACAATATGTATTGGCTAAAAATCCAAATGTTTGTCATTACATGAGTCTTGTTATTCATAAATGAACTTGTTAGTAAAATGTTAACGTTCAATGTAATGTAGCATTTGAATGATCACCACAGTTTTTGAATTGAGCTTGTTGATATAACTGTAAATAAATCATATGTATAAGACTTCAACTATAAGTCTGTATAAACTTCCTAGTAAGAGAATTATCATTTACCCTTCATTCTGCTCCGTAGTTGACTAGTCTTACTCACAACTTCGTGATAACTGCTTGTTGTTCCGTTAATGCTCCTTGTATTTTATGAGTGAGTGTGAGTGAGCTTGTGTTCTGGCGGGGAGTGGGAAGGTGAAACGAAGGTAGGCAGTGCATTGAAAGCTAATGTAGATGTGGAGGGGACTGCCTAGGGGTAGTAAGGGGAGAAGTTGAATTTGTTTGCGTTAATGAGTTACTAACATTTGTTGGATTAAAATGATTATATAATTTATTTATATCAGACTTAATTATTTGTATTAATTTCGGTAATTATTCTAAGAGGGGGTTCTTTATTTCAATGTCATGATTTAGGTTCTTACATATTTTCCAATTCTGTCATTTCTATTCCCTCTTCTATCCTTCTTAAAATTCTTAAATCCCTTTCAGTTGTGAAACAGTGTCCAGTTTCATGCATGTGTGCACTCACTACAGAATTTTTCTTGTGTTTCCCTGCGTTTACATGTTCAAGTTATCTTATAAGAAATCTTCTACCAGTTTGGCAAACAAACGAATAATTGCATTCTGTACACGCAAGCCTATAGATTCATGACCCTTGTTATTGATAGCTATTTATAGTAACATTATTATGATTGAAAATATTATTTCGGTTCGTGTTTTGGGTTTTGAAGGCGATATTAACACGGAATTAGTAACCTGGTATAGGGCTGGGTTAGTGAATGTAAAATTTGCAAATTTGGATTTATGATTTTTATCTGGAATGAGGTTATGGCAAATTTTAATTTCACTTTGTTAATGATCTTCTTAATTATCTCAATTTTATAACCATTATTGAGCGCTAGGTCCTTTAAAAAATTAAATTCTTTCTTTTTACTATTGTTTTCAAGTGAAAGTTTTAGGGCTCTCTATACCAACCGTAAAGAAAGCTGCTTATTTGTGAGATTTGGGGTGGAGTTTTTCGTCCTTAATCTTTATTGGGGCAAAAGTCGGTTTTATATAAATTTGAAAGTCAAGTCAAGGATCAGAAATCTATAGGCTTGAGTGTACAGAGCACAATTTGAAAGTCAAACCCCTTGTGTTTGCAGCTTCGATATGTAGATATTATGATTCATCGTATTTGGAATATTTCTTTCTTTGTATAACATGAACGTTCTTCCATCTGTCGGAAGACTTAAGAACCATGGGTCGCGGTATCACGTAGTTGCGAGTAGGAAGCCTATGTGTTACATTTATGTGATACTTCTCAATCCGTGTCTCTTGCTTCACCCAGAGATATGATGGCAATTATCAATAGCTTCATCTTTCAATCTTTCACTTTACGAATGCAGAGCACCTCTAAATTACTTCATCTCTTCCACGAAATCTGAAAAGTAGTACGAGAATTGGAACGGAATCTACTAAGCCTCGCGAGGTCATTTGAGTAGACGGGGTTCTATTCCCAACTCAGCCATCCTCGAAGTGGTTTTCCATGGTTTACCACTTTGTTTCAAGGCCACGGTCGCTTCCTTTCACCTTCCTTGCTTATCCCTTCCCATCCCCCACAAGGCCCCAGGTCACCATAGCAGGATGGCCGCCTCCTTCCCAGTCAGGAACTATCGGGGGGAGCATTATTAACATGAACATAGACATGTGAAATGATGAATAACTATTAATTCAAACATTCCTATATAATAACAATATTCACAAACTAAGAGAAAAACAGGCCAATGGTAGAACTTGTTCTTCAAATATAATTTTTGAACGAATCTTTTGTACAGAATTTTCAATAATATTTACAAGTAATCAGAAAAATAGAACTTGGTTCATAAATACATACCAACAATGTCTTCAGGTCTGCACACACCAACGCGGGACGTGGGAAGCTGAGTGAAATATATAATCCCGCGGTCACTGAGAAGTTCGTCCTTGTCTTTACACCGAAGCGGGAAACAGTAGCGTCTGATGAGTGAGTGCTTCTGTTTCTAGCAGTTGCTGAAGATGATGACCGCAGGTTCGTATTATTATTAATTACTACTACTTTCTTTAGTTTATCCCAGTTATTTCTGTGACCCTGGGAAGTCCAGCAATAGAACTGCTTTAATAGGCAGACTAGGCAGACTTAGACAGTATCAGCTGAAGGATATTAGAGAATATGACAATTCCAAACTGTACTGGTATTATCGATGAAAAGCGCGTTACTACAAAATGTCCGAGGAACAGTGGATCAAATTACATTTGTTACCCGAAGAAATACTCTATTGTGCTTTTATCAGTTGCTGGTCCAGATTACAGGTTCCTATGTGTGGGTATCGGACGGTACGGAAAACAGTGATGGTGGTACTTTCCAGAACTCTAATGGGACAACGGCTAGAAGCGGGTGCTCTTGGTGTTCCGAAACACAAACCTCTTCCTGTACAAAATGTGGCTGCGCCTTATTTCATAATCGGCGACTAAGCGTTTCCCCTGAAAGGGAACTTAATGAGATCGATTCCATACAGGGAAGCGAAAGGAGGCAAGAGCAAGGAAAGTTACAACTCTCAACTCTGTAGAGCAATAAGGGACGCAGAAAATGCCTTCGACATTCTAGCCCAGAAATGGAGGATATTTTACATGCACACGGGTTCATTTTGTCCATCACTAATCTTGCATGGAGTGATCAGTGTTTCAACCACCAGAGCAATGGTGAGAGGACGAAGTTCTACCAACTGCGTCACGATGGTATCTTGGAGAATCTTAAATAATTTAAAATCTTTAAAATGAAAATGCAGATCCATTTTAATTAAATTTTGTCCTATATACTACAATTGATCTATTTTTAATACTTTGTTTACATCACACTGACACAGATAGGACTTATGGTGTTATGGCTAGGAGTAGGACGGAAGTGACCTTGGCCTTGAGTAAGGAAGAGTCCCAGCATTTGCCTGGTGAGAAGGAATCGTACGTTAAGAGCTGCTACAAGAGGAAATAATGACGATGCATGAGTAACTGCAGTGTCTGAGACAGGCTGGCCAGCAGTGAGAAATTAAACCTCAAGGTATATTTGACACACGAGTGGACAAAACCATGCTATAGCAATAGCAATGAAATAAATAAATAAATAAATAAATAAATAAATAAATAAATAAATAAATAAATAAATAAATAAATAAATAAATAAATAAATAAATAAATAATATCATACCCATAGCCCCTCAAAATTCTTCAAAAAATTATTATCCCCCTAAAATCCGCACTGACTCTTTTATCCACCCGACTTGTCCTCTAGGACGATGCAATCCCCTAAATTTAGGGCATAACCCCCTAAGTTGGCACGACTGACGTTCACCGCCAGTTACCGCTATGCTCATAGGCTGTCTTGCATACAAGTTGGCCGTTACGCTTCCTTATTGTTGTCAAACTTGTATTTGCATTTTCGATATGTAGACATAGATTTTCAATCAATCAATCAATCAATCAATCAATCAATCAATCAATCAATCAATCAATCAATCAATCAATCAATCAATCAATCAATCAATCAATCAATCAATCAATCAATCAATCAATCAATCAATCAATCAATCAATCAATCAATCAATCAATCAACCAATCAATCAATCAATCAATCAATCAATCACTACTGATCTGCAGTGAGGGTAGTCGTCCTGGTGACAGATTCCCTATCTGTTGTTTTCCATGCCTTTTCTTAAATGATTGCAAAGAAATTGGAAATTTATTGAATATCTCCCTTGGTAAGATTTCCAATCCCTAACTCCGCCCCAATTTGTCCTCTTGAATTCCAACTTTATCTTTCCAACTTTTAAGGACACAACTCAAACCTTTGTCATTCCACGCCATCTCTCCAGTGACCCACCACTTAGTCCAGCAGCTCGTCTCCTTTCCCCCAAGTCTTCCCAGCCCAAACTTTGCAGCATTGTATATTGTGATTGATATTATGATTTTGCCATTGATGCTTTCACGGCCCGTAATAACAGACATCAAATCAAATCAAATCAAATCAAATCAAATCAAATCAAATCAAATCAAATCAAATCAAATCAAATCAAATCAAATCAAATCAAATCAAATCAAATCAAATCAAATCAAATCAAATCAAATCAAATCAAATCAAATCAAATCAAATCAAATCAAATCAAATCAAATCAAATCAAATCAAATCAAATCAAATCAAATCAAATCAAATCAAATCAAATCAAATCAAATCAAATCAAATCAAATCAAATCAAATCAAATCAAATCAAATCAAATCAAATCAAATCAAATCAAATCAAATCAAATCAAATCAAATCAAATCAAATCAAATCAAATCAAATCAAATCAAATCAAAACAAATCAAATCAAATCAAATCAAATCAAATCAAATCAAATCAAATCAAATCAAATCAAATCAAATCAAATCAAATCAAATCAAATCAAATCAAATCAAATCAAATCAAATCAAATCAAATCAAATCAAATCAAAACAAATCAATTTATTTGCAAATAAGGTGTCTACCTCGGTGGTAAATTGTACACTAAAATGCATTATTGTCAAGCACTAAATTTTAAATTAAAAGGAGAAGACATTTTCCTAGAATACAACATTATACAATTTACACCAACAATTTTTTCTATTAGACACACAGCTCATCCTTGATCAATTTATATTGTTTACAAAATTCTACTTGTAATATCTCCTGTAATTACAAACGTATACAGTATGCGGAATTACTTCAAATAATACTATACATCTACTATAGGATTCAAATTTACACTGCATTTATTTATTTATTTTCCATTTTGGGACCTAAGTAGCATATCGATCTGCTGCGCCTTAACTAGAGTCCATTTTGCTATCGCTTTTCAGAGGACCTTCACAGCTACATGATATACGTTTTAGGGCTTATGCCTTATTTTCTTGACACGGCATAAGCCCAAAGTCTATGTCATGTCGGTATTATAATTGATGATCATTGAAAGACTTATTTCTGTGAAGAACCTTATCTTCCTTCCATTTGATGGCAGACTTACAAATCGTAGGTAAAGCTATCGCGTAGTTGCGTTCGGAAGCCTGTGTGTTACATTTATGTGACACTCCTCAATTCGGGTCCATTGCTGCGCCCAGGCATGTGATGGCATCATCTTACACTTGACGAATGCAGTACACCTCTAAATTACTTCACCTCGAATATTCATTTGTCCGCCTCTGTGTTGTAATTAGCTGCCACCCCCGAAGGCCCGGATGTTCCACGAAATTTGAAAATTGGTACGGGAACTGGAACGAGATCCACTCAGCCTCGGGAGGTTATTTCAATAGAGAGGGTTCGATTCCCACCTCATCCTTCCTCGAAGTTGTTTCCCGTGGTTTCCCACTTCGTCTGAAAATCACGGCCGCTTCTTTCCCTCTCCCTTGCCATTCTCTTCCCATACCCCACAAGGCCCCTGATCAGCATATCAGGATGGCCGCCTACTCCCCAGTTAGGCCCGCCGACTTCCGGTAACAATTGGAATGGGGGTAGCATGATTAACTTGACTACAGGCAAGTGGAATGATGAATAACTATTAATGCAAACATTCCTATATAATAACAGTATTCACAAACTAAGAGGAAACAGACCAATAATAGCAATCGTTCCCCAAATAGATTTTTTGATCGAATCTTATGTTTTCAGTAATATTCACAACAAAACAGAAACAGTTTACTTGGTCCATAAATACATACTAATAATGTATTAAGTAGGTCCGGAACTATCAAAAAAATCATAAGTAGGCAGAGTACCTAGAACTTGCTTTAGAAATTTTTAATTTCATAATATGAAGTGTTTAAATGTCTATCACCAGATGTGACGTAGGCTACTATCTTAACCGTCTCCATTGGGAAACGCAGTTCTCTAAGAATGTTCGCTTTCTGACCTCATTTCTTGATATAAAATCATCCGCCATTTTCTCCGCGCCTGACCCCTTAGCATTCTCGTTGCGTATATGCAGAAGGCCCAATGATAATAATATCTTCTTTTCATTCGTTGTACGCAAAGAGGCCTGCAGAGTGCGAAATGAGTAAAAAGCGGTGGGGGATAAGGATCATAGGGCTTAGCTACTAGTGTTTATTTCACGCAGTGTCGGGCGGGGCAGGGGTATTTAATTCCTTGTAAGTAAATTACCTACTCTCCCAGGAAAATGTACATTTCAAGTCTGTTTTACTTGAATTCTGTTTTTATAACAAGAATTAGAATTATTGGAAGGTTGTTACTTGTGGGCAATTAATTTTTTTCCGTTAGTCATTACACAGTTCAGTAAAAATACTAGCAACAACTAGGCACTTCGAACTAGGTGGAATTTCATTGAATCACTACGCGTATTCGATGGAAAAGTCTATGTGAATTTCGGAAGTCTAGGCAAACATCTCTCTCTCTCCCTTGAGTACGGCTTTTGGCAGACCTTAGGAGTTACAATGTTGAGCAATAATATATCCGCAACAGATGCTGGATCGTTGCACATATTGTGACCATGGAATCTTATAGCTACAAAGGGAGTAGAACTGTAAGCAAAATTTTAAAAGATACAATTTATAAACATATAGTGTACTAAATATTGGACAGTCCATCATTTTTGTCCTATCTTTGTACCACATCCCCAAGGTACGAAATATGCCCCCAGAAGATTTTTTCTGAATGAAGTCCTGCTAACTACCAGTGCATTAATTTGAAAAATCATAAGTGAAAAAGTAAAAAAGTGAATTAATGAAGCACGTAAGTGACACTGAGGAAATAAAATGTGCCAACTGGTGTGGCCTATTGCACTCCTCTGGACAATGATTAATGAATGAAAAATGAAGAGATTGTGGAAAGTGTTGCCGGGATTAGAGATGACAGGAGAAACCTGAATGAAGTTGTTGCTGCTCCGCTTTGTGAAAATCGGAAAGCAAGAATCAAACTGTCTTTAGAGCTGCCACAGCCACTTAAATCCCACTCCCAGCCCTTTTCGTATCCCACGCTAACCAAAAGTCCTATCAGTGTTAGTGCGATAAAAAATCATTATTAAAAATAAATCTACAACCAAACCTTCAAAACTATTAATTTTCTAGTTCAACTTGCATGGCAAATGATCTGCATTTAACCACTGTAAAAACACAACCTCCCCGCCCTGTCCCTCCACTAAGTATATTGGCTATGCACATACTGTACTGTCTTTACGCGAGAGTCCAGTTGTGATTCAGTTACAATATAAATTTGAAAGTCACTATTAGGAATGTTCTGATATAGTTCATTCGGTTTTGTTTTAAATCCACAAACACTTGGACAGTAATTTTTTCATCACACTTATAAATTATGTAAATCATCCTGGATGTTAATAGCAATTGTATCTAAGCCCGTGCCTTACATATTATAATAAACCCATTTCTTAAACAGATATAGGCATAGTTTTTCTCTCAACGCACAGTCCTCACCTGGGCTAGCAGCCCCTTTAACAGCTACCATGCACTATGTTGAATTCAGTAACATTTTAACCAGATTCCTGTCAGGTAGTTGTACAGAATGAACGTGCATTTGTTTGTTATTAAAATTGGCATCACATTGCACTGAAACAGATAGGATTTATGGTAACGATGGGACAGGATAGGGCTAGTAGTGGGAATGAAGTCGCAGCCCTAAAGGCAGTTCATTTCGAGTATTATTAAAGCCTAGAACACTTTAATTTTTGACGAAAGACTGTTTGCGTATCGTCATAACAGACTGTACCATTTGAAACAACCCGTGTGGTTAGACTGTATAATGAACTTCGTAATTCAGTGATATTGTGAAGTATACGACTCGTGCGTGAGTACTTGTAGAACTGTGATAGTGAGAAGGAACATTACGAGATACTACGAGAGAGAGCTATTTATTTCTTTGTTGTGAAAGTGAGCCTTGATAAACTGTGCTTCGAATGAAAGTTATTTTTGACAATACGATCAGTGTGCAGTAAGTGTCAAGATATACTGTGCAGGGAAGTGTATTTTCTCATTATCGTAATTTACGATAATAAACAGTGCTCCGACATATTTCTCATCCAGTGTATGGTGATTATTTATGAGACAGTGATCATCAGTTGTAACAGTGCAAAATCAAATGGTGCACATTTTCAACCTAGTCAGTTGGACTTTCATGTGTTAAATCCACTCTTTTAGTAACATGAGAAATCCTCACTCGAGATCGACGGAGATTTGATGCAGATCAACGTGGACTTGGTACTACGAGGGACAGTTTCAGGGACGTGGTACTATGGAACATCGTGACGTTTGCTGTTAGCTGAGTTCCAGATGTCTGCTTGCAGAGCAGTATTCAACTGTTCGAGCTCAACAAGAAGGTGTATGTCAGGTGATATCAGTGCTTTTTCCATTCAAAAACATAATTATGACCTTTTAACAGAACTTCTACAAACAGTGTCATTACTGACAAAGAACATCGAAAGCTCACTTCCTTAATATTTCATGGAAAATTTACGGCACTCAAAGTAAAGACAGACTTTCAAATAACAGTGTGCTCTCGTATTGTCATATTTTCTCACTTATTGTAACTTTAGGATTTCAACTGTGTGCTTCATTCATAGTATTATTATTAAGCGTATGGAATTTAGAGAATGGACAAGTATATACAAAAATATACAAAAGAAAAACCTGCAAAGAATACATGGTACTAAGTAGGGAACAATTACACATGAATATCTAAATTGTTTATCCACTGCACTAGGGATACTGAGACATCAGCAAAGTCTTTTCGGTCTCCACCATAAGCACGCAGAGGGCATTCGTCCATTATATGATGCATGGTCTGGACTAAAGCACCACAATCACATGCCGGAGAGTCCCTGAAGCCCCACTGGTGAAGGGAGAATGCAGATCTTCCACAATTTGTGCGAAACCTGTTTAGTGATGCCCACGTTCTTCTAGGCAAATTGAAACCAGCTGGGGCGTGGTTTGGATTAAAGAGGCTTGGCCACTCCGGAGCTGTACGAATCCATTGCTCTTTCCATTCCTCTTTTAAATTGAAACCAGCATCCATTACATTCTTAGCTGTTTTCATTGGTGACTTACGGGATTTCAGCCTTTGTCTCCAGAGATCTGCAACATCTCTATGGATAGGTAGAGTTGGATTGGACATGATCTTATTATATTCTTGAACAAGGGATCTTGAACGTCGCAGGCTTGGTGGAGCAATGTGGGACAGGACTGGCAGCCAGTGCGTTGCAGTAGGCTTCAGAGTATCAGAGATGATACGCATGGTGGTGTTATGTTGTACATCGACTTTCTTCACGTGGCAACTGTTGAGCCATACTGAAGAGCAGTATTCAGCTGCAGAATACACGAGGCCAAGCGCAGTACGTCGTAATGTGTCCTCTGAAGCACCCACTGAAGTTCCACACAATTTAAACAGAATATTATTACGTGATCTCAACTTAGATCCGAGGTTTTCAAGATGCTTTCTATAAGATAGGGTTCGGTCAAGCGTTACCCCGAGGTACTTTGGATTAGGTTCATTCATAGTGAAAGTGTACCATAAACTCTCAATTTACAATATTTTCATAAAGGGTGCAATAATTTACAAAAGAGTAGGACGATAATCAGAACTTTATACCAGAAGTTCAGATTTAATTTCAGGATTTCATATTTGAGTTTTATGTGTTTACAAGAAGGGATTACAGATTTTACTTTATTTAATTTATGTAGAAAGCGTAATCTGAAATCGCAAGTGCCAATAGAAAAGACTTTAGGATTTCTTATTTACTTACAACATGCTTTATTATTAATTTCTGCCATGAAAGTTATAATGGACATAACCGTTTGAGAAAGACATTATTCAGTTGAATTTTACTTGATTAACGTGATTTTTCGATATTCTGTTGTTGAAATTGGGATTTATTTTCTATTAAATATCTATGATTCGGCGATATAATAGGGTGACCATCCAAAGATTGAATAAAAGAAAGAAAGATATAATATCTATTATTTCGCCTTGTGATCCTCCCTCTCTGTACCATCTCCTAAGGACTAGGCACCCCTCAGAAAGACCTCATGCTCTTGAAATCAACTTTTCCTGGTACAATATGTTCGCGTGTTGCTTGGTTTAGTAAGTTACAGATATGGAAACAATAAATTTAGGCTATTTATATGACAGGCTAGAGACCCAACTGCGAGCTTTAGAAACATTAGAAGTAACAAGAGATAAATATGCTGCCATGCTATATCCGTTAGTGGAATCAGCCTTATCTGAGGACATTTTAAGAAAATGGGAAAGAGCACGAACTGCCACTAGAGCTTAAATGTAAGATCTTAGAGGTGCTTTATCTAATTTACTGCAGTTGTTGAATTTGAGAGCGAAGAGCGCCTGCAGTTAGCTCGCAATGGTATCTGGCAATGACTGTATCAGTGTTAGGTACGAAAGTGTTACAGGGAAAATGTACTTCTAGCAGCATGTACCTTTTCTGATGATCCTAAGCAGCATGCTGTTAAATGTTTATGGGGCGACAAGACTTCACGTGATGCGGAAGACTGTTTTAAAACTAGAACTATGTTACATGATCAGGGAAAGGTTTTACTTAAGAATAAAAATTGTTGTTTCACATATATAAATTCCGGTCATAGTGCCAAGAGATGTAGGAATTATGATAAATGCCTTGTCCGTCTTAAACGGCATTTAACTATCATGTGCCCAGAAACACCAATGCAGTCAAAAACCCAAAGTGTTGAAACAGTTAAACAAAAGAGTCAAGAGTCTCAATCACTCTTGGCTCAGAAATCTGACGTCACCTTCTCACAGACAGTAATGGTTAAGATTGTGCATAACGGTGAAGTTAAGGAAGTACGTGCCTTTTATGACAGTGGAGCAGAATGGTCTTATATTTCCAACTGATGTTGTTGAACAGCTAGATATTAAACCTTCTGGGAAGGAGATTTAAGCCAGAGTCTTTTTGAGGAGTTGAAACCAACGAACAACAGCACAACGTGCATGGTATAATTGTCCGAAGTATGGGTGGTAAATTTCAAGGATCTGTAATTGTTTTGGATCGGGCGAAAAGATGTGGCTATGTACCTAGGGTGCAAATTCAAGGGCTGTATCCTAAGCTCACAGAGAAAAACATTACTTTCTCTTACATGAGGAAGAATCCAAGGGCATTTTAGGACTGTTCGTGACCGGTTCCTGCGTGCAATTGGACGGAACATAGGTATCGATTGAGACAATGATGGGCTGGACCTTACAAGGACCAGAGAATAATTCGAATAACCTGCTGACTGACTTAACCTACAGCTGCAAATTTGATTTGTCAGACTGACGGTTACATGTTATAGGTATTAGTGAAGTAGAAGCTATGAAGTTTAAATGGGATTCAGTTACCGATACCATTTTGTTTTTCAATGAAACTATGAGAATCATTACAAGTTATCAGCTTTAACAGCTTCATTTCAAGTAATACTAATCCCGTATAGACTATAATCAATCAATGAATATTCAAGATAAACTTAAATATTATATTTGAGCGGTCCGCCTATTCAATACAATATATAATTTATTAATATCTAGGACATGTTTCGTCCCCTAAGGTACATCACCAGCTAATAATAAATTAATATTAATATATCAGAAATAAATATTAAAATTGAGAAGACACATTACAATTTTTGACAATTTAAAATAAGTTCTTCAAATTTGGTTAAAATTGTAAGTCATAAGACAGGTAAAACAGTCAAATTGTCCATATTTCTCTTGTTGATGTTCTTGGAAAATACCAGTTTTGCTTATAAAATCTTAAAATATCATTTGTTGTAAAAAGCACACTTGATTTGTATTCCTTGGTGAAAGATTTGTTAAAACTTGATAAGCATCCCTTAGATGGTATACTAATATTTAAATGCTTCAGAATTTAAAGTCAGATCGGGGCCGTGATGGTAAAGTTCTGTGTGGTAATGGATATAATTTTATCTGAAATAAAATGAAAAATAAAAAATAATATACGTGTAAGTAACGTGAAATGGAAGATGAAATAAATACAATGTAATGTAATAAAATCGTATTACTTACTCCTTATTATTGGCCCCGATGTGCGGAGAAGGACTCACTTCTACCGAGGTAAGTGTGCATCTGCTTTAAAACAAGTACCGGTAGTTTCTACGCTGAGCAAGGAGTGTGGAGGGGAAGTAGGAGAGTGTGTCCTAAGTTGAACAACCTGAGTGTCACCGAGCGTGTGACGTGTTAGAGTCTGGCGTTTTTTCCTAACTTTCGCTTTTAATAGTTCTTCATATAAAATGTTATACTTCTCAGAAAGCTCATTGATATTATTTGTTGGATTGTTTCTCTGGTCCAGATAAATTTATTAAACATATATATGAGGAAATCTACATTTATACGAATATTAATTACTTATATTTTGTCTTTGTCAAATAAACTGGTGTAGGGTTATGTAAGTTGGTCGAATACTTGTTTCGATTTTGGAATACCATTTTAAACCGTTTCCTGTTTTCTAACTATGGAAACATTATTTACATTCCATATACTAATTCTTCTTTACGAATATTATAATGTTATCAGCGTTAGTTACATTATTAGGAATTAATGCTTAGCTGCGACCCAAAGCAGACATTGAGACCAATGTTTCTGCCATGTTGGATTCTGCACTAAGGTCTGAGAGGTTGTAGCTGGTCTTGGATAAACACCTCCTCTTTACTCTCCACCAATTAGGTGTCTCCCTTACATTGGTCTGGGTCTCCAGTCATATCGGTGTATATGGTAAAGAACAAGCAGACATTTCTTTTGCCAAACAAGTTACTTACTTAGCAACACCTCCACTTCGAATATCCGTTCCTCCCACAGATTACTATCTCATTCGTGAGGATAGAGCTCTTGTACCGGTACTTGGTAGGAAGATTTGAACATTTCTGCCTCGTATAAAGGTAAATTTTATTATAATCTACAGCCATCAATTCCTTCTAAACCATTGTTTATGAAAGGCTCGTATTCTCGCTGTCTCATCAGCAATATTATTAGTTTACGTTTCAACCATGCGCTAACACACCGATACAAATACAGATTCCGTCTTACCAACCTACCTACATGCATAATGCGGCGCATGAGAGGGGGATGCCAATCACTAATTATTTCAATGTCCTTCATGTGCTTCCGCTCGCCTACTTTTTTACGTCGTCTCATACGTTTACAGTCTCCCTTTCCAACCAGCATCTCCTGTTTACTACACAATCCCACTCCCACCGTAATTGCAGTGATCAATAAATTCCTGGATGATGCTAAGATTGTTTTATAAGCTTTAGTGTTCTGTTCTCAGGTATCGTACGGTACGTGATAGGAAATAAGGTGAGCTTTGTTGTTCAGTTCGTATTTAAACGCAAAAGAACAGCGGCAGATAATTCGGTTTTTCATCAGAATGTCGGCTGTTTTACATTAAATATTACCCAGCTGCTATTCTCAGTGATAATGCATGCATGCATGTTTGTTTCAATATGGTACCAGACTGATTCTGAATGGCATGCTCATGCACAGTAGTATACATGCTGTTCCAACAGAACTTCAGAACTGGTTCTGAACTGTGAGTTCTGAATTCATGCTGTTATAACTACATTCAGAACCATTTTGTAGCCAAGTAGGAAGCAGTTCTCACTCAATACGAGGGAATGCGTGTTCTATACATGCAGATCTAATTCGACCAGTAAGTGGTGCAACTACAGAGTACTTCTCATTGGAATAGTGAGGTCCCCTATCATCCATTAAGGGTCTTCTAACAATACGTAGTTGGCGTTGATACAGTTCAAAATTGCCATTTAGTAATTCCAACAAACCATTATTGAAAATCAGTTCTGGAAGCATTCCGCTTTGCGGATGCTCATTAAGATAATTTTGATGGAGTCCATAGCCAGTTTGAAATGTTTGTTGTAACAATGCAGTTTATAGCCAGTCTCGGAACTGTCTGTTGTAACAAAGTACTTCATAGCCAGATCGGAAATATTTGATATAACAAAGTAGATTGTAGCCAGTTTAGATTGGTTTGTATTAATGAAGGAGCTCATAACCAGTTGGGAACTGTTTGTTGTAACAAAGGAGCTTTTAAGCAGTATGGAACTTTTGTAACAAAGGAGTTAATTGCCAGTTAAGTACTGTTTGTAGTAACAAGGGATCTCATAACCACTTCGGAACTGTTTGTTTTGTAACAAAGGGGTTAATGGCCAGTCCAGAACTGTTTGTTGTAACAAACATATAGTATGTATTGTAACATAATCAGTAAAGATTGTCAATTTTTTGGATAAAATTGCCAATGGATACCTATCAGATAATTGTTTCATCAATAAGGAATCTGGCTAAAATGTTACTGAATTCAACATAGCGCATGGTAGCTGTTAAAGGGGCTGCTAGCCCAGGTGAGGACTGTGCGTTGAGAGAAAAACTATGCCTTTATCTGTTTAAGAAATGGGTTTATTATAATATGTAAGGCACGGGCTTAGATACAATTGCTATTAACATCCAGGATGATTTACATAATTTATAAGTGTGATGAAAAAATTACTGTCCAAGTGTTTGTGGATTTAAAACAAAACTGAATGAACTATATCAGAACATTCCTAATAGTGACTTTCAAATTTATATTGTAACTGAATCACAACTGGACTCTCGCGTAAAGACAGTACAGTATGTGCATAGCCAATATACTTAGTGGAGGGACAGGGTGGGGAGGTTGTGTTTTTACAGTGGTTAAATGCAGATCATTTGCCATGCAAGTTGAACTAGAAAATTAATAGTTTTGAAGGTTTGGTTGTAGATTTATTTTTAATAATGATTTTTTATCGCACTAACACTGATAGGACTTTTGGTTAGCGTGGGATACGAAAAGGGCTGGGAGTGGGATTTAAGTGGCTGTGGCAGCTCTAAAGACAGTTTGATTCTTGCTTTCCGATTTTCACAAAGCGGAGCAGCAACAACTTCATTCAGGTTTCTCCTGTCATCTCTAATCCCGGCAACACTTTCCACAATCTCTTCATTTTTCATTCATTAATCATTGTCCAGAGGAGTGCAATAGGCCACACCAGTTGGCACATTTTATTTCCTCAGTGTCACTTACGTGCTTCATTAATTCACTTTTTTACTTTTTCACTTATGATTTTTCAAATTAATGCACTGGTAGTTAGCAGGACTTCATTCAGAAGAAATCTTCTGGGGGCATATTTCGTACCTTGGGGACGTGGTACAAAGATAGGACAAAAATGATGGACTGTCCAATATTTAGTACACTCTATGTTTATAAATTGTATCTTTTAAAATTTTGCTTACAGTTCTACTCCCTTTGTAGCTATAAGATTCCATGGTCACAATATGTGCAACGATCCAGCATCTGTTGCGGATATATTATTGCTCAACATTGTAACTCCTAAGGTCGGCCAAAAGCCGTACTCAAGGGAGAGAGAGAGATGTTTGCCTAGACTTCCGAAATTCACATAGACTTTTCCATCGAATACGCGTAGTGATTCAATGAAATTCCACCTAGTTCGAAGTGCCTAGTTGTTGCTAGTATTTTTACTGAACTGTGTAATGACTAACGGAAAAAAATTAATTGCCCACAAGTAACAACCTTCCAATAATTCTAATTCTTGTTATAAAAACAGAATTCAAGTAAAAACAGACTTGAAATGTACATTTTCCTGGGAGAGTAGGTAATTTACTTACAAGGAATTAAATACCCCTGCCCCGCCCGACACTGCGTGAAATAAACACTAGTAGCTAAGCCCTATGATCCTTATCCCCCACCGCTTTTTACTCATTTCGCACTCTGCAGGCCTCTTTGCGTACAACGAATGAAAAGAAGATATTATTATCATTGGGCCTTCTGCATATACGCAACGAGAATGCTAAGGGGTCAGGCGCGGAGAAAATGGCGGATGATTTTATATCAAGAAATGAGGTCAGAAAGCGAACATTCTTAGAGAACTGCGTTTCCCAATGGAGACGGTTAAGATAGTAGCCTACGTCACATCTGGTGATAGACATTTAAACACTTCATATTATGAAATTAAAAATTTCTAAAGCAAGTTCTAGGTACTCTGCCTACTTATGATTTTTTTGATAGTTCCGGACCTACTTAATACATTATTAGTATGTATTTATGGACCAAGTAAACTGTTTCTGTTTTGTTGTGAATATTACTGAAAACATAAGATTCGATCAAAAAATCTATTTGGGGAACGATTGCTATTATTGGTCTGTTTCCTCTTAGTTTGTGAATACTGTTATTATATAGGAATGTTTGCATTAATAGTTATTCATCATTCCACTTGCCTGTAGTCAAGTTAATCATGCTACCCCCATTCCAATTGTTACCGGAAGTCGGCGGGCCTAACTGGGGAGTAGGCGGCCATCCTGATATGCTGATCAGGGGCCTTGTGGGGTATGGGAAGAGAATGGCAAGGGAGAGGGAAAGAAGCGGCCGTGATTTTCAGACGAAGTGGGAAACCACGGGAAACAACTTCGAGGAAGGATGAGGTGGGAATCGAACCCTCTCTATTGAAATAACCTCCCGAGGCTGAGTGGATCTCGTTCCAGTTCCCGTACCAATTTTCAAATTTCGTGGAACATCCGGGCCTTCGGGGGTGGCAGCTAATTACAACACAGAGGCGGACAAATGAATATTCGAGGTGAAGTAATTTAGAGGTGTACTGCATTCGTCAAGTGTAAGATGATGCCATCACATGCCTGGGCGCAGCAATGGACCCGAATTGAGGAGTGTCACATAAATGTAACACACAGGCTTCCGAACGCAACTACGCGATAGCTTTACCTACGATTTGTAAGTCTGCCATCAAATGGAAGGAAGATAAGGTTCTTCACAGAAATAAGTCTTTCAATGATCATCAATTATAATACCGACATGACATAGACTTTGGGCTTATGCCGTGTCAAGAAAATAAGGCATAAGCCCTAAAACGTATATCATGTAGCTGTGAAGGTCCTCTGAAAAGCGATAGCAAAATGGACTCTAGTTAAGGCGCAGCAGATCGATATGCTACTTAGGTCCCAAAATGGAAAATAAATAAATAAATGCAGTGTAAATTTGAATCCTATAGTAGATGTATAGTATTATTTGAAGTAATTCCGCATACTGTATACGTTTGTAATTACAGGAGATATTACAAATAGAATTTTGTAAACAATATAAATTGATCAAGGATGAGCTGTGTGTCTAATAGAAAAAATTGTTGGTGTAAATTGTATAATGTTGTATTCTAGGAAAATGTCTTCTTCTCCTTTTAATTTAAAATTTAGTGCTTGACAATAATGCATTTTAGTGTACAATTTACCACCGAGGTAGACACCTTATTTGCAAATAAATTGATTTTGATTTGATTTGATTTGATTTGATTTGATTTGATTTGATTTGATTTGATTTGATTTGATTTGATTTGATTTGATTTGATTTGATTTGATTTGATTTGATTTGATTTGATTTGATTTGATTTGATTTGATTTGATTTGATTTGATTTGATTTGATTTGATTTGATTTGATTTGATTTGATTTGATTTGATTTGATTTGATTTGATTTGATTTGATTTGCTTTGATTTGATTTGATTTGATTTGCTTTGCTTTGATTTGATTTGATTTGATTTGATTTGATTTGATTTGATTTGATTTGATTTGATTTGATTTGATTTGATTTGATTTGATTTGATTTGATTTGATTTGATTTGATTTGATTTGATTTGATTTGATTTGATTTGATTTGATTTGATTTGATTTGATTTGATTTGATTTGATTTGATTTGATTTGATTTGATTTGATTTGATTTGATTTGATTTGATTTGATTTGATTTGATTTGATGTCTGTTATTACGGGCCGTGAAAGCATCAATGGCAAAATCATAATATCAATCACAATATACAATGCTGCAAAGTTTGGGCTGGGAAGACTTGGGGGAAAGGAGACGAGCTGCTGGACTAAGTGGTGGGTCACTGGAGAGATGGCGTGGAATGACAAAGGTTTGAGTTGTGTCCTTAAAAGTTGGAAAGATAAAGTTGGAATTCAAGAGGACAAATTGGGGCGGAGTTAGGGATTGGAAAAACTTACCAAGGGAGATATTCAATAAATTTCCAATTTCTTTGCAATCATTTAAGAAAAGGCATGGAAAACAACAGATAGGGAATCTGTCACCAGGACGACTACCCTCACTGCAGAT
The DNA here is from genome assembly GCF_040414725.1 of Anabrus simplex. Lineage (NCBI taxonomy): Eukaryota > Metazoa > Arthropoda > Insecta > Orthoptera > Tettigoniidae > Anabrus > Anabrus simplex. Next base: position 437,846 of record NC_090277.1, on the reverse strand, counting down.
CAGTAGTGATTGATTGATTGATTGATTGATTGATTGATTGATTGATTGATTGATTGATTGATTGATTGATTGAATGATTGATTGATTGATTGATTGATTGATTGATTGATTGATTGATTGATTGATTGATTGATTGATTGATTGATTGATTGATTGATTGATTGATTGATTGATTGATTGATTGATTGATTGATTGAAAATCTATGTCTACATATCGAAAATGCAAATACAAGTTTGACAACAATAAGGAAGCGTAACGGCCAACTTGTATGCAAGACAGCCTATGAGCATAGCGGTAACTGGCGGTGATCGTCAGTCGTGCCAACTTAGGGGGTTATGCCCTAAATTTAGGGGATTTCATCGTCCTAGAGGACAAGTCGGGTGGATAAAAGAGTCAGTGCGGATTTTAGGGGGAAAATAATTTTTTGAAGAATTTTGATGGGATATGGGTATGATATTATTTATTTATTTATTTATTTATTTATTTATTTATTTATTTATTTATTTATTTATTTATTTATTTATTTATTTATTTATTTTTATATTTATTTATTTATTTATTTATTTATTTATTTCATTGCTATTGCTATAGCATGGTTTTGTCCGCTCGTGTGTCAAATTTACCTTGAGGTTTAATTTCTCACTGCTGGCCAGCCTGTCTCAGACACTGGAGCTAATCAGGCATCGTCATTATTTCCTCTTCTAGCAGCTCTTAACGTACGATTCCTTCACGTGCCTTGGGATTCCCTCTTTTCGTCTCTTTTATGAACCCAGCAGCCGCCTTATTCTTTGAATTTTCATTGAATACCAGCGGATAGGTGTCTTTATATAAAATCTGCTTACTGTTTTCAATTAATAAGAACTACAAACTACTGATACATCAGAACATTACAGGTACCGTATGCATGTCTCTCACTTTATTTCTCTCTGTATCTCCTTCAGGGTAACCGCAGCAGCATGTATTGCTGTTGGTACATATTGTGGGGAATAACAGACTTCGGGTCTCGCACATAGTACATTGGTCCGTTTTGTACAGTAAACGTCTGGTAGGAGGAAAATCCCCACAGCACGTGAATGTAGCAGCCTGATAGCGTAACTCGGAGCAGTTTTCACTGTGACTGTGCAGTTCATGTAGTGTAAGATTATTTGCGTGATGTGCTAATAATTCTGTGGAGGGATTTCTCATTTTTGGTGAATGTGTACCGGTGTAATATACAGTAATCTTATCCAAAGAGAATAAGAAATACGTATAGGAGTTTACAATGACGTGGGAAACAGATCCCGTATTGAAAGGTAAGTTATCTATGAAATTTATGTAGGATAGAAAGTTAACGTATTTCAGCAATTTGAGTAAATTTAAAAATTGTTAATTACCGCGTTACAAAATGCCCTCGTGGGACATTTATTTTGTTATCATCTCAAACAGAAAAATTTAAAAATACGGTACGATATTGCTAGAAATGATGTTTCTAACAAGGAGAAACTCACAATTTATTTTACTACGGTCCTTAGAGATTAGGTCATTATAAACGGCTATTTAGAGATTTTTGTAGGTAGGCCTACTTCTGTAAATCATTCATCAGTACACGGATACAGTGGGTCAGTTTTGTTGTTACGGTTAGGTTAAAAACATGTTCTTTTTCATCTTTGATAATTAGTGAGTAACAAATTTTTTTTTTTTTTTTCACTTTTCAGACTGGTTAGCACCCAACCTATCTGGCTATGACTCCAAAGCATTCTGCACATATTGCGATGCTAGTCTCAAAGCTCATAAGAAGAATTTATTACATCATGCAAAATCGAAAAAGCATTGCAATAAAGCTCAGATGGAGAGGGTCGCAAAATCATGCCAAAAGACCAAACCTGTAGAAATTGGCAGCACTGTTAAACAGGCAGAACTTAAAATCGCTGTTTATATGGCTCAGCATTCTTCCATTAGGGGTGTTGATCATCTGGGAGAACTTCTTTCTCTGTTAGAGTGTTCTACGTCTTTTACCACTTTAAAAAGTATAAAGATCTACATAACAAAGTGAACCGTGCTTATTAAGAACATTACAGGCCCTTCGCTGCAAGAGGATATGGTTCTCGAAATAAGAAATTCCCTTTAATCTATTATTATTGATGAAAGTACTGATCTTATAACTCAAAAGCCTTTTTGCGTTATGTTACGGTGCATTTATGTTGTTAAAAACATTGTTTCTACATTTTATTGTGTTTTGGAACTCACTAGTTGCGATGCGGCAACTATTTACAGTTCACTGAAAGGAAAGTTTGAAAGTGATGGCATTGGAGTGGATGGTGTAGGCGTAGCTCGTCTGAAACGTGCTATCCTTCACCTTATCGTCATGAAGTGCGTGTGTCGTTCTCCCCAACTTTGTGCCGAAAAAGGTACTGAAGCTTTTCCTCGTCAGTTGGAGTTTCTAATTAGGGAAACCCACAACAGACTAGGCCAATACAAACAACCGTTTGGAACAATGAATAACAATCGCAACCCCAGAAGAAATCAAGGACTTCGTGGCGCCCGGTGGCTCGCGAGATATGCTGCCATTGAATCAATTCTGGAACAATGGGAAGAACTGAAATTGGTATTTTTCTTAGCCAAAACTGGGGACAAATCTATCTATATAAAAGCAAGTCGGTCTGGAGCGATGTATATATCAATACACTGACTGACAGAGCAAATGCAACACCAAGAAGGAGTGGTCAGAACTTTATGCCAATTGCAGGGTAGACTGACATCACTGAGGTATGCTCATGATGTGAAATGCGCCGCTGTGCTGCGCACGTAGCGAACGATAAATGGGACTCGGCGTTGGCGAATGGCCCACTTCGTACCGTGATTTCTCAGCCGACAGTCATTGTAGAACGTGTTGTCGTGTGCCACAGGACACGTGTATAGCTAAGAATGCCAGGCCGCCGTCAACGGAGGCATTACCAGCAGACAGACGACTTTACGAGGGGTATGGTGATCGGGCTGAGAAGGGCAGGTTGGTCGCTTCGTCAAATCGCAGCCGATACCCATAGGGATGTGTCCACGGTGCAGCGCCTGTGGCGAAGATGGTTGGCGCAGGGACATGTGGCACGTGCGAGGGGTCCAGGCGCAGCCCGAGTGACGTCAGCACGCGAGGATCGGCGCATCCGCCGCCAAGCGGTGGCAGCCCCGCACGCCACGTCAACCGCCATTCTTCAGCATGTGCAAGACACCCTGGCTGTTCCAATATCGACCAGAACAATTTCCCGTCGATTGGTTGAAGGAGGCCTGCACTCCCGGCGTCCGCTCACAAGACTACGATTGGCTCCACAGCATAGACGTGCACGCCTGGCATGGTGCCGGGCTAGAGCGACTTGGATGAGGGAATGGCGGAACGTCGTGTTCTCCGATGAGTCACGCTTCTGTTCTGTCAGTGATAGTCACCGCAGACGAGTGTGGCGTCGGCGTGGAGAAAGGTCAAATCCGGCAGTAACTGTGGAGCGCCCTACCGCTAGACAACGCGGCATCATGGTTTGGGGCGCTATTGCGTATGGTTCCACGTCACCTCTAGTGCGTATTCAAGGCACGTTAAATGCCCACCTCTACGTGCAGCATGTGCTGCGGCCAGTGGCACTCCCGTACCTTCAGGGGCTAACCAATGCTCTGTTTCAGCAGGATAATGCCCGCCCACACACTGCTCGCATCTCCCAACAGGCTCTACGAGGTGTACAGATGCTTACGTGGCCAGCGTACTCTCCGGATCTCTCACCAATCGAACACGTGTGGGATCTCATTGGACGCCGTTTGCAAACTCTGCCCCAGCCTCGTACGGACGACCAACTGTGGCAAATGGTTGACAGAGAATGGAGAACCATCCCTCAAGACACCATCCGCACTCTTATTGACTCTGTACCTCGACGTGTTTCTGCGTGCATCGCCGCTCGCGGTGGTCCTACATCCTACTGAGTCGATGCCGTGCGCATTGTGTAACCTGCATATCGTTTTGAAATAAACATCATTTATTCGTCCGTGCCGTCTCTGTTTTTTGCCCAACTTTCATCCCTTTCGAACCACTCCTTCTTGGTGTTGCATTTGCTCTGTCAGTCAGTGTATTTAAAAATGAAAAAAAGACGTGAAATCTCAGAAATTTGAAACTTGGTTTAGGAGAAGGTGATGACCCCAGGATCCCTAGAAAAATCGAAAATTCTCATAATTCCCTGAAGAGGGCACGCTAGGGGCCTCAAATTTTGGGCTCAGCATAAGAACGCAGTCGTATAATTTATTGAAAACGACAACCTATAGGTTTCGTGAGCTTAAAAATTTTCGGGAATTTCCTAATTTTTATCCCCCATCCCCCCAAATCAAGATGGCGGCACAACCTGCCAGACGAGGTAGAAAATTGAAATTTGGTGACATTATAGCTTTTGGTCTCTAACCGACAGAAAAATTCCAAGATGTTCAAATTTTTCACTTTTTACCCCGAAAGATATCGAAATATGGAGGCAATTTTAATGACTGTGCAGACATTCCTTTGAGCTATTTGTTAGCTAAACGGTAAGTCGTATCACAAAACGGATGGCACAACCTCATTCAATTCGGAGTGATCTACAACTTTGGCCCTATGACATTTTGTCGTATCTCTCTCCCTTATACGTTAGATTTGGCCGTATTTCTGGATAGTTCGTAAATTTGGTGATTTTTACAAGTATATTTCATTGTTTGACACACTTATGAGAATGATAGGATCATCAAGTTGGGTGCGCACATTGGCACCATCAAGGGCCATATGTGGACCAAATTTCATGATTCTAGCTTATACATAAGTAGGCAAGAAGTAATGTAAGACGTTAAAAATGTACCCAAATTTCACCCTATTCAAATTTTGAACTCAATTTACCCCTAAATATGGGAAATACGACCAAATGGTTCAGAAAAAACATATAGGGCGATAAATGAGGCGTCTGATGGCGCAACCCGTTTGTTAATATCTTGCACCGTTTAGGAGTTATGCATCTCGAAGTGGAAGTCTGCACTTTCCAACGTGCTCATGCTTATCCGTCATCTATATAAATAAAGTTGTAGGGGGTCCGCTGTCTGTAATTTCTTTTGTATTGCCAACTTTTCAGATATTTATCCGTTTTAGGTCAACTCAAGACCGAATCGGTGGTTCTTACTTTTCGTGTCTGTTTGTTTGTCTGTCTGTTTGTCTGTTTGTTCCACCATCACGTCGAAACGGCTCGATATATCTCAACCAAACTTCACATTTAGAGTATACTCATCCCTGGGAAGGTTTCGATATGCATATCATTTGAAAATCTTTGAATAGACGGGGGGTTTATAGGAAAACCACAACGGTTTTCCTCCATTTTCTCGTATATTATTGATTTCCTGTAAACTCCGTGGACCGTAAGTGAAAGGTCTCTTCATTATAAAGAACTTTCCTTATATTCATAATTTACCTTACTCTTCACATGACGGAGAAATTTGCTATTTTCTGCGGGTATCATGCTCTGCGTTGAGTGACCAACAGACCGACAACGAACCTACAGGTAATCATGGCAACGTCTCTGACTGCTTGCCAGCAGGGAAGTAGCGTATTACCATTTTCCTCATAATGCTTTTAAATTCGTGGTTGTTCGTTGGGTAGAAGGCAAGAGAGGCGTCAATTGTCCTGTCTGCGGGATATTGGCGGAATATCGTTGGAGGTTATAACCGCCCTAGAATAGATTAAGTAATAACACCATTACTCATCTGTTTACTTAAGAATCACTGCGCCTAAATTTCTCCTCTGTTACCGCTTCATTATATCCATAACTCACACCAGCATAATTTATTGAGGGGCATTTGATTTTCCAATACATTCACTTGGCATTTACATATTTGTCGTTATCCGGCTGTCCTCATTTATAATCAATTTTCTATTAATTTCAACTTTCTCAACTGTATTATTTTCTTCCTTAATTACTCCGTATATGCGCGAGTGCTAGAATCTACTGGATATATTTCCACCAAACATCATATTTAGAATCCACATGTCCTTGGGTAGGTTTTAGGGCAAATATTGTTTCTAAAGCCCTGAACAGACTGGGGGTTTATACGAAACCGAAACAGTGATTTTGCACTCCCACAAAATATACTGTACACAACCAAACTTGCCTTAATGGAAATTAATTTCTAAACCTTTTTTCTCATGTGCATCATTCCGATACGAGGATTAATAAGGGAGATATCATTAACGGACCGTTTCTCGGTACAAGTCCCATCGGACTTAACTCAAGAGCGGGTTCGTGTAAAGCGTATTTCCTACAACTTGAAAACTACTGAAGATATTCGAACCAAACTTTATATTTAGCATCCACCTGTCCAAAGGTAGGTTTTAAAGATCAATAACATTTCATGTTCCCGGAATGGACTGGCGGTTTATAGGGAACCAAAGTGGTGATTTTACACTTCTATAATATATACAGTACAAGAACAACCTGACTGGAAATCGACCAAACGTGATGGAATTCCATCTCTAAAACTTTTTTTTTCATGTGCAGTTTTGTTTAAAACTCTCCTACCCGATTCTGTTTGGCAATAGGCAAGGGTACCCGCCATTATAAACAAATGTCCTCATCTAAAATGTGACTGGCATTTGGCATAGTGGCCTGCTATATTGATGAAAACTCACCAACTGGCAGTAAGCTGGCTGGCAGTAGGAAAAGGGGCCTGACATTATAATGATAATTGCATAACTCAATTTCGACTGATAGTAGGGTATTTGCCTGCTATTATAATAAAAACTCCTCAACTGTTATCTGTGGAAGTAGGAAAGGGGGGCTGCCATTGTAACAAAAACTCCCCATATCGATTTTCACCGCGCAGTAGGCAATGGGGCCTGTAATTATCATGTAAACTTCCCAACTCGATTGTGAATGGCATTAGGCAAGCGAGCCTGCCGTTATACCACAAATCCGTAACAAACACTTCACATTGGAAACAACGTAGGGGACCTCCCCATGCTGTTTCTCGGATAACGCTAAGGGGCATGCAATTTTAAAACAATCTTATTTACTGCATGTACAGTATTTAATTCGATATTCGAATACAATGTAGAATACCGTAGCGAAGCACGGGTACATTTGCTGGTGTTTAATGGCTAACAGCTTTATAATATAATGGACTGCTCTGCGTATAATGACCTTCTGGTGTCCCTCAAAACTGAGTTAAAACTATGTGCAGGATTAATATGACATTTCAAAGTGAGCGAGTGGAAGCAGGGAAAGCACTGGAGGATGTCTTTCTACTCTTTTAATAAGTACTGAAAAAAATGATGTTCCCAGTCAGTTGGAAAACCAGAAGAATGTAGATCTCCCATACTTTGACTTTGAGAAGTACGTGATGAATATTTCAGGTAGGTATTTAGGATATGATTCTGAATGTTTGACGCAAACTCTGAAACCTGATGAACGCAACGACCTTAATCAAAGATGTAAGAAGTTCTTAACTGAATTGTGCAAGGAACTAGAGGAAAGATTACCAGAAAATATAGTAACTTTACGGACGATGGGAGTGCTACATCCTTCTACAGGAACATCACAGAAGAAACCTGAATTACTTCAACTCTTCGCCAATTTCAGTGGTTGATAATATAGATGACATTGTCTCAGAGTGGAACAATCTCCAAGATAAACAATGGTACAACGCATCGAGTACCACGGCTTTCTGGACTGATGTTCTTCACGATAAAGATGCTGCTGGAAATGATCGTTTGTTCAGTATTGGTAACTTTGCAATTAGGCTGCTAACGTTACTAGTATCAAATGCTACAATGGAGCGCGCATTTTCAGTCTTTTTTATTATTAAAATAAATTAAGGAACAGGTTATCACTGGAACTATTAAATTCTCTACTTGCAACTAGATATTATTTAATTAGGGAAGACATATATGTTGTATTCGTTTCTAACCATCCCCTCAAATGATGAAAAAGTTCAATGCGTCTACGTAGCATCACAAAAACTTTGATATAAGTGAAGAAGAACAGGAGTTGCTAAAGGATCTCAGCAAATTTTAAGACTTATGCAGGATCATTCAGCACAAATAAAAGAAATAAAAAGCTTGTAAATAGTTTTCTCCTAAACAGTAGCATGCAGGGTTTCTAATAATTTTCTTGTATGTTTCTAATCATCACTTTGTGTACCGTAGTATTTCTGTAGATTTTCGAAAATATTGTGTTTGATCAATATGATGACGACGAAAATAATAATTATTATTTTGGGTTTTTTGTCTCATTTAGAGGGATTTTAGAAGTGATTTGAGTATCCAGTATTCGGGAGATAGTAGGTTCGAACCCCACCGTCGGCAGCCCTGAAAATGGTTTTCCGTGGTTTCCCATTTTCACACCAGGCAAATGCTGGGGCTGTACCTTAATTAAGGCCACGGCCGTTTCCTTCCCACTCCTAGCCCTTTCCTCTCCCATCGTCGTCATAAGACCTATCTGCGTCGGTGCGACGTAAAGCAACTAGTAAAAAAAAAAAAAAAGAAGTGATTTGGGGGAATTTGGACTTAGGAGTTGGCAATTCTGGTGTACGCTCTTGATTCCGATCGTTGCCTACGAGATATACAAGGCTGGGAAGTGCACCGATAGAAATGAGGGTCGCAAGTAATTTTACGAACGTCCGCTAGAGGTCTCAACATTGTGCTCTGTTGTTCGCGCGAAATACATTCAATTAATAGTGCATGTTGATTTTAAAGACGTAAAAAATACAAATAATGAAGTTAGGACCACATAAATGTAATTTAGAGTGATTGGATATAAAGTAGAGCACATTTAAGCGATATTTGGAATAATTTTAGGCGAAGTCAAGTGCAATGAATAAAAAAGCAATACATTAAAATGACTTACCATGATCGCTGCTCGTATTACTCACATTTTTAACATCTTCCAACTTAAATGCTTTGTCCTAAAGTTATTTTCCAAGTCAAGAGCATCTACAATTTTATGAGTTTCATTCTCGAGTATTCGTTTTAAATGTTTTGTAATGAGAGTTATAATGAGTACTCTCTGATCACACTCGTCACATGTGAATGCCTCAATGAACATTGGAACTACAAAAACGTTAAGGTTTTTAAACTAAATTCGTATTGCCGAGATAACGTAATGAGTGACGCGTAAAATTCAACGTATTTTGCAGAAATTAAACAAATTTTCTTGAGGGGTAGCTTAATGCTCAACTATTTTTCATCCTAATGAGGCACATCAGTGGACTGTCAGTAGTGGCCGAGGATATCTGTCCCCAGCATAATTCACAATTGGAATTTTCTTCCGCAACTCCAAGAAGATAACCGCCTATCCTGGCCAACGAAGACAACCACAGAGTGACAGGTTTCTCCGAAAAGTCACGGTGTCATTCTTAATATCAATAGCGTCTAAGATAAAATAAAACTTGCAGACATTTGAGGCCTATTAAAAATAATACATCTGAAAAAAAATACAATAATCGAGCGTCTCATCAAGTAATTCCAAAACTGTTGTTGTTCAAGATTACTCTGGGCTTGATAGCCATTTCATCTATGATAAGGGATCCTAATGTTTCCTCCACGCATGTCAAGTTCATGGCTTCGTATTGGAGCCTTTTTTATAATGAGGGATGTTATTCCAGTTTCTCCATTCGGAAAGCCAAAATAATTCTTAAGTGTCTTTTGATGCGGAAGTCGGGGGCCGTGAAGTGATCTAATGAATCTGTAGCCCTTAAACTGAAGTCTCAATATTAAAAATGTAAATGACAGACTCTGGATGACATCCCAGGCGACCAAAGCTAACCTAATTTGCCCCCCCACCCAGTCTGGATATAGCAATTCTCCACTTCTACTTTAAAACTGGATAGCGAGGAAACGACTGAAAACTCTATGTGTTCTCTTTTCTTTGACGAATTTGACTTACAGTATGATATACCATATTTTATAGTGTATATGAAAACTACTTGCAGTTCATTTGAACACTAACGATAAGTGAAACCTATAAGTAAACGTATTAAAAACACTTTTCTTCATACGTTAATACACTACAGCAAATGCAAAACTATAGGACGATATCGAGACATCTGGCGGCGGCAAATACCGTACGGACAATACGCGACACTTACGGATTTAGCCTTGTTGAAGTGGGAGACAATTCGACGGTGGCGCTTCTAGTGACTTCACCTGAAAAGTCGCGCTTAATTCAAATATCAATGGAAATGCATGTACGAAAATGGATAAATAAATTACGTCTAGAAATAAAGTATTATCGAGATATTAACTTCGAAGTTGCTAAAGCAACTCTGGATAAATGAATGAAGAATTATTTAAAATGTTATTATTTAAAGACCAAAATTAGACATATAAACAATGTGAAATGGACTGCTGTTAAATGGGTTCATCTTTCATTTATGCATTACTTTTTTTGCTTTAGCATTCCTGCCTGAACTTTTGCGGTTAGATTTTCCTTTTTTCTCATTTAAAAAACATTGTATCATCACATTAAGACACTTGTCAACAAAAAATCGGCACATTCCTTACACACATGATGCAATGAATTAACATTTAAAAGCTGGACAATATTCCTCTTAACATGAAGCCTACTAACAGAAAGAAAGTCTATAAAATCCCGGCTTTAATCTGGGAAGAGGGATAAAAGAAAGAAAAGTATGAAAATGTTGTCGATAGTGATGCTTTGAGGAATATTTACGTACAATTAGAGTAAAAAATGTTAAAATACACTTGACTGTAAAGTCGAGGATTTTTAAAGTCGCTGGCCTGAAATGATCTGCACAGATCTTATAATCTTGTCTTATAAATAAAGTTGTAGGGGGTCCGCTGTCTGTAATTTCGTTTGTTTTGCCAATTTTTCAGATATTTATCCGTTTTAGGTCAACTCAAGACCGAATCGGTGGTTTTTACTTTTCGTGTCTGTTTGTCTGTTTGTTTGTTCCACCATCACGGCAAAACGGCTGGATAGATTTCAACCAAACTTCATATTTGGAGTATACTCACCCCGAGGAAGGTTTCTACATGCATTTCATTTTAAAATCTTTGATTAGACGGGGATTTATAGGAAAACCAGAACGGTTTTCCTCCATTTTCTCTTATACTATTGATTTCCTGTAAACTCCGTGGACCGTATGTGAAACGTCTCTTCATTATAAACAACTTTTGTTGTATTCATAATTTACCTTACTATTCAAATGACGGAGAAATTTACTATTGTCTGCGGGTATCATGGTCTGCGTGTGTGACCGACAGACAGACAACGAACGTACAGGTTGCCATGGCAACGTCTCTGACTGCTTGCCAGCAGGGAAGTAACGTATTGCCATTTTCCTCATCATACCTTTAAATTCATGGTTGTTCCTTGTGTAGAAGGTACGAGTGGGCGTCAATCGGCCATTCTGCGGGATATTGGCGGAATATCGTTGGAGTTTATAACCGTCCTCGAATAGCTTGTGTAATAACACCATTAGTCATCTTATCTGTTGACCTAAGAATGCCTGCGCCTAAATTTCTCCTCTGTTACCTCTTTCTTATATCCATAACTCACACCAGCATGTTTTATCGAGGGGCATTTGATTTTCCAATACATTCACTTGGTATTTACATATTTGTCTTCATCCGGCTGTCCTCAGTTTTAATCCATTTTCTATTAATTTAAACTATCTTTACTGAATTATTTTCTTCCTTAATTACACCGTATGTATGCGAGTGCTAATCCCGAAAGCTTGACACTCTTTCCTTTCAGGAAATATTCTAAGCTATGCAAATGTATAACTTTCGGCCCCGGAAAATATCGAAATATGGATTCAATTTTAACGACGGTGCACACGTTCGTTTCGGGATAATTGGTGGCTAATCTGTAAGTCTTATCACAAATCAGAAAGCACAATCGCCTTTCATTTTGGAGAGATCTACAACTTTGGTCCTATGACTTTTTATCGTATTTCTATTCCTTATACGTTAAATAGAGCTGTATTTCTCGATTTCAAGTTAATTTTGTACTTTCACACGTATATGTTAACATTAATTTGGCACACTTATAGGAAAGGTAGAATCATGACATTCGGCACGCACATTGGCATGACCAGTGGCAATGTGATAGCCAAATTTTATGATTCTATCTGTCACATGAGTATCACAAATACAAAGTAGTATGTGAAAACTGTACAAAATTTGACACCCAATGATTCTAACTCATTCTAACACATAAATATAGGAGATACGAGAAGATGTCATGGGACCAACCATGTAGAACACTGAAAGAGGCGTCTGATGGTGAGGTCCATTTGCAGATATGTCGCAGAGTTTCAAAGCAGTAACTCTCGAAATAAAGGTCTGCACTTCTAGAGTGTGCCTGTACATTGACTATTTTGGCTTCATTTCTGTACAGTTATCCGTTTCAGGTGTAATAATGACCATTTGTATACTTTTAGCTTTGGTGTCTCTTTTTCTGTTTGTATGTTTGTCTATAACTTGTAAACTACTAGATATGTTTCCACCAAAATTCATATTTAGAATCCACCTGTCCTTGGGTAGGTTTCAGGGCAAACTTTTTTCTAAATCTATGAAATGACTGGGGGGTTTATACGAAACCGAAACCATGATTTTGCACTCCCACAAAATGTACACAACCAAACTTAATAGAAATCTACCTGCCTTAAAGGAAATTAATTTTTAAACCTTTTTTTCTCATGTGCATCATTTCGGTAAGAGGATTTATAAGGGAGATATCATTAACCGGACTTAACTTAAGAACGGGCGCGTGTTGAGCGTATTTCTTACAACTTGAAAACTATTGAAGATATTTGAACCAAACTTTATACTTAGCATTCACCTTTCCAAAGATAGATTTTAAAGGTCAATAACATTTCCTGTTCCTGGAATGGACTGGCGGTTTATAGGGAAGCGAAATGGTGAATATACTCTTCCACAATATATACAGTACATGACCAACCTGACTGGAAATCGACCAAATTTGTTGGAAATCCATTTCTAAAACTTTTTTCATGTGTATTTTCTCGACAGAAAGATTAATAAGGGAGATATCATGAATGGTCGGTTTTGCAGGGTAAGTCCAGCAGACATAGACCAAAAGGTGTTGTACGTGGAGCAGATTCTTTATTTATCTATATAAGTAAAATCCTAACGACTGTGTGCCTGTACATTGAGTATTTTGGCGAAATGTTCGCACAGCTACGCGTTTAAGGGGTAATAATAAGTAGTATAATCGGACAGTTCGGCGGCCACCACCTCCTCCGGGCTCCCAGGGCTCCCTCCACCACCCGCGGGAAATTTGAATTTTGGCGGGAAATTTGAATTTTGGCGGGATATTTGAATTTTGGAGGTAGATTTGAATTTGTAAACAAAGCCACGTGCTTTTTGACAGCTGTCATCGACAACAACGCATCGCTAACCTCACTGCTGCCATCTTGACGGGCCTAAACCTCAGTAGTACCAACTTAACATAACTAGCGCGAGGTAAACAAATCCTCGTATTTTTTGACAGCCACGTGCTTTTTGACAGACAACAACGCATCGCTAACCTCAGTACTGCCATATTGACGGGCTAAACCTCAGTAGTACCAACTTAACCTACTAGCGCGAGGTAAACAAATCCACGTGTTTTTTGACAGCCACGTGCTTTTTGACAGACAACAACGCATCGCTAACCTCAGTACTGCCATCTTGACGGGCCTAAATCTCCGTGGTACCAACTTAACCTAACTAGCGCGAGATAAACATAACTACGTGCTTTTTGACAGCCAAGTGCTTTTTGACAGACAACAACGCATCGCTAACATCAGTACTGCCATCTTGACGGGCCTAAACCTCAGTAGTTCCAATTTAACCTAACTAGCGTGAGATAAACAAAGCCACGTGCTTTTTGACAGCTGTCATCCGCCATCTTTAAACTACAGAGCACTGTGCTGCCCTCTTTATCACAGTAGCTGCAAATTCGTCACCTGTCATCGGCAGTGCTGCCATCTTGGCGGGCCTAAACCTTAGTGCTACCAACTTAACCTCACTAGTGTGAGATAAACAAATCTACGTGCTTTTTTGACAGCTGTCATCCACCATCTTAAAACGACAGAGCACTGTGCTGCCCTCTTTATCGCAGTAGCTGCAAATTCGTCACCTGTCATCGGCAGTGCTGCCATCTTGGTGGACCTAAACCTTAGTGCTACCAACTTAACCTCACTAGCGTGAGATAAACAAATCCACGTGCTTTTTGACAGCTGTCATCCGCCATCTTTAAACCACAGAGCACTGTGCTGCCCTCTTTATCGCAGTAGCTGCAAATTCGTCACCTGTCATCGGCAGTGCTACCATCTTGGCGGGCCTAAACTTTAGTGCTACCAACTTAACCTCACTAGCGTGAGATAAACAAATCCGCGTGCTTTTTTGACAGCTGTCATCCGCCATCTTTAAACCACAGAGCACTGTGTTGCCCTCTTTATCGCAGTAGCTGCAAATTCGTCACCTGTCATCGGCAGTGCTGCCATCTTGGTGGACCTAAACCTTAGTGCTACCAACTTAACCTCACTAGCGTGAGATAAACAAATCTACGTGCTTTTTTGACAGCTGTCATCCGCCATCTTTAATCCAGAGAGCATCGTGCTGCCCTCTTTATCGCAGTAGCTGCAAATTCGTCACGTGTCATCGGCAATGCTACCATCTTGGCGGGCCTAAACCTTAGTGCTACCAAATTAACCTCACTAGCGTGAGATAAACAAATCCACGTGCTTTTTTGACAGCTGTCATCCGCAATCTTTAAACCACAGAGCACTGTGCTGCCCTCTTTATCGCAGTAGCTGCAAATTCGTCACCTGTCACCCGCAGTGCTGCCATCTTAACGGGCCTAAACCTTAGTGCTACCAACTTAACCTCACTAGCGCGAGATTAGAATCGGTAAACAAATCCACGTGCTTTTTTGACAGCTGTCATCCGCCATCTTTAATCTATAGAGCACAGTGCTGCCCTCTTTAGCTACTTACCTTTGAAATGTGGTGGCGGATAATTTGAAAAATGCTTTTTGATAGCAGCCATCTTTGAGCACCGTGCTGCCCTGTTTAGCTAGATACCTTTGAAATGTGGTGGCAGGCAATTCCACATGACAGCAGCCATCTTTGAGCACCGTGCTGCCCTCTATGTGGTGGCGGCAAATTCTACATGCTCTTGTTTGGAAACAAATCCACGTGCTTTTTTGACAGCTGTCATCCGCCATCTTTAATCTATAGAGCACAGTGCTCCCCTCTTTAGCTAGATACCTTTGAAATGCGGTGGCGGCAAATTCCACGTGCTCTTGTTTGGAAACAAAGCTACGTGCTTTTTTGTCAGCTGTCATCCGCCATCTTTAATGAACAGAGCTCCGTGCTGCCCTCATGCGGGACAATTTCGCTAGCTGTCATCCACCATCTTTTAAGGAACAGAGCACCGTGCTACCCTCATGCGGGGCAATTTCGTTAGCTGTCATCCGCCATCTTTTAATGAACAAAGCACCGCGCTACCCTCATGCGGGGGGGGGGGGGAATTTCGTTAGCTGTCATCCGCCATCTTTTAATGAACAGTGCACCATGCTGCTGACATGTAGTGCCAGCAAGTTCTACATCCTCAATCTGAGAGCACCGTGACGTACTCTTCGTTGTGGCGGACAATTTAAAAAAAACATCGAACACGCATTGCTGTAAAACATATTTTTAATCCCAAGAGAATCGAACCCGAGACTGCCGGGTGAGAGGCAAGCACACTAAACCAAACCGTAGGAGCTGGCAATTCTCTTTCTATGTAATAATATCGTGTGGCTATTTCTAGTCAATTGCAGTCTAAAAATAAATCCTGGAGTTGTTGTATCAGGAAGGGTAACTGGCTAAATCCTGGTCTTTTAGCGTCAGGAAGGGTAACCGGCCGTGAAACAGATTCTTGCGATTTAAACTATTGCGTAAGGAAGGGCAATCGGCTGTAAAACATATTTTTAATCCCAAGAGAATCGAACCCGAGACTGCCGGGTGAAAGGCAAGCACACTAAACCAAACCGTAGGAGCTGGCAATTCTCTTTCTATATAATAATTTCGTGTGGCTATTTCTAGGCAAGTGCAGTCTAAAAATATAAATCCTAGAGTTGTTGTATCAGGAAGGGTAACTAGCTAAATCCTGGTCTTTCAGCATCAGGAAGGGCAATCGGCCGTAAAACGGATTCTTGCGATTTAAACTCTTGCGTCAGGAGGGGAGGGCACTCGGCTATAAAACATATTTTTAATCCCAAGAGAATCGAACCCGAGACTGACGGGTGAGAGGCAAGCACACTAAACCAAACCGTAGGAGCCACCAATTCTCTTTCTATATAATAATTTTGTGTGGCTATTTCTAGTCAAGTGCAGTCTAAAAATAAATCCTAGAGTTGTTGTATCAGGAATGGTAACTGGCTAAATCCTGGTCTTTCAGCGTCAGGAAGGGCAATCGGCCGTAAACAGATTCTTGCGATTTAAACTCTTGCGTCAGGAGGGGGCACTCGGCTGTAAAACATATTATTAATCCCAAGAGAATCGAACCCGAGACTACTGGGTGAGAGGCAAGCACACTAAACCAAACTGTAGGAGCTGGTAATTCTCTTTCTATATAATATTTCGTGTGGCTATTTCTAGCCAAGTGCAGTCTAAAAATATAAATCCTAGAGTTGTTGTATCAGGAAGGGTAACTAGCTAAATCCTGGTCTTTCAGCGTCAGGAAGGGCAATCGTCCGTAAAACGGATTCTTGCGATTTAAACTCTTGCGTCAGGAGGGGAGGGCACTCGGCTGTAAAACATATTTTTAATCCCAAGAGAATCCAACCCGAGACTGCCGGGTGAGAGGCAAGCACACTAAACCAAACTGTAGGAGCCGGTAATTCTCTTTCTATATAATAATTTCGTGTGGCTATTTCTAACTAAGTGCAGTCTGAAAAAAATAAATCCTAGTCTTGTTACATCAGGAAGAGTAACTGGCTAAACACCGGATTTAGAATAAGCAGATTCTAGAATGAGAAAAAATATCTGGGATATGTTTTTGAAGCATGCCTACACACACGCGCGCACGCAAGCTGCATCCAGCTAGCCAGCTCCTACCTGGAATGCGTTTGCCTCAGCAGGGTACGAAGTCCGCTACACGCGTACAGTTCGCATTAAAATTACCAGCAGCTTCTCGAGCTGAGCTCAAACCTTCCCGTTTAATCATAGTACAAATACGTCAGCTTGTAGAACTTATATATTTCGGTACCTCAGCGTTTCGTGTTGTTGCTAACAGGTAGGGGGTACTGTGGATGTAGACTTAGGTTAGTAAAACTCACGACAATGTCCGACCTCAGTAGGTTGAAAATTGGTTTCTACCGAACATTGCAACTTTAGTGTATTGATAAATAGTTGTTCTCTTCAATCCTCATGCTATAGATGAGGTCAATCTTATAATTTCAAACTTACAACTATGACTGATCTCTTTATGTTGAAACTTAGTTTTTCCCCCCTAAAATTGCGATCGCGCGCTAACTTTCCAAGCCTCGATCCGCTGCAGAACTCTTAAATTCTAACACCTCGGCATCAACAGCAGGTTCGATGCCGGCTTAAATATGTCAGCCTGCGGGACTCAGTGTAAGACCTTCAGGAGAGCTCTTGTTGCATAAACATTTCGTTCGGACTGTACAGCAAACGTCTGCAATTTTTGATATCCGCTTGGTGATAAGGAGCATATTTACTCGCTACAGTCTGCGTGAAGTGCTCCTCACAGTTCTCAGTATGCGTTTATTACATGCACAACCTCGTCTAAGTACTGTCTGCTGCGAATATTATTCTTCAGCCTTCAGCTTAAGGTAAGCTCGAACTGTTAGTTACTCTTTGCAAAGCAACTTCTACCCTAGGTAATAAACATCTACATTCATATATGATTGTTCTTTTCTTTCTAAGGTACCGTTCGAGTAACAAGCTTGAAAGTATGCATTGTATTCACCCGAGTAACAGTTTGCTGCGCGTGCATTTTAAGGTATGTTTCGAACTTTTTCTATCGATCTTATATGTTTACGTCCTTTTTAGCATTATAAGATAGGGGAATTAGAAGGTGTAGACAAGGAGGTAGTTAATCTTGTAATTTCAAACTTACTACAATGTCTGACCTTAATAGGCTGAAACTTGGTTTCTTCTGCACGTTGCAACTCTAGGTTAGCTGACTTGTCCTTTCGATATCCTATTATCACATTTGCTTTTACGCTAGGCAGTAAAGGTCTTTAAGTTAAAGATAGCTAGGTTACCTGCTAACAAACCAAAGATCTTTTGTAACCTTCATTGTTTTTAGCATTTTACGATTAGAGGATTAGAAGGTGTAGACAAGGAGGTAGTTATTCTTGTAACTTCAAACTCACGACCATGTCTGAACTTAATAGGCTGAAACTTGGTTTCTTCCCAGCATCGCGAATTTAGTCTAATCTCTATTGATGAATAGTTGCTCTCTTTAATCTCACATGCTGGTTAATCGTTAGTAATTAAATTTTCGTTTCTTCTTTGCGACTAGAGGAAAGGATATTGAGTTACTATATTTTTTAACAACAAGAGTGCTTCGACTTTGTTAGGTATAGAACATTTATCTCTTTCTGTTTGCTTTTAAAAACTCACGACCATGTCTGACCTTAATAGGCTGAAACTTGGTTTCTTTTGCACGGTGCAACTCTAGGCTAGCTGTCTTATCCTTTCGATATCCTATTATCACATTTGCTTTTACGCTAGGCAGTAAAGGTCTTTAAGTTAAAGATAGCTAGGTTACCTGCTAACAAACCAAAGATCTTTTGTAACCTTCATTGTTTTTAGCATTTTACGATTAGAGGATTAGAAGGTGTAGACAAGGAGGTAGTTATTCTTGTAACTTCAAACTCACGACCATGTCTGACCTTAATAGGCTGAAACTTGGTTTCTTCCCAGCATCGCGAATTTAGTCTAATCTCTATTGATGAATAGTTGCTCTCTTTAATCTTACATGCTGGTTAATCGATAGTAATTAAATTTTCGTTTTTTTTTGTGACTAGAGGAAAGGATATTGAGTTACTATATTTTTTAACAACAAGAGTGCTTCGACTTTGTTAGGTATAGAACATTTATCTCTTTCTGTTTGCTTTTAAAAACTCACGACCATGTCTGACCTTAATAGGCTGAAACTTGGTTTCTTCTGCACGTTGCAACTCTAGGTTAGCTGACTTATCCTTTCGATATCCTATTATCACATTTGCTTTTACGCTAGGCAGTAAAGGTCTTTAAGTTAAAGATAGCTAGGTTACCTGCTAACAAACCAAGTATCTTTTGTAACCTTCATTGTTTTTAGCATTTTACGATTAGAGGATTAGAAGGTGTAGACAAGGAGGTAGTTATTCTTGTAACTTCAAACTCACGACCATGTCTGACCTTAATAGGCTGAAACTTGGTTTCTTCCCAGCATCGCGAATTTAGTCTAATCTCTATTGATGAATAGTTGCTCTCTTTAATCTCACATGCTGGTTAATCGTTAGTAATTAAATTTTCGTTTTTTCTTTGCGACTAGAGGAAAGGATATTGAGTTACTATATTTTTTAACAAGAGTGCTTCGACGTTGTTAGGTATAGAACATTTATCTCTTTCTGTTTGCTTTTAAAACTCACGACCATGTCTGACCTTAATAGGCTGAAACTTGGTTTCTTCTGCACGTTGCAACTTTAGGTTAGCTGACTTATCCTTTCGATATTATTATCACATTTGCTTTTACGCTAGGCAGTATAGGTCTTTAAGTTAAAGATAGCTAGGTTACCTGCTAACAAACCAAGTATCTTTTGTAACCTTCATTGTTTTTAGCATTTTACGATTAGAGGATTAGAAGGTGTAGACAAGGAGGTAGTTATTCTTGTAACTTCAAACTCACGACCATGTCTGACCTTAATAGGCTGAAACTTGGTTTCTTCCCAGCATCGCGAATTTAGTCTAATCTCTATTGATGAATAGTTGCTCTCTTTAATCGTACATGCTGGTTAATCGATAGTAATTAAATTTTCGTTTTTTTCTTTGTGACTAGAGGAAAGGATATTGAGTTACTATATTTTTTAACAACAAGAGTGCTTCGACTTTGTTACGTATAGAACATTTATCTCTTTCTGTTTGCTTTTAAAAACTCACGACCATGTCTGTTCTTGTAACTTCAACCTCACGACCATGACTGACCTTAATAGGCCGAAACTCGGTTTCTTCCGAGCATCGCGAATTTAGTCTAATCTCTATTGATGAATAGTTGCTCTCTTTAATCTCACATGCTGGTTAATCGTTAGTAATTAAATTTTCGTTTTTTCTTTGCGACTAGAGGAAAGATATTGAGTTACTATATTTTTTAACAATAAGAGTGCTTCGACTTTGTTAGGTATAGAACATTTATCTCTTTCTGTTTGCTTTTAAAAACTCACGACCATGTCTGACCTTAATAGGCTGAAACTTGGTTTCTTCTGCACGTTGCAACTCTAGGTTAGCTGACTTATCCTTTTGATATCCTATTATCACATTTGCTTTTACGCTAGGCAGTAAAGGTCTTTAAGTTGAAGATAGCTAGGTTACCTGCTAACAAACCAAGTATCTTTTGTAACTTTCATTGTTTTTAGCATTTTACGATTAGAGGATTAGAAGGTGTAGACAAGGAGGTAGTTATTCTTGTAACTTCAAACTCACGACCATGTCTGACCTTAATAGGCTGAAACTTGGTTTCTTCCCAGCATCGCGAATTTAGTCTAATCTCTATTGATGAATAGTTGCTCTCTTTAATCGTACATGCTGGTTAATCGATAGTAATTAAATTTTCGTTTTTTTCTTTGTGACTAGAGGAAAGGATATTGAGTTACTATATTTTTTAACAACAAGAGTGCTTCGACTTTGTTAGGTATAGAACATTTATCTCTTTCTGTTTGCTTTTAAAAACTCACGACCATGTCTGTTCTTGTAACTTCAACCTCACGACCATGACTGACCTTAATAGGCCGAAACTCGGTTTCTTCCGAGCATCGCGAATTTAGTCTAATCTCTATTGATGAATAGTTGCTCTCTTTAATCTCACATGCTGGTTAATCGTTAGTAATTAAATTTTCGTTTTTTCTTTGCGACTAGAGGAAAGATATTGAGTTACTATATTTTTTAACAATAAGAGTGCTTCGACTTTGTTAGGTATAGAACATTTATCTCTTTCTGTTTGCTTTTAAAAACTCACGACCATGTCTGACCTTAATAGGCTGAAACTTGGTTTCTTCTGCACGTTGCAACTCTAGGTTAGCTGACTTATCCTTTTGATATCCTATTATCACATTTGTTTTTACGCTAGGCAGTAAAGGTCTTTAAGTTGAAGATAGCTAGGTTACCTGCTAACAAACCAAGTATCTTTTGTAACTTTCATTGTTTTTAGCATTTTACGATTAGAGGATTAGAAGGTGTAGACAAGGAGGTAGTTATTCTTGTAACTTCAAACTCACGACCATGTCTGACCTTAATAGGCTGAAACTTGGTTTCTTCCCAGCATCGCGAATTTAGTCTAATCTCTATTGATGAATAGTTGCTCTCTTTAATCTTACATGCTGGTTAATCGATAGTAATTAAATTTTCGTTTTTTCTTTGCGACTAGAGGAAAGGATATTGAGTTACTATATTTTTTAACAACAAGAGTGCTTCGACTTTGTTAGGTTTAGAACATTTATCTCTTTCTGTTTGCTTTTAAAAACTCACGACCATGTCTGACCTTAATAGGCTGAAACTTGGTTTCTTCTGCACGTTGCAACTCTAGGTTAGCTGACTTATCCTTTCGATATCCTATTATCACATTTGCTTTTACGCTAGGCAGTAAAGGTCTTTAAGTTAAAGATAGTTAGGTTACCTGTTAGCAAACTAACTTACCTTTCTATATCCTATCATCACAAGTACTTCCACGCTACATCTATATATTTTCGTTCTTTTTTAGGCACATCGACATCTCAAGAAGTAGAGTATTATACTGTTGCAATGTCCGATATGAAGATCAACAAGACCTAAGAAGGGCTCTAAAATTAGTTGTAGTAAATAGTATAAAATAAATAATGTAGAATTAACATATTCTTTTATTTTAGTTTAGGTATTACATTCTCCTCCTCCTACTCCTTCCTCTCGAAGAAGAAATAAGAGTAGGTGTTGATTAAATTCGTAAGTATGTTATTGTCTAGCTTATGTTCAGAAGAGAATTTTTTTTCTAAACAGTGTTTGATTGCAATGCAGTGTTCTACAACATCGCACTATAAACTGTAGTATGTATTCAAGTCTAAACCTAATTTTTTCTTAGAACAAAGGTATACCCCAGACATGTTGTAAACAGATCCACCGATGTTCTGATCATATGTAGTATCGAGTACAGTGTTCGAATCTAGTCTTGATCACTTATCTAGTGTTTTGAACACATCAATTATTGTTCTGATTACATGTTAAGGATAACAACATCGAGTGCAGTGTTCGATTCTAGTTTAGGTATTACATCCTCCTCCTCCTACTCCTTCCTCTCGAAGAAGAAATAAGAGTAGGTGTTGATTAAATTCGTAAGTATGTTATTGTCTAGCTCATGTTCAGAAGAGAATTTTTTTCTTTTTCTAAACAGTGTTTGATTGCAATGCAGTGTTCAACAACATCGTACTATAAACAGTAGTATGTATTCAAGTCTAAACCTAATTTTTTTCTTAGAACAAAGGTATACCCCAGACATGTTGTAAACACATCCACCGATGTTCTGATCATATGTAGTATCGAGTACAGTGTTCGAATCTAGTTTAGGTATCACATTCTCCTCCTCCTACTCCTTCCTCTCGAAGAAGAAATAAGAGTAGGTGTTGATTAAATTTGAAAGTATGTTATCATCTAGTTCGGTAAGTATGTTGAGAACAGAATTTTTTTTCCCAAAAGTGTTTGATTGCAATGCAGTGTTCTACAACATCGTACTATAAACAGTAGTATGTATTCAAGTCTAAACCTAATTTTTTTCTTAGAACAAAGGTATACCCCAGACATGTTGTAAACACATCTACCGATGTTCTGATCATATGTAGTATCGAGTACAGTGTTCGAATTTAGTCTTGATCACTTATCTAGTGTTTTGAACACATCAATTAATGTTCTGATTACATGTTAAGGATAACAACATCGAGTGCGGTGTTCGATTCTAGTTTAGGTATCACATTCTCCTCCTCCTACTCCTTCCTCTCGAAGAAGAAATAAGAGTAGGTGTTGATTAAATTCGTAAGTATGTTATTGTCTAGCTCATGTTCAGAAAGAATTTTTTTCTTTTTCTAAACAGTGTTTGATTGCAATGCAGTGTTCTACAACATCGTACTATGAACAGTAGTATGTATACAAGTCTAAACCTAATTTATTTCTTAGAACAAAGGTATACCCCAGACATGTTGTAAACACATCTACTGATATTCTGATCATATGTAGTATCGAGTACAGTGTTCGAATCTAGTCTTGATCACTTATCTAGTGTTTTGAACACATCAATTCATGTTCTGATTACATGTTAAGGATAACAACATCGAGTGCAGTGTTCGATTCTAGTTTAGGTATTACATTCTTCTCCTCCTACTCCTTCCTCTCGAAGAAGAAATAAGAGTAGGTGTTGATTAAATTTGAAAGTATGTTATCATCTAGTTCGGTAAGTATGTTGAGAACAGAATTTTTTTTCCCAAAAGTGTTTGATTCTAGTCTTGCAATGCAGTGTTCTACAACATCGTACAATAAACAGTAGTATGTATTCAAGTCTAAACCTGAACACTCTCGCTTTAGCGATGCATGTTCGATAAAGATGTACCTTCGCAGAGTAAGGAAGAGTTGCTATCTTGCGCAAGCTGTTCAAAATTCTACTCTAATGTTTTCTTAGAACAAAGGTATACCCCAGACATGTTGTAAACACATCCACCGATGTTCTGATCATATGTAGTATCAAGTGCAGTGTTCGATTCTAGTTTTGATCACTTATCTAGTGTTTTGAAAACATCAATTAATCTTTTGATCATATGTTAAGGTTAACATCATCGAGTGCAGTGTTCGATTCTAGTCTTGCTATGTTTTAATCTGATTTTCTTAGAACAAAGGTATGATGCAAGAGTTTAAAACGCAAGAATCTGTGTCAAAAAAGCATGTTGATTTGTTTCCAAACAATAGCACGTGGAATTTGCCGCCACCACACTTCAACTAAAGATTGCAGCACTGTTCTCTCCGGATTAAATATGGCGGATGACAGCTGTCAGAAAAGCATATAGGTTTGTAAAGCACGTTGAATTTACCGCCACCACATTTCAAAGGTAAGTAGCTAAAGAGGGCAGCACGGTGCTCAAAGATGGCTGCTGTCAAAAAGCATTTTTCAAATTATCCGCCACCACATTTCAAAGGTAAGTAGCTAAAGAGGGCACCACTGTGCTCTATGGATTAAAGATGGCTGGTGACAGCTGTCAAAAAATTCACGTGGCTTTGTTTATCTCACACTAATGAGGTTAAGTTGGTAGCACTAAGGTTTAGGCCCACCAAGATGGCAGCACTGCCGGTGACAGGTGACGAATTTGCAGCTACTGTGATAAAGAGGGCAGCACAGTGCTCTGTAGTTTAAAGATGGCGGATGACAGCTGTCAAAAAGCACGTGGCTGTCAAAAAGCACGTAGTGTTGTTTATCTCGCGCTAGTTAGGTTAAGTTGGTACCACTGAGATTTAGGCCCATCAAGATGGCAGTACTGAGGTTAGCGATGCGTTGTTGTCTGTCAAAAAGCACGTGGCTGTCAAAAAACACGTGGATTTGTTTACCTCGCGCTAGTTAGGTTAAGTTGGCACCACTGAGGTTTAGGCCCGTCAAGATGGCAGTACTGAGGTTAGCGATGCGTTGTTGTCTGTCAAAAAGCACGTGGCTGTCAAAAAACACGTGGATTTGTTTACCTCGCGCTAGTTAGGTTAAGTTGGTACTACTGAGGTTTAGGCCCGTCAAGATGGCAGCAGTGAGGTTAGCGATGCGTTGTTGTCGATGACAGCTGTCAAAAAGCACGTGGCTTTGTTTACAAATTCAAATCTCCCGCCAAAATTCAAATTTCCCGCGGGTGGTGGAGGGAGCCCTGGGAGCCCGGAGGAGGTGGTGGCCGCCGAACTGTCCAATTATACTACTATAATAACAACCATCTGCATAATTTTTTGGTTTAATTTCCTGAAAGTCCTAATTTTAACCCTCCTCGCCCAAAATCCAAATTGCGGCATAATCTGCCAGACGAACAAGAAAACAGAGATTTGGCAAAATTGTACGTTTTAGCCTGTAACGGAGAGAACATTTCCAGGAGTTTTAAATTTTTCACTTTTTCCCCGAAGAATATCGAAATATGGAGGCAATTTTAATGATGGTGCAGATCTTCGCGAAGTCCTATAACATAAGGGAAGGCACAATCTCCGTTCAATTTGGAGTGATCTACAACCTTGGTCTTATGACTTTTTGTTGTATCTGTATCCCTTTTACGTTTGATTTTTGTCTATTTCTCGATGTTAAGTAAATTTGGACTTTTCACATGCATAATTCATACTTTCAATCACTTATAAGAAAGATAGAATCATCAAACCCTACAAGAAAATTGGCCCACCCAGTAGCCATATTGAGTCAAATGCTATGAATGTAGCTCTCACATAATTATCTGAAAAGTAATGCAATGTGAGATAATCTT
The DNA here is from genome assembly GCF_040414725.1 of Anabrus simplex. Lineage (NCBI taxonomy): Eukaryota > Metazoa > Arthropoda > Insecta > Orthoptera > Tettigoniidae > Anabrus > Anabrus simplex. The sequence continues at coordinate 412,142 of NC_090277.1, read as the reverse complement.
ACAAAACTTTTACCCTATTCAACGTTTCTAACTCAATCTGACACATGAATAGATCAGATATCATACCACAAGCCATTTAGGCCGCTAAATCTGACGTCTTATGGTACAATACTTTGTCGATATGACGTACCGTTTTGCAGCAATCAATCTGTAAATGAAGGTCTGCAATATTTTAAGCATGCACATACTTTCGTATGTCGACCTATATATATATTCACCGATGTCGTGTTGTAGCGATCGAGAAAGGATGTGTCTGCTATTGTAATCAGTACTCCCCACACCGACTTTGATTGGCAGTAGGAATGGGGTCCTTCTCCAACACCTGTGTAACTGGCATTAGTAAGGAAGGCCTACCATTGTAGTGAATAATTCACTTCTCGATTTGACTTGCAGAAGGCAAGGGAGCATGTATTATTGTTCAAAAGACCCCTACCCGATTGTGTTTGGCTGTAGGCTTGGGTACCCGCCCTTATAAACAAATGTATCCATCAAAAATGTGACTGGTATTAGGCATAGTGGACTGCTATTTTGATGGAAACTCACCAACTTGGTGTGACTGGTAGTAAGCTGGCTGCCTGTAGGAAAAGGGGCCTGTCATTATAATTATAACTGCACAACTCAATTTCGAGTGGTAGTAGGGAAGTTGCCAAACATTCTAATTAAAACTGTAATCTGTCTGGAAGTAGGAAAGGGGGCCTGCCATTGTAACGAAAACTCCCAAATCGATTGTGACAGCGCAGTAGGCGATGGGGCCTGCAATTATAATGAAAACTTCCACACTCGATTGTGAATGGCAGTAGGCAAGTGAGCCTGCCGTTATCATCACAAATCCGTAACAAGCACTTTACATTGGAAACACCGTATTGGGAACCTCCCTACGCTGTTTCTCGGATAACGCTAAGAGACATACCATTTTAAAACAATCTGATTTACTGTATGTACAGTATTTACTTCGATATTCGAATACAATATAGAATACCGTGGCGAAGCACGGGTACATTTGCTAGTTCGCATATAAGCGGAACGTCCCTTCTTTCTTATACACCTTATCCAAATCACTTCTGTGACATTTTAAAACCCACAGATCACACCTACAACAACACTTCGGTATTGAAGGTTAACTGCTGCGCTATACAATAAAATATGCGTATTATATTTTAAGCCAGTTAAAATATGGGTCGAGCAGGTCAGAAGATTATGAAGTACTATAAAAATATCTTTGTCACTGGAAGAATGTATATGCAAGCACAATATTACTTACATTCTCTTGTCACGAGGGTAGCGAAGAAAGACCGCGCATTCTTCTCTACTTCATAGTTACTGCAGCCAAACACAGCACATACCTTTCCCCTCATGTTGAGAGGAGATATCAGGGAATGACACACGCTACTATTTAATTATGTCAACTCACTGAAAACACATAAATAACACCCACAACTTCACACACAAATACACGTGCTCTTATGGCAGAATCAGTAGTTCTCAGGTCTACACACTAGAGAGAGCTCTAATAGCTGTCCCTCGATATCTCACCGAGTGTCGCGTATTGTCTCTACGGTATTTGGTGCCGGTACTTCGAACCTGTTTGGGGACGGCTTTTATGCTCAGAGCTAGAGCAAACTTCCCGGTCTTGTCTATCCACAGTCTAATATATACAGTCGCGAAGCTCTGATGATATTTTTCATCCGATGTGACTACAGCGCTCCAAGCGGCGAGGTAGAGGCAACTTGCTAGCAGACAACAGGGAACGAATTACCACTACAGTCTAAAATGGTCATAACTTCTGAACCATTCATGCAAATAATGTCCTGACAAGGTTATTGTAATCCTTATGAAATAGTGGAGGAGGTCAAATAATTTATTTCGATGAGAAGTTCGAGGATAATATCGAAACATTTATTTCATCTTAAAGAGTTATTTTACTTTACCGCGGACTATAACATAAAATCGCTTCAAGAGGGCAACCGGTTCGAAATAGGTATATACCATCCCGGACTTCTTTTGTAGAAGTTTCTATGCTCTACAATTCTTACGCTTACACTTGGGGTCTATCGTTGACGGTTCACGCAGCGTAAGCCAAGAAAGCAAGTGACCGACCGACCGACCGACATCGAACCTGCCAAGTTGGGCTAAGAAGGCCAGCGCTCTACCATGGTCGGTCGCTTGCTTTCTTGGCTTACGCTGTCTGAACCGTCAATGATAGACCCCAAGTGTAAGCGTACGAATTGTAGAGCATAAAAACCTCTACAAGAAAGTCCGCGATGGTATATATCTATTTCGAACCGGCTAGCCTCTAGAAGCGATTTTATGTTCTAGTCCGCGGTAAAAAAACATAACTCCTTAAGATTAAATAAATATTTCGATATTATCCTCGAACTCCTCGTCGAAATACATTGTTTGACCTCCTCCACTATTTCATAAGGATTACAATTACCTTGTCAGGACATCATTTGCATGAATGGTTCAGAAGTTATGACCATTTTAGACTGTAGTGGTAATTCGGCCCTGTTGTCTGCTAGCAAGTTGCCCCTACCTCGCCGCTAGAGGTGCTAGTGTCGTTCATCAAGTGGATGAACCTTCCCCATATTAGAGCTTCGCGACTGTATATATTAGACTGTGATATCTCGTAGGCAACTTTCCCATTAGGGATGGGTCCAGTTAGTTCATTTGCTCGAACCAGTTCATTAGATACCGTTCATAGCCTTGAGTCGTTCAAAGGAACTAATTCAAATGAACGAGGTAGTTCATGACGTGATATAGGCCTAGAAAGAGCCCTCGCGGCACTTCGTTCAAATGAACGAGTTTATTAGGAGCACGAACAGGAAACAGCTACACAATGCATCCGCCTGCCAGCCTAAGTAGAGAAAAGGTATCTAAGAGACGGAGAGACATATAAGCTTTCTAATTTTGTATAACTCTTTCTCCCCCATTTGAGAAGTGTGAGTGATGTACTGTCACGTGACCATTAACACGTCACGCCATTGGCCATTTTTCTGCAAGTTGATTTGTCGTTCAATTGAACGAGGTAGATTATTATGAGCATCTTAGTAACAGCATAACGGTGCGAGTTAGTACGTATATTTTACAATAGCTGGTGCTTGCTTATGTCTCAATATGAACGACAAACCATATAGCCTTCAACCGCACCGCACCTCTTACGCTATTTAAAGCTCGGCGGTTCGAGGGGCGTATGAATCTGCTGCTTGAGATAGAAGAAGCGATTTAAATGTTTTTTCCACTGGAAAACATTTCTCTAAGATGATAATTGTCCTTTTTAGCTATTAAAGAGCTGGGAAAGACGAATCCTGAGGAAACGTCCTGAATAACTAAATAATATTACTATGTTAGATATAAGTCTATACATGTATTTAATCTATGAAACCAGAGTTTTTCCTTATGACTGACACTGCACTCATCAGAGTGGGATGTGTCAGGCCTTACCTACTAAGGGTAGGATGTATGCATGTGTTTTATCAGAAGCCCGTTAACTTTTTATATGCTCTGTCGGTATGTAAAATCTAATTCCCTTAATATTTTCATTAATATTGCATAGGGCTGGGAACGGTAGGAGCGCAGCACTTGTTTTCGCTCGTCCTCCGGAGACCTCCGGTAGTCCTCCGATTGAATTCACTGGCGGAAAATTCAAATGCTTTAATGTGGGCAATGTTGTAACGGTGATCTTAGGAGGAATTATAATTTAGATTTCATTACTAATTCCACAGATGCATGTGTTCCCATACGCTTGTCGTTTCAAGATCGCCGTATTATTTGTTACGCTATGATTTTGATCAGCTGACATTCAGTTTGTAATAGGTACAGGAGGCGTTAAGCCTAGTGCAGGCTTCATTGGAAGGAGTAGGCTATGTACCGGCACCGGGTTTTACTCTCACCCTACTGTTGTATATTACATTCTTAGGCAGTTTCGAATAACCAGAGGGTGTGCAAAAAGCCAGCATTAAGTAAGGACATATAACGCTGTTGATGGGGACGTTAAACCTTGTGCAGGCTTCTCCGAAACTGATTGCGGGTACAACATCTTGATGGTGATTCATCTGTCGGATGGAGGTGTTAAGCCTTGTGCAGTCTCTTTCGGCAGGAGTAGGCTATGTGCCGGCACCGGGTTTTACCCTCTCCCTACTGTAGTATATTACATTCTTAGGCAATTTCGAATAACCAGAGGGTGTGCAAAAAGCCAGCATTAAGTAAGGACATATAACGCTGTTGATGGGGATGTTAAACCTTGTGCAGGCTTCTCCGAAACTGATTGCGGGTACAAGATGTTGATGGTGATTCATCTGTCGGATGGAGGTGTTAAGCCTTGTGCAGGCTCTTTCGGCAGGAGTAGGCTATGTGCCGGCACCGGGTTTTACTCTCACCCTACTGTTGTATATTACATTCTTAGGCAGTTTCGAATAACCAGAGGGTGTGCAAAAAGCCTGCATTAAGTAAGGGTATATAACGCTGTTGATGGGGCGTTAAACCTTGTACAGGCACCTTCAACAGGAGTAGCCTATGTGCCAGCGCCGTGCAAGCTCTTTCGATAGGAGTAGGCTATGTGCTGGCACTGTGTTTTAACCTCTCCGTACAATCATAATATTTTATCTTAGGAACTTACACTAGAAGGAATTGCCTACGCGATTAGGAAAATGTTCCGTGAGTTACAAGTAGCTTATCAGCACGCAATGTCCTCGTTCAAGGTTTCTACACCTAGAAGACGAGTGTACAATTTCAGTCAACGCATGCATTCCTGACGTCACTCTGACTGACTACACAGGTGCAACTTCAAAGACAGTGTTCTAAGCGGTAGAACAAAAATGTAACCTGGTGTGAGCACATAGCCTGCTCATAAAGCTTAACACTATTTTACAGCTAGATGCGGTTCCTAACGTAACAGGAACGGGATTAAAAATATATTTTACAGCCGAGTGCCCCTTCCTACCATGAGATTTAAAATTGCAAGAATCTGTTTTACGCCCGGTTGCCCTTCCTGACGCGAGATTTTAAATCACAAGAATCTGTTTTACAACTGGATGCCCTTCTAGGATTTTAAATAGCAGTATCTAGCCTCTTACATCATACACTATTGTTTTACGGTCGGTTGCCCTTCCTGACGTCAAAGAACTGGGATTAAGAATCTGTTTTACAACAAGATGCTCTTTTTAACACGAGAATCGGGGTTTTACAGCTAGATGCTCTTCTTAGATTTTAAATCACAGTATCTAGTGTTACACTTCACGAACAATTGTTTCACGACTGGTTGCCCTTCCTGACAAAACTAGCAGTATCTAGCCTCTTACATCATACACTATTGTTTTACGGTCGGTTGCCCTTCCTGACGTCAAAGAACTGGGATTACGAATCTGTTTAACAACTAGATGCCCTTTTAACACGAGAATCGGGGTTTTACAGCTAGATGCACTTCTTAGATTTTAAATCGCATTTCTAGTGTTACACTTCACGAACTATTGTTTTATGACTGGTTGCCCTTCCTGACACAAAACTAGCAGTATCTAGCCTCTTATATCATACACCATAGTTTTACGGCTATTTACCCTCCTTGACGCGAGGACTAAGATTTTAACTCGCGAGAATCTGTTTTACTGCTGGATACCCTTCTTAAATCGAGAACTAAGATTTTAAATCGCAAGAATTAATTTTACAGCCGGGTGTTATTTTTGATGAGAGAAACAAGATTTTAAATTGCAGTATCTTGTGTCCCACACCACCACTATTGTTTACTAGCTAGATGCCCTTCTTGACGCATAAACTATTAGTATCTAGCCTCTTACATCATACACCATAGTTTTACGACCGGTTACCCTTCCTGACGTTAAAGGACTAGGAATTTAAATCGCAGTATACGCGACAAATCTGTTGTAGCGGGTTTTATAACTAGATGTCCCGGTACCGGTACATAGCCTACTCCTTCCGATGAAGCCTGCACAAGGCTTCACGCCTCCATCCGGCAGATGAATAACCATCAACGTCTTGTATCCGCAATCATTCTCGCTACTTCGGGAGATAGCGGGTTCAAACCCCTACTGTCGGTAGCCCTAAAAATAGCAAAAGCTAGGCGGGGACCTGCGCGTTCGTCACAACGTGTAATTACATGATCTAGCCGGATGCCCTTCCTGACGGCATAAGTTGCCAGGATTTGAATCGCGGTATCCATCATTGTGTCTGACTTGCGTGTATTCAAGCTCACGCGTATTTTTTGGCTGAGATATCATGCTACTTCCGTTCGGCAGCTATAGCGGAAACTCGCAGTACTGCGTCTATTTCGTCTTACAACTTGGAGGAGACAACATGTGTACATATAATTTATGATTTTTCACCCCCCTATTTTTTTAACATGTAAGTATGTAGTATCTCGCAACTTTCTTATCCGTGTGTGTGTGTTTCGAGAAAAGAATAGTAACGTGTATCAGTGTTCTAGTCGTGTTGCAATTACTAAGCGAGTGACCGAGCGAGTTGGCTACGCAGTGTGTTTTCTTGATTTTAGCATGACATATATCAGTGTATTTCCTATTACTAAGCGTCTTAGCAGTGCGGTGAACGAGTTAGCTACGCGGTATAGATTTTTTATTTTCGCACTAAGCAAATCATTTGAAGTTTTGCCGAGTTAGCTATGCGATATGTGCACAGTGTGTTTTTGATTTTCGTACTAGGCAAATCATTAAAGTTGTATCGTTTACTAAGCGAGATAGCTACGCGATATGTGTACAGTGTGTTTTTGATTTTTACACTAGGTAAATCATTGAAGTTGTACTTTTGCTCTGAACACATCAAACAATGTTCTAATCACATGTTGTATCGAGTACAGTGTTCGATTCTAGTCTTGCTATGTTTCAATCTAATGTTCTCAGAACAAAGGTACCCCCTAACATGTTGTATCGGATCACATGTTAAGGTTAACGACATCGAGTGTAGTGTTCGATTCTAGTCTTGTTATGTTTCAATCTAATTTTTTAGAACAAAGGTATCCCCTGACATGTTGTATCGAGTACAGTGTTCGATTCTAGTTGTTTAGTGATCTGAACACATCAATCAATGTTCTGAATCACATGTTAATGTTAACGACATCGAGTGCAGTGTTCGATTCTAGTCTTGTTATGTTTCAATTTGATCTTCTTAGAACAAAGTTATCCCCTGACGCGTTGTATTGAGTACAGTGTTCAATTCTAGTCTTGATCACTTATTTAGTGATCTGAACACATCAGACAATGTTCTAATCACATGTTGAAGTTAACAACATCGAGAACAGTGTTCGATTCTAGTTGTTTAGTGATCTGAACACATCAATCAATGTTCTGAATCACTTATGTAGTGTTCTGATCACATGTTAAGGTTAACGACATCGAGTGCAGTGTTCGATTCTAGTCTTGTTATGTTTCAATTTGATCTTCTTAGAACAAAGATATCCCCTGACGTGTTGTATTGAGTACAGTGTTCAATTCTAGTCTTGTTAGGTTTCAATCTGATCTTCTTAGAACAAAGGTATCCCCTAACATGTTGTATTAAGTACAGCGTTCGATTCTAGTCTTGATCATTTAAGTAGTGTTCTGAACACATCAAACAATGTTTTAATCACATGTTGAAGTTAACGACATCGAGTACAGTGTTCGATTCAAGTCTTGTTACGTTTCAATCTGATCTTCTTAGAACAAAGGTATCCCCTGGCATGTTGTATCGAGCACAGTGTTCGGTTTTACTTGTTTAGTGATCTGAACACATCAATTAATGTTCTGATCACATGTTGAGGTTAACAACATCGAGTGCAGTGTTCGATTCTAGCCTTGTTATGTTTCAATCTGATTTTAATCACATGTTGAAGTTAACGGCATCGATTTTAGTCTTGCTAGGTTTCAATCTGATCTTCTTAGAACAAAGGTGTCCCCTGACATGTTGTATCGAGTACCGTGTTCGATTCTAGTCTTGATCACTTGTTGAGCGATCTGAACACATCAATCAATGCTCTAGTTACATGTTGAAGCTAACGGCATCGATTCTAGTCTTGTTATGTTTCAATCTGATTTTCATAAAGCAAAGGTATCCCCTGGCATGTTGTATCGAGTACCGTGTTCGATTCTAGTCTTGATCACTTGTTTAGTGATCTGAACACATCAATCAATGTTCTAATCACAGGTTGAAGATAACAACATCGATTTTAGTCTTGTTATGTTTCTTTCGTAATCCGCAAGTCTAAACATGCTTAATAATGTTAACGCTGCACACTCCTGCCTTCGCGATGCGTGTTCGATAAAGCCATGCCTTTACAGAGGAGGAGGAGGCAGAGGTAGTATAGGAGGAGGAGGAAGAGCAGGAGGTAGAGGAGGTGTATAGTCTCCTTCAAGATAGTAGATGAGAGGTTAGGTTAGCGAATGCACTAATGTTTAATGATGATAGCTAACGGAGTTCAAAGGGATAGCAGCACGGTGGTCTCTTGATTAAAGATAGCATCTAGATAGAATTTCAAATTGCCGCCACCACATGTTAAATGTATGTAGCTAGAGATAGCAGCACGATGGTCTGTTGAATAAAGATGGCGGATGATAGCTTTACAAATTATCCCCCACCGCATGTTAAATGTATGTAGCCAAAGATAGCAGTACGATGCTTTGTTGATTAAAGATGTCAGATGACCGTAGACGGAATTACCCGCAAGATACCAGCACGGTTCTCTCATGATTAAGGATGGCGGATGTCAGCTGTCGATAAAGCATGTAGATTTTAAATTTCCCACCACCGTCACCACGATAAGGTTTAGTACCGTAAAGATAGCAGCACTGAGGTAAGCGATGCAAGATGGCAGATAACAGCTGACGGAATTTTTCAAATTATCCACTACCACATGTTAAATGTATGTACCTAAAGAGTGCAGCACGATGCTCTGTTGATCAAAGATGACAACTTGTCAAATAGAATTTTTAAAATTGCCGCCACCACATTTCAAAGGAAGTAGGTAAAGAGGGCAGCACGATGCTCTGTAGATTAAAGATGGCAACTTGTCAAATAGAATTGTTCGAATTGCCCTCCTCAAAGGTATGTAGCTAAAGAGGGCAGCACGGTGCTCTGTAGATTAAAGATGGCTGCTGTTTTCCCGCTACTACGATAAAGATAGCAGCACGGTGATCTGTTGATTAAAGGTGGCTGCTGGATAAAATTATTAATTGCCGCCACCACATTTCAAAGGTATTTAGCTAAAGGGTGCAGCACTGTGCTCTCTTGATTAAAGATGGCGGATGACAGCTGTCAGAAAAAAGCACGTGAGTTTGTTTCCAAACAAGAGCACGTGGAATTTACCACCGCCACAAAGAGGGCAGCACGGTCCTCTCTGGATTAAAGATGGCGGATGACAAAATCACGTGAGTTTGTAAAGCACTTCAAATTTGCCGCCACCACATAGAGTGCAGCACGGCGTTCTCTTGATTAAAGATGGCGGATGACAGCTGTCAAAAAATTCACGTGGCTTTGTTTATCTCATGCTAGTGAAGTTAAGTTGGTAGCACTAAGGTTTAGGCCCGTTAAGATAGCAGCACTGCGGATGACAGGTGACGAATTTGCAGCTACTGCTATAAAGAGGGCAGCACGGTGCTCTGTAGTTTAAAGATGGCGGATGACAGCTGTCAAAAAAGCACGTGGGTGTCAAAAAGCACGTGGATTTGTTTTCCGATTCAAATCACGCACTAGTTAGGTTAAGTTGGTACTACTGAGGTTTAGGCCCGTCCAGATGGCAGTACTGAGGTTAGCGATGCGTTGTTGTCGATGACAGCTGTCAAAAAGCACGTGGCTTTGTTTACAAATTCAAATTTCCCGCGGGAGGTGGAGGAGGCCCCTGGGAGGCCTCTGGGAGCCGATGTGGGTGGTGGCGGCAGAATCCCTGTATTATACTACTTACAATATTATTAATAGTAAAAAAGTTTAAGTAATAATTATATTCCATTGCATGTAAACATGCAGTATATACGATGCTCTTACATTAATTATAGTCGTAGCTGATTTATTACGGAAGAGTACGTCCGGCTCCATGGCTACATAGTTAGCGTGCTGGCCTTTGGTCACAGGGGTCCCGGGTTCGATTCCCGGCAGGGTCGGGAATTTTAACTTTAATTGGTTAATTTCGCTGGCTCTGGAGGTGGGTGTATCTGTCCTCTTCATCATCATTTCATCCTCATCACAACGCGCAGGTCGCCTACGGGAATCAAATCAAAAGACCTGCATCTGGTGAGCCGAACTTGTCCTTTGACACTCCCGGCACTAAAAGTCATACGCCATTTCAATTTTTACTGAAGAGTACGAACTGTTTGGAACTTGTTATATGCTGTACCGGGCTGAGTAGTTCAGTCGGTAGAGCCTTCTGAGCTCAAACTTGCGGTTTCAATTTCGACTTTGCTCGGCGGATCTTGAGGTGGTTACAAACGAGAGTCTCATGTCGGCAGGTGCACCGGCACATGAAGGAACTCCTGTGGGACAGAATGCCGGCATCTTAGCGTCACACAAAACCACAGAACTGGTTATGGGAGTACAATAATAATAATCATAATAATAATATTAATCATAATAATAATAATAATATTAATAATAATAATAATAATAATAATAATAATAATAATAATAATAATAATAATAATCTTTCTATCAATATACTCTCCATGGTTGGGTGTTCCTCGGACTCAGAGAGTTATCCCACCTACACCGCCTCAAGGACAGTGTACTGGAGTGTGAGACTTTGGGTCGGGGATACGTTGTTTGTTTTGTTTTACGTCGCACCGCCTCAGATAGGTCTGGGATAGGGAAAGCCTGGGAGTGGGTAGGAAGCGGCCGTGGCCCTCACTTAGGTACCATCCCGGCATTTGCCTGGAGGAGAAGTTGGAAGCCACGGGAAACCATTTTCAGAGCTGCCAACAGTGGGATTCGAACCCACTATCTCCCGGATGAAAGTGGGTTCAAATCCCTCTGTCGGAAGCTCCGAAGATGGTTTCACGTCGTTTTTCATTTTCACGCCTAGAAATTGCCCTCCTTAGCCGTCCCTATCACATCGTCGCCATAAGACGTAAAGCAAATTGTTACAAAAGTAATCGAGAAATGAAACGCGAACGATAAATGAGAATGTGTATTCGCCTTCGTCATACTTATAAAGCAGTATTTGTTATGTCGCTAGCACATCCGTTGCGCACCACGGATGAAACGGCAAGCGAGCACACATTCAGTACTGTTGCTCCGTTCTCCGCTCGCCCACCGAAAACACCCATTGGTTTCCAAGCAACAGTTTACTACCAGAGAATACCGGAGGGAGCGCTGCACTCGAACTACCGATTGCGATCATAGGAGCAATTGCTCCGTTTCCCAGCTCTATGTCCAATGACGAACCGACGTAATTTCAGATGAAACTGGAACATGACATAGCTAAGACGAAGACAAACTGCGTAGAACTGAGAACGGTAGGAGCGGAGTGGAGCAATTGTTTTCGCTCTTCCTCTGGAGACCTCCGGTAATACTCCGATTGAATTCACTAGCGGACTTTAATGCGGGCAATGTAGTGCCGGTGATCTTAGCTTTCAGTACTAAGTCCACAGGTGCTCCCTCATTACATGTTACGCTATGAATAATAGATTCAGTTTGCGTCCGCCTCTGTGGTGTAGTGGTTGTGTGATTAGCTACCACCCTGGCTCTGCCACGAAATTTGAAAAGTGGTACGAGGGCTGGAACGGGGTCCACTCAGCCACGGGAGGTCAACTGAGTAGAGGTGGGTTCGATTCCCCCTCAGCCATCCTGGACGTGATTTTCCGTGGTTTCCCAGTTCTCCTCCAGGCAAATGCCCGGATAGTACCTAACTTAAGGCCACGGCCGCATCCTTCCCTCTTCTTTGTCTATCCCTTCCAATCTTCCCATTCCCCCGCAAGGCCCCTGTCCAGCATAGTAGGTGAGGCCGCCTGCTGAGGTACTGAGCATTCTCCCCAGTTGTATCCCCAACCCAGAGTCTGAAGCTCCAGGTACTGCACTTGAGGTGGTAGAGGTGGGATCCCTCGCTGAGTCCGAGGGAAAAGCCGACTCTGGAATGTAAACAGATAAAAGCAGAAGAAGAATAAATTCAGTTTGCAATAGGTGCAGGTGGATAGAATAATGTAGACTGAACATTACCATATATTATGCCCTTGCAAATGCATTTACAATATTATAATAGTTAAATTGTTTAAGTAGTAATTAAATTCCATTGCATGTGAACAGGTGCTACATACGGTGCTCCTACATAAATTATACTCGTAGCTCATTCATTACTGTAGAGAAAGCACTGATGTGCTGTACCTAGCTGAGTAGTTCAGACGGTAGAGCGCTGGCTAGTGGAGCAATTGTTGTGGCGTCGTCACCCGGTTGTACCGAGTAAACTACCGACTGAATGTAATGTAGTGGCATGGCAGCGTAAAGGTATTTCACCCGTCTATTCAATGCCCTTTTCTCACAACATGACTGTTTCGCTTAATACAGCAATGTTGTTTCCTGCTGCTGAAGCCGACCTGCTCATTTCTTCCTTGTGATGCCTCTTGATATGATCCCACAAATTTGATGCACTATCACCCGACGCGTAAATGCGGCCGCAAAATTTACATTTTGCTGATGTTTATCATCAGCAATTTCAAAGAAATGCCATGCATCAGACGGTCTTCGTGGCATCTGTGGTACAAATTTCTGTAAAAATTTATTAAATTCTTTTAAATATTTTAAAACATGAATACCATCTAAAATGTGATTAAATATCAATCTTTTTTTTCTAGTTGCTTAACGTCGCACCGACACAGATAGGTCTTATGGCGACGATGGGACAAGGAAGGGCTAGGAGTGGGAAGGAAGCGGCCGTGGCCTTAATTAAGGTACATCCCCAGCATTTGCCTGGTGTGAAAATGGGAAACCACGGAAAACCATTTTCGGGGCTGCCGACAGTGGGGTTCGAACCTACTATCTCCCGAATACTGGATACTGGCCGCACTTAAGCGACTGCAGCTATCGAGCTCGGTAAATATCAAACTAATACCACAATTATTTTCTAATATACTTCGCATTATCTACAAAACACAACAAGCAGAGGAAATATAGACGCAAATTTAATAAGCACAGACTTCTTCTTGAGAAGTTTTTATCACGGACTACCTTCAAACTTTGTACACATTTAGTAGTCTATTAGGACAACATAATTTGCAAGTAGTAAGGCGTACTACTAAGGCGTTATCGAGAAAATCGCAAGAGAAATTTTCGCGTCGAATATATACCGGTAATAATAATAATAATAATAATAATAATAATAATAATAATAATAATAATAATAATATTGGAAGCACAAGTCGAACATCAAATAGGTGAATACCAAGGAGGGTTCAGAAAAGCTCGCTCACCAGCTGAACAGATCCAAAATCTGAAAACGATCATCAAATATTGTACACTAAGGTCCAAGCAGTATGTGTCTGTCTTTGTGGACTTTAAGAAAGCGTACGACTCCATTGACCGGGAAGTCCTGCTAAACATCTTAAATGAATTTGGAGTTGATTTGAAACTGCTGGCATTAATTAGAGCCACCCTGACCGATACAAAATCCAAGGTGAAGTTCCACGGATGTCTCTCGCATTCCTTTGACATCAAAACAGGAGTCCGACAAGGTGATGGGCTATCCCCGATACTCTTCAACTGTGTTCTTGAAAAGATCATCAGAACCTGGCGGGTGAGATTACAGGAAACCAACTACAGTCCATTGAGAATAGGAACCAAATCCAAGGGGATCGCAACAGACTGCTTAGCATTTGCCGATGATATTGCTGTTCTCTCAAACGACATATAAACCGCTAGAGCTCAAGTTGAAATTTTAAAGGAAATTGAAGAACAAACTGGTTTGCAGATATCGTTTGAGAAAACAGAAGTAATGACTAACATCAAAGAGGCTCCACCAAAACTCCATACAAAATACGGGGACATCACCCGAGTAGACAAATTCAAATACCTGGGTGAGATCATCATGAAAAATGGACTGGACAAAGAAGCACTTCAGGAGCGAGTACGCAAACTGGAAATAGCCTACCAAACATCCCGCACAATCTAGAACAAAAAATGCCTTTCCCAAAACACCAAGATACGTCACTATGAAACAGTTCTGAAGCCAGTAGTTCTATATGCAGCCGAAACCCTGTCTCTAAATGCCAACAAAGGACTCCTTGAAGAACTGGAGAAAAGAGAACGCAAAATTGTGAGAGGAATCTTGGGATCAAAGTACAAAAATGGAATCCATCAAAAGAGATCCAACAAGGAAGTCTACAGCAAAACAGAGAAAATTACCGACACAATCAGAAAAAGACGGGCACGATTTTACGGTCATCTGAAAAGAATGGACGGAAGAAAGTTAACTAAAGAAATCTTTCACTTTTTTGATTCAAACCCCAAAACCACAATTCCCTGGTTTAGAAATTCCAAAGAAGACCTGCAAATGCTACATATCTCAGCTGAAGACGCCCTTAACAGAAATCTCTTCCGCAAGAAAATATTGACGAACGGGCTAAACCGAGACGAGCAACCGAAGAGAAGACACGGTGCCCCTAGGACAGAGGAGCGTAAGCAGGACCACTCACAAAGAATGAGGGAAATTTCGGCTCTAAAGAAGGCCAAGTTCAGTGTCAAATGCAACAAGACTTAACGTGGTCCTTGATGGCCCCAGCGAATTATATATAATAATAATAATAATGATAATAATAATAATAATAATTGTACCGGGCGGTACACCTCCACGCCGCTAATTTAAAAAGTGCGCCAGTTGAAACTCCTCTGCTGGAGGAAGTCTGAACCTTATTGACGGTATAAACTTTCAAGTTTCTTAGAAGATGTCACTACCTGGAAATTTTGGAGTTTTTGAACTGTGTCATTTTCGACGTACTTTTGTTTTGCTTGTAGTAAGAAGTATGAACTTTCTCTTCTAGAGGACACTACTGAAGATCAACAATAGCGCACCCTAGTGCGGAGTGAAAGAACTATTTTTTTTGGAGAAATTTTTATTTCAAAAGTTTGTTTCTTGTTAAATTTCTTTCTGTTATTGTTTAAGTTGGCTGTATACCCCTCTCTTTCCCCTTGTTTTGTATTTAGCCAATCCCGAATTTCTTTTATTAATTTCTGACCAATCGGATGTATTTTCCCCCAACTTGAATATGTTGCTGTATCCTACCCAATAAAGTGCTTGTGGGAGGGTGTTTTCATTCCCCTAACGCCTCGAACCTTCCGCGAGAGTATATAAGCTGCTGATTTTAGGGTCTCCGGGCCACTTCTGTTCCATCTTTCAGTGTGTAAAGTACATAGCAGGGGGCGAGAAGCGCCTCTTTCTCCGGCAGCGGTCAACAACCAGGTAATGGCCGATTAATTACTTCTTTTCTTGCTTGCTCAGCAGTTTAACTCTCGGGGCGGGTCCGAAGTTTTTCCATTATGTAACCTTCCTTAAAATGTAAAGAAACTTGTATTTATTCTATCTTTTAAACTACATATTGGGATAGAGAGTGCTTAACCCTCTCGAGCTCCCACTCATATTGTTTTGAGGTGAACTTATTTTCTCAACCTATTCTTCTTTAACATTATGTAAATTTGTTTCTTTTCTAAAGTCACCTCCGTAGTATGGGATTAGCCCTTGCATCAGTGGCCTAGAGCCAAATTAGGTTTTGAAACAAATACATTAGGAGTGCAGATCGCCTCCTCTCAAATTGTTATTTTAGAGGTCATGTAATTACCCCTTTTTTTCATCTAATAGACCTCAGTAGGTTGGGTATTTTACCCCTGTGTCTATATCCAGAGAGGACAACTTGTAGGTGGAGTTTGGTGTGGCCTTTGAGAGGCTTAAAGTTGAGAGCGAGTGGCTCTTTTTCAAAAATTGAGTGTTGGATGCCTCGGGGAGGCTTTTCGGTGTAATTTGGAGCAAGTGCTCCTGAGCATGAATGGGGTTTTCTGCCCCTCTGTTAATACTTATTTTGAAGTAAAGTTGGGCTGATTGCCCAAGCATTGTAAAGTCAGGGCGCGAAGCCCGAATCCTGTAAATATTCTAACTACCTTTGTGACTTGCTACTCTGTACCTGCCATGCTTGTTATTTCTTTATTTTGAAAAAAAAAGACCTTGTTAAATTTTAAATTAATTTTACTATCGTAGCTTGAGACCTGTTCACCACCCCGCACCTTCTTTCACGCATAACTACCACAAAAACACGGTAACAAGTGGTAGCAGAGCGTGGTTGAATGGGTCTCATTTTAGCCCCTTTTGACGGCTAAACATTGTTTTGATCCGAACTCTAACCATTTTCTCAGTTGCTGGAATTTTTTGAGTTTTTCAAAATTGTTCTGTCATCATGCCCGGCCCTCGCGATGTTCTCCATCTTAACTATTTGCGCAAGGAGGAGTTGATCTATGAATTGACTATTAGAAATATGCAATCTGGAGGCACGGTTGCGGTAGACACAAACAAGCTTAGAGAGTCCCTTGATTTGCCCATTTCCATCCCCACCTTGGGAGAGAAAGAAATTGACGACTCTCTTTCCACGATCGTCGAGAATATTACTGGGCTAGCATCTGTAGTTAGTTTTTTTTGATGAAAATGATCCTTCTCCTAATCAAATTAAGCGTGTGCAAGCCAGGCTATATCATTTTTCAAATAGATTTAACGATCTGTTGTCTCTAAAGCTGAATGACGTTCAGAAGAAGGAAGCTAGTATGCTGCTTGAAAATATTTCTGAATTATCTAGCAAGGTCACTCAATTGTTAACTGGGGAAGTTCCTCCCAAAAGCGATCTACCCACCACAGTGAATGTAGGTAGCGAGGAAGAGCCTACTAAGGGAGAAGTAAATAGGAAAACCATCGCTGCTCAAACAACCTCTGCCCCATTGGACGAGTCTGAACGCCGTGCATCGTTGAATAATACACGTTCGGAATTAACTTCCTTGCCATTGAAACCTTTACCTACTATGTCACCAGGGTTTAGCAGCTTGCCTCATCCATTGGCAATGTTGCTCAGAGGTATCTCTAAGTTTTCCGTTAATACCACCTGTGACGTAATTTCATTTTTAAGATTTTTAGTCGAATTTCAGGATCATGCCCTTGTTTTTTCTCTTTCCCCATGTCAGATTTTGCAAATCATCTATCCCTATGCAATTGGTATTCTCTAAGACAAAATAGTAAGAGCCATAGCCGAACAGTCATCTATTGAAGATTTTCATGCACACTTGCTTGCAAATTTTATTCCCGCCCGCGCGAGGTCATCTCTGATTCAGAAGTACTATTATCGTGTACAGCGTTTGGATGAAAATTTGGCTGATTTCATACAAGACATTATATTCTATACTATGGTGTTTGCTCTTCATTTTCCTGAAGACCAGATTGTACAGGCTATTGTAGAAGGAATTTCACCATCCTATAGGTCATATTTGTGTTTCGCGGCGTGCCCGCAAACTTTCTCTGAACTTGAAGCGTTGGCCGTCTCAGCGGAAGGAGTGAGATACGCCGATTCCTTGCGTGTCGCGAAAGAACCCCCGCCTTCTTTGAGTAATACTCGGCCTCCACCTCGCCGATCAGTCACACCTCGTAAGTGTTATGCTTGCGGGTCGCCCGACCATCTTCGCAATAAGTGTCCACTGATCAAGTCTAGTAGGGCAAATAATGGAGCTGGTTCAGCACAAGGCTGTTTTAAATGTGGGGCTTTCTCACATATCGCCAAGAATTGCCCAAACTCAAATAGCACCCCCTCCTGCTCAACTTCTGGTGCAAATTCCACCAATGCCAATAATAAAATGTGACTAGCGGCTTCGGCTGAGTCGACTAATTCTGCTTCCCAAGGCTCAGCCCCTGGCAAAAAGGTCGTGAATTCAGGGAACGTTCAATTTGCAAATCCATCTTTCGAATGCCCCAAAGAATGTCTTAGGATTGCGGCGGATACCCCCGCACCTGTTCCTTTTCTTAAGATTGAGTTAAATAACGAGCCTATAACCGCTCTATTAGATTCAGGCAGTGTTGGTTCAATTATTTCGGACCAATGGTATTCAAAATTGAAGTCTGTTTGTAAATTACCTGACTATGACTCATCTCCTGTTCAATATGTTTCGGCTAATTCTTCCCCATTAGAAATTCTAGGTTCTGTAAATGCCAAAATTCGTATTTTTAAATTTACATGGAAAATCAAACTGTTTGTGGCTAAGCACTTGTCTTGCCCCATCATATTGGGAGCGGACTTCATTTCTCACACTGGTCTTGTGCTCGATCTCCAGAGTAGGTCGTGCACATTCAAATTTGCGTCCAATTGTAAAATTCCCTTGTTAAAGTGTAATTCTGTATCATGTTCATCTATTTCGCCTACCCAGGATGAGATGTTGTTAGACCTTAGACATCTACCTGAGGAGCAGGCGGATAGTATTCGTAAGTTGTGTCAGTCGTTTCCAGAGGTGTTCTCTGATACTCTTGGTGTTACTGACCTTATTGAATACAAAATTGAGGTCACGGATTCGATTCCTGTCCGTTTTCCACCATATAGGCTATCTCCACCTAAAATGAAGGCTCTGAAAGAAATCATCGATCAAATGTTGAAGGATGGTATTATTAGGCCCTCTAAGTCGGCGTATTCTTCGCCTATTTTTCTAGTCCCGAAACCCCAAGGAGGCTTCAGGCCTGTCATTGATTATAGGGCTCTCAATCGGAAGGTGGTGTTGCAATCCGTGCCCCTTCCTGACCTTCATTCTTGTTTTTCATGGTTTCGTAAGGCCAAGTTCTTTACTATCTTGGACTTCAATCAGGCCTATAATCAAATTCCCCTTGCCGAAGAGTCTAAACATCTTACAGCGTTTGCCACGGACTGGAATTTATACGAATACAACCGCGTGCCTTTCGGGCTCCCCACGGGAGCAGCTGTACTCACTAGGCTGCTAGATAGGGTCTTCTCCGACATCAAATTTGAGTACTTGTACCATTACTTGGATGATGTCGTCGTATTTTCAGAGACTTTTGAAGAACATCTAGATCATCTGCGAGAAGTTCTCGATCGCCTTCGTAAGGCTGGGTTAACTGTCAAGTTGTCCAAGGTTGCCTTTGCTAAGCCCTCTATGTCATTCCTAGGGCATATTGTGTCACCTGATGGTGTAGCAGTCGATCATTCTAGAACACAGGCCATCCGTGATTTTAAATCTCCCAAGGACATTAAAGGTATCGCTAGGTTCATTGGTATGGTGAATTTCTTCAGGAAGTTTATTCCTAACTTCGCTAATAGAGCGGCGCCCTTAAACCTTCTTCGTAGGAAAGGCATCAAGTTCGAGTGGGGACCTTCTCAACAAGCCGCTTTTGAAGATCTTAAATTAGCTCTCTGTAATGCCCCTGTACTTGCTATGCCTGATTTCTCAAAGAAATTCATCGTCCAAACCGACGCGTCGTCGTCAGCAGTAGCTGCAGTCCTTCTTCAAGAGACTGAACTAGGGAGGCGACCCATCGCCTATGCATCTAGGACTCTGTCGGCTCAAGAAGCCAAGTATTCCATCTATGAGCTCGAAGGTTTGGCAGTCTTATCTGCCTTAGAAAAGTTCCGTCTCTATCTGGAACATGTCAAATTCGACTTGGAGACAGATAATCAAGCCTTAAGCTGGGTTTAGGTAGGCCGCGTCGTACTGGTCGTATAGTCCGTTGGGCCATCCGTATTTCTGCCTTCCAATTCGATGTCAGGCATATCAGAGGGACCGAAAATGTTGTCGCTGATGGACTCAGCCGTATGTTTTCCAACGACG
This sequence comes from Anabrus simplex, assembly GCF_040414725.1. Lineage (NCBI taxonomy): Eukaryota > Metazoa > Arthropoda > Insecta > Orthoptera > Tettigoniidae > Anabrus > Anabrus simplex. The sequence continues at coordinate 392,375 of NC_090277.1, read as the reverse complement.
TCGAGACCCGTGAACCGGTCGACAGTTCATCACCTTACGAGTCCATACTATCTGATGTTAATGCCATCTTAACAGATGCTCCCATGCTCTTTAGGGATATCGAGAAATAGCAACGTGGAGATCCGACGCTGGCTCCGATAATGGAAACCCTTTCTTCTGGGGAACATGTTGTCCCTTATGTTCTGAGGAACGGTGTTCTATGTTGCACTTCGAAGCATGATAAGATGATGAAGGTTGTCGTTCCAGCTGTTCTTGTACCTATGATCTTCAAATATTATCATGAAACCCCATTAGGAGGGCATCTGGGTATCTTTAAAACTCGTGAGAAGATTCGTGAAATGTTCATCTGGAAAGGTATGGACGGTGAAATCCGTGAACTAGTAAAAGCTTGTAAATCTTGTTTGCTCAGTAAACCCACCATGTCCACCAAGGTAGGCCTTTTGTCCTCGCATCAAGCGTCGCGCCCCATGGAACGCCTGTAATATTGATTATGTAGGACCCTTCCCCCAGTCAAAGGGAAATGCCAACAAGTTCATCTTTGTATGCGTAGATGGCTTTACGAGATTTTCCTGGTTATTTCCGACTAAGCTGGCTACCGCGCAGTCCACCATTACTTGCCTAAATTCTATTTTTGCTTCTTTTGGTCCGTGCCAATATATTGTATCTGATAATGCTAAGGCTTTTACATCTAATTTATTTCGTAAATTCTGCTTTGACCTGTCCATCTCTCATGTGACAACTTCTGCTTATTACCCTCAACCATCTCTGGCTGAACGGGTTAATCGTAATCTCAGGTCCGCGCTTATTGCCTATCATCATGAAGATCATTCCAGGTGGGACACGTCCCTGCATTGGTTAGCTTTTGCTTTGAATTCGGCGGTTCATGAATCTCACAAGTTTACTCCAGCTTCTTTGATGTTCAAGTTCGTTCCCAACACGCCGCTCTCTAACCTCTGGTCTCTGAGTGACATTCTACCCGAGACAATAGATCCGGATAATATTAAAGATCTTTGGAAGAAGGCGAAAGCCAATCTTAAAGTTTCTCATGAAAAGGTTAGGGAAAGATATGATCGTGGACGGAGACCCACCCATTTGAAGGTAGGTGACCAGGTGATGGTCAAGAATTTTGTTCCCGCGGGCAAGCTTGCCCCCAGATTTCATGGGCCGTGTATCATTCTAGATTTCCTTACGCCGGTCACATTATTATTAAGCAATCCAGCCACCGAGAGGATATTTAGGGTTCACCTGTCACATGTGAAACCGGTGTAATTTCTGGGTTAACTTGCTTCATATAATCGTGAAAGGAATATGAAGGTTATATTTTTTTTTGAGTTTTCACGTTGAAGGCATTCTGCCCCTTCTATAATATTTTGTTTCATATGTAAGTTTTTGTAAACCTTCCCCGCGCGGTTAAACTGCTGTCCTATCCTTGCCACGGCCATTACCACGCTCCCGTCTCCTGCTCCACTCTACACAGTGGCTTTATTAATGCCATGGATATTTGCACGCCGCTGGCCCCTCAACCTCTCCACAAAGCCTGTGCCCTCAAAAAAAATGATGATGGTCCAACAATTCTGCCGCCTAGCTTTAATGTTTCAGTGCCCCCGCAGCCGCGCGGCGCCGTGCTGCGATTGGGTTAGAGGAACGGCCCCCTCTTCCCCAGCGAGGACCACATGTGCACGGCGAGCCGGAGCTCTCCTCCCGGCCAAGGCTGATGTGCGGCGCACGACCTGCTACTTGCCCGCAGCCTGTATATGTTGACCGCGGGCGAGGCGTGCTTCACCACCACTGCTCCCCTCATAGTGCGAGCGAGCGGTATCTCAGGGTACTTAAGGGGTCCGAGCGGCCTCCTCTGGACGCAAGCTGCAACGGCCGGTCTGGCCATCCAACTTAACCAACATCAACTACATGGACAGTTACTATCAGCAATTACTACACTTGGGTATTCAACAACAAAATCTGGTGGACAAAAAAAATTTTTCCTCAACTTTAAAACTAAAGTTTTTCTTCTCAATTCAACCTTCTACAAACATTAAGACAGTACTTCCGCTATTACTAAAAGAAATTTTGAAACTGAATCAAACTAAATTTCAGCCATTTCGATAAATGCTTCTGCAATCAATCTTCATATCCACATCATAACTTGGACCTTGTTTCAAACAGATTTCATGTGTCACCCCTGGAGGAACTTTTGGGGGGGGAGGTCTGTACCGGGCGGTACACCTCCACGCCGCTAATTTAAAAAGTGCGCCAGTTGAAACTCCTCTGCTGGAGGAAGTCTGAACCTTATTGACGGTATAAACTTTCAAGTTTCTTAGAAGATGTCACTACCTGGAAATTTTGGAGTTTTTGAACTGTGTCATTTTCGACGTATTTTTGTTTTGCTTGTAGTAAGAAGTATGAACTTTCTCTTCTAGAGGACACTACTGAAGATCAACAATAGCGCACCCTAGTGCGGAGTGAAAGAACTATTTTTTGGAGAAATTTTTATTTCAAAAGTTTGTTTCTTGTTAAATTTCTTTCTGTTATTGTTTAAGTTGGCTGTATACCCCTCTCTTTCCCCTTGTTTTGTATTTAGCCAATCCCGAATTTCTTTTATTAATTTCTGACCAATCGGATGTATTTTCCCCCAACTTGAATATGTTGCTGTATCCTACCCAATAAAGTGCTTGTGGGAGGGTGTTTTCATTCCCCTAACGCCTCGAATCTTCCGCGAGAGTATATAAGCTGCTGATTTTAGGGTCTCCGGGCCACTTCTGTTCCATCTTTCAGTGTGTAAAGTACATAGCAGGGGGCGGGAAGCGCCTCTTTCTCCGGCAGCGGTCAACAACCATGGCCGATTAATTACTTCTTTTCTTGCTTGCTCAGCAGTTTAACTCTCGGGGCGGGTCCGAAGTTTTTCCATTATGTAACCTTCCTTAAAATGTAAAGAAACTTGTATTTATTCTATCTTTTAAACTACATATTGGGATAGAGAGTGCTTAACCCTCTCGAGCTCCCACTCATATTGTTTTGAGGTGAACTTATTTTCTCAACCTATTCTTCTTTAACATTATGTAAATTTGTTTCTTTTCTAAAGTCACCTCCGTAGTATGGGATTAGCCCTTGCATCAGTGGCCTAGAGCCAAATTAGGTTTTGAAACAAATACATTAGGAGTGCAGATCGCCTCCTCTCAAATTGTTATTTTAGAGGTCATGTAATTACCCCTTTTTTTCATCTAATAGACCTCAGTAGGTTGGGTATTTTACCCCTGTGTCTATATCCAGAGAGGACAACTTGTAGGTGGAGTTTGGTGTGGCCTTTGAGAGGCTTAAAGTTGAGAGCGAGTGGCTCTTTTTCAAAAATTGAGTGTTGGATGCCTCGGGGAGGCTTTTCGGTGTAATTTGGAGCAAGTGCTCCTGAGCATGAATGGGGTTTTCTGCCCCTCTGTTAATACTTATTTTGAAGTAAGGTTGGGCTGATTGCCCAAGCATTGTAAAGTCAGGGCGCGAAGCCCGAATCCTGTAAATATTCTAACTACCTTTTGTGACTTGCTACTCTGTACCTGCCATGCTTGTTATTTCTTTATTTTGAAAAGAAAATATAACCTTGTTAAATTTTAAATTAATTTTACTTTCGTAGCTTGAGACCTGTTCACCACCCCGCACCTTCTTTCACGCATAACTACCACAAAACACGGTAACAATAATAATAATAATAATAATAATAATAATAATAATAATAATAATAATAATAATAATAATAATAATAATAATAATAATAATAATAACAACAATCGTATGGCCTCAGCTACCGTGTGCAGACATTTCAATTTGACGCCATCTGGCTGTCTGCTCGTCAATTTCGACGTTCCGTTTTACTCTAGGCCCACTAGATGGCAGACCGAGCAAACCGAAACTCTCTTGGGCGTCTATGGCTGAGATTTAATGAATTTTGTCGCGTAAACACCAAATGTGTCACCAGAGATCTTTTACATGCCGACATCGTACGACATGGAGCGTCGAATGGACTTTTCACCGTCCTTCAAAAATCCGACTACCTCTGCCGGGGTTGAACCCGCTATCTTGGGATCCGGAGGCCGACACTCTACCACTGATCCACAGAGGCAGCTTATGTACTGGGGTGTTGGGGTCACGAACACGAAACGGCTGTGGTCGAGTGGTTAGCGTTCAAGCTCCGTAATCGCTGGTTGGAGTCCCGCTTCTCGGTTTGTTTTTCAACACTGGTAATTTTCTTTACAATGCTATTTGTTCGGGGCGTCGATCCATGTGGATCTTTTGCCCCTACTGGCACCATATTGTATGAACCTGCGTGTAATTGGAATGGCGGTAGTGTGGAATGTTGTGTGTGAGGAAAGGAAGATTAAGGACGTCAAAAATACCCAGTCCCAAAGCCAGGGATATTCATCATTACAATTAAAAACCCTCATCCGGCTGTGAATCGAACCTGGGGCCGCCGGGTGACAGGCGGACACTGAGGGGCCGGACAACACTGTTCATAGTTCAAAGGAAATATAATGAAAAACGTGTATTCTATTTACACGGACTTTTATCGGATATATGTATGTATTATTAAACATTAACGATAAATGAGAATGTATATATTTCATATATTCGCCTTCTTCACACTAAGAAAGCAGTATTTACTACGTCGCTACCACATCCGTTGTGCTCCACTACTGGAAATGAAAAGCAGTACACATTCAGTACTGTTCCTCCGTCCTCCGCTCGCCCTCCGCTCGCCCTCCGAAAACACCGATTGGTTTCCGAGCAACAGTTTACTACCGGAGAATACCGGAGGGAGCGCTGCACTCGCACTACCGATTGCAATCATAGGAGCAACTGCTCCGTTCCCAGCTCTAATATTACATTGTAATAAGGGGAGTAATGACTGAAATTATGAACTTCTATAGTTTTCTGTCGATCACCACCTAATTTTAACCACTACTACATTCATCTCATTTTAGACATCATTACACATGGAGCAGGACAGATAGTAACCGAGAATAAGAATCGTCTCACAGGAAGAGGGAAAAGGGTTGAGCATCTATTATTTTATAACAGTAATATCTGAACTATTTTACGGCCCCCATTTATTGTTACGGTTTCCATGGAGGTCAAGGTGCCGAAATTCTATCCCGCAGGAGTTCTTTTACGTGCCAGTAAATCTTCTGACAAGAGGCTGTCGTATTTGGACACTTTAAAATTTATAAGCGTTTTCTATGTGGTATGAACAATTTTAACATATGCTGTTATTTTAGTTGATTATTCTTCTACGCCAATACACTCATCTTAAGATAACCTATGCGTACTGAATGCAATACCGTAGTCTCGTGTCGGTTTCCATGTGATAACATGATTTTGCTACTCCGCTCCAAGTGCGTGTGATTTCGTTATGCCTCATGTTGTTGACATTGATTGTTTTTTTGTGTGTAGACAAAATATTTATTTACCAGTGCCCGTGTATAATTCCCACAACTGTCGTGTAATATAGAACGCTTACAGTACCTAAGTGCCAGACTATAAACACGTTTTTATTTTTCTTAATGTTTTAAGAGGTAAACCAGCGATATTATCACCCCGTTGTGTATTGTGTACCGTATTTTGCATAAAACCGGACTCTAACAAACACGAGCTCATTTATAGCTAGCAGGCAAGTGCCGGTACGACATTTTGCGAACTTGGAATTTCTTTCTTGAGGAGGTTGTTTGGGATTGAAGTGTCCTTTTTCCCAGTCTCAAGCCATACTTAGTATTTGCACGCATCACTATTAAAGTTTATTTGCACACGAATAACCAAGTGTGATGTTAAATATTAGGAACCATTGCAGGACTATCAATATGAGATAAGATGCTAACTAAGCATATAAAAGACCCTGTAGGAGTGTCATTTCCATGAACGTAGTGAACAAACAAATGAATGTAGTATAATTACAACTGTATGTGAGTAGCATCAAGAAATTGATTAATAAGAGTGATTATATGTGGTGATGGTTCAAACAACAATACTGAAGCATTTGTTGGCAGAGGTACGTGGAGACTTATTAATTTCTGAATTAGTAATCGTTGTTGTAAGACATATTGTGGACACTGGAAAGATAGGTGTTCACTATCTCCATTTCTGTGGCCACAAGTACAAGATGATGAAAGCATGATGAAATTGCAACAGGAGAGGAATAATGTAAACACAGACATGGCTGGTGAGGCAAGGTTCTCTGGACTCAGCAATCCGGAGTAGGTCAAACAGATAAACAATGGCGGTGATGGAATGTGATGTGTCAACAAGGACAGGTGGAGGCATGGTGTAGTCTCGCTCCGGAATTGCATAGGTGGTAATATATGTTTATTTTTAAGTTTTTATGTCTTTATTATGTATGTTGAAAAGCGATGAGGGAGAAGTATGGAGAAATGATGGTGTAGATGGCAAGGAAAATGGGGAAAGGGTGAGATGGACTCACCCGTAAGACGTCGGGGTGGGAAGGGCCCAAGACCAAAATACCTATGCTGGACATGACATGAAGACACTGAGGATGGCTACTGGGTGGCCCTATCTGAGGGGGCCACATATCCGGAGTATCCGACGGACTTCACGGCCTGTCCAAGGAGTACGATTAGGAGTGGAATGGTGAGAAAGAAAAATTGTCATCTGGTTAGATCTTGGGGCCTTCAGGAGGTCTCCACGGAAAGGGCCGGTCGAGTCATCACTGGGAGGGTGGCCTTCTTCTCACCAGGGGTGATGACTTGGCCGGACGGTAGGTTATTATGTGGTGTTCTTTTTTTGTTTTCTTTTTTTGTTTATAAACTGTGGTGTCCTTTTATTTCTTTTAAGTATATTAACTATGTCTGTTTATTGTTGTGAACGTGGTGGCTTAGGTTGGATTATTTTATTGTGAACATGTATTTGGGGCTAAACGCCTGTTATGTTCATGAATAAATATATTACATATTACATATGCCATATATATCGCTAGGTATCGTCTATTTGTTGGGGGATGCTGCTTGTAATATTCATACAATAATTTAAATTTAAGAATTATAATGGAATTTGATCGAACTATATGTTTGAAAATAAATTTTTTTGCTAGTTTTAACCTACGAATGTGAAGAGGTGGTTCTGTAGCTTCAACTAAGGTGTAATTTTGAGAGCACCAGTACTTATGCGTAAGGCGGTATATTGTATTATATCTAATTTTAAGAGAGTTTGTTTAGGTGCTAAGTCAATTACATGCGCACTGTAATCCAAAGTAGATCGAATTGTAGCTCGATACAACTGTAAAGCTAAGGAAGGGTCAGCTCCCCAATTACGCCTAGTTACTGTTTTCAGGATGTTAAGATAACCTTCTGACTTTCGATATAACCGCTGAAGTTGAAAATTCCAATTAAGATTTTGATCCAGACAAATACCTAAATACGAGTGTTGGGGGGCAAAGGGGATACTATAGCCATCAAAATTGATAGGACTTTTATCAAACACGCGCTTGGTAGTGAAAACCATTGCTGCCCTTAGGAAGTGAAAGGTGGAGGCCATGGGAAGTTAGCCACTGAAAAACAAGACACATGACTTGCGATATTGTTTTCCTACAGTCGTCAATGTTAGTATGGGAAAAATAAATTACATAGTCATCGGCAAAAGCTAATATACACGTGCTTAAGGGGTTACAATAGATTCTAGTTCTTTCATATATAAAGCGAATAATATTCCACTCAATATGGACCCCTGTGGTAAGCCATGTGATGTTTGACGACTGTCGATTTGGTATTGAGAAGATTTTAGTGTTATTGTACGGTTTGTGAATAATTGGTGCAAAATAGATATAAAATTAAAGGGATATCCATGACTACATAATTTTGCCCATAAAATATGCAGTAAAACTGAATCGTAAGCGCCTTTGATGTCCAAGAAAACAGCGATAGTAGTTTGCTTCCTCCATCTAGCTAATAAGATAATATCAAGGATCAATATTTTGATAGGATCTTGTGTACTGCGTCCTCGCATAAAAGCAAATTGATACTTAGGAAACATGTTATAGTACTCCAACGTCCACACGAGTCTTCGAAGTGAAATTTTGCAAAATGTTTTGCGGATGCATGAACCTAAAACTATTCCACGAAAATTTTTTGGAACGTTTGGACGTTTATAGGGTTTTTATATTGGAGTTATAAAAGAAAGTATTCCATTGCGTTGGCACTTGAACGGAATTGAGGATATCATTATAATACTGCATTAATAAAACCTGAGCTTGAGAGGGAAGTAATTTAATCATGTTATACGTAATGGCATCCGGTCCTGGTGATGAACTGTTTACATAGGATATTACTGTTTGAAGTTCATTATAGGTTATTGGTTGTAGCAATGTAGGAAATCGACGAGGATCATGAGCTGACGAGGATATAAATGGGGGTATTGCCGAGGCCGGGGTGATCGACTGTAGAAATTATTCTAGTACCGTCCCAGGAAAAGAATATTGGGTTTGATATTGGAACGTTCGTGTAATCATACGAATTGCGTTCCATAATTGTGCAGAAGGTAGGTGGGGGTTAAAGAGGAGAGAAATGTTTGCCATGCCTTACGTTTCTTGGAATAAAAAATTAGTTCCGTTTTTCGCGATATGCTCACGTAATTGCAGATGATTGTATTGAGTCATGGACTTACGATATAATTTGAATAACAGTTTGCGTCGAGATATAAGATCGTGACAGTCTTCATCCCACCATTTGATTGCGGTAACTGGGGGAGGTCGAAATGTCTTAAAGGGTCTGCAAGGGTGAAAGGTATTTAAATAGTGGGTCAAATAGGCCAAAAAGGACGGAAAAGTTATGTTGTTAACACGCTCACGTTGCAGAACTTGAGTAACGTATTCACGATAAGCTTTGGGATTAAAATTTTTATATGAGCGGACGTTACTTACTGTTGGCAATGATAATGCTGTCGGGACACATTTACTAAAACCATACGTGATGATGATAGGGAAATGATCGCTAGTGTGAGTATCTGCCAAAGTATGCCATGTGGTAACTGGAACCATGTTCGTACGGCAAAGTGTTAGATCGACCGCGCTGGGTGGAGAACCGGGAGGTGAAATATGAGTTGGAGAGCCGTCATTTAGAATTAAAAATCGTGTCTATTGGACATTAATAATAAATTTAACCCTTTTGCTGTATCTGTTGAACTTCCCCGTTCGGTATGATAACAATTGAAGTTTCCATTCGTTCCCCAGTAAGCTTGAATGAAGCGACTCATTGCAAACTCGCCGAGAGTGTTAATATGTTATTCAAAGTTGGACTCACCAAAGTGATGAGGCTGTTTTATAAGGTAAATTCTTCACAAACCTACAATTGTGACAGCAATATTTCCATGGTATCCGGCATACTCCCACGGAGAAGAGAAGGGCTCACATAGTACCTAACTTTTTAAAAACTTTTGACTCGGAGTTAAATTTTTACCACCCACCGCTTAAGTTAATGTAACGCCGCACAGAAGCACACGTTAGGGTGGTTTGAAATCACTCACAGCCCCCTTACAGGCCAAAGCACCAGGAGCCCACACCACGGATATTTTTCCGGTAGCAAAGCTGCCACACAACAACAACAACAACAACAACAACAACAACAACAACAACAACGGTTCCAGCGGCTGTCACCAGAGCGCGCTGGGAAAACAGTTGGAAATCAGTTGCCAAGCTAAGCAGTACCAAGTTCATAACGACATAGTGTCCGACTCGTTGGCTGAACGGTCAGCGTACTGGCCTTCGGTTCAGAGTGTCCCGGGTTCAATTCCCGGCCGGGTCTGGGATTTTAACCTTAATTGGTTAATTCCTACGGCACGGGGGCTGGGTGTATGTGTTGTCTTCATCATCATTTCATCCTCATCACGACGCGCAGGTCGTCTACGGGAGTCAAATAGAAAGACCTGCACCTGGCTAGCCGAACCCGTCCTGGGATATCCCGGCACTAATAGCCATACGACATTTCATTACATTTCATTTACCACATAGTTCTACCAAAGATCCAATGGTGAAAAAATAGCCCACCGTTATTTCACAATTTACTCCAATCAGGTCTTTAAATGCATAACAAGTAACTATTTACTGCCAATTGCTGGGTTGTATTACATGGCGCCGAGTTGAATGATAGTTTTTTCTTGTAAATTCCACATGTACTAAATTCAGGTGTAGTGGTATTTCCATACATTCCCAATCTGCTACAGTGGCGCGAGCACTAGGAAATCGTACTCGGCCGCAATATTGCGCAATCGCCCCTAGGCCGTCTCCTTAAGTCCTATGTCTGCCCTACGTCAGCTTTTTCCATATGAGCCTATGTATAGCCGTCATCTAGCGCAGTAACCCCTGGACCAGCTTTTTTCTTAAGAACCCGTCTATAGCCGCCATCTTGCGCAAACGCCCCTAGACAGTTCTAGGCCAGCTTTCTCTATAAGAGCCCGTGTATTGCCGCCATCTTGCGCAAACGCCCCTAGACCGTTCTAGGACAGCTTTCTCTATAAGAACCCGTCTATAGCCGCCATCTTGCGCAAACGCCCCTAGACCGTTCTAGGCCAGCTTTCTCTATAAGAGCCCGTGTATTGCCGCCACCTTGTGCAATCGCCCTAGACCGTCTCCTTAAGTCCTATGTCCCCTCTAGGCCAGATTTCTCCATAAAAACCCATGTATAGCGGCCATCTAGCGCATTTCCCCCTTCCCACCTCTCAGAGTTAGTCCCATAAGAGCCCATGTATAGCGGTCATCTTGCGCATTTGCCCCTGTCCCAGCTTCCCTCCTTTATCACTACCCTCTCTCTGATTTAGTCACCACAACAGAATAAAAAATAACGAATTTATTCTCTCAGTTCATCGTCAGAAAAAGGACACTAATACATGCAACACATAGAATCGAACCTTGTTCTGACTGATTAATGCTAGAATAAAGATACCTTGCTCCTTATTTCGTGTGCTGTCTACACATGAGTTAATATAACACTAACTTTATGACATAAACACATTACTACTAAAAAATTTCCCTCTCTCTTTGTCCATTACTGTGATGGAATCGAACACTGATCTGTCTGTTGAGAGTTAGATTAGAAAAAGAAAATCTCTAACACATGCAACAGAAAAAAATCGGTATTAGAGATATAGATTCGAACTCTGATCTCTCTGATTTAGTTACCGTGACGGAATAAAAAATCATGGATTTAAACCCTGCTCTCTAAGTTCATCGTCAGAATAAAAAATATCTAATACGTGCAACACATAGAATCGAACCCTGCTCTTACTGAATAATGGAAGAATAAAACTACTACACTCCTTATTTTATATGCTGTCTACACATAATTCATGACATAAACACAGTTTTCTGTAAAAAAAATACATGCATGGAATCGAACACTGAAACTCTCTGATGTGTAAGTTAACAAACGCACTACTTTCTTTGATGTTATACGCACACAACACACAACACACGCAGAATACGGAATTGATTGTGGGACAAGCAACTGCTGTGAGCTAGCATTACACACATATGTTTTATGACTACGCGCAAAACACACACACTTTATTCACAGTTATACTAATTTTAATTTCTTTAGTATTTAATTTTAAATACCTGAGATACATGTGGAAAGGGAGGGAAAAAGATTAAATCATATATATTAAGTATTCTGTATGCGGCTGTGTGCTCTCTGCGTAAAGCCATAGACGAATAAACAACGCATACAATGCGAGATCCCGCTTGTGCATTGCTGACTGACGTAACCGGCTGTGATCACTCAGCATTGCTCGGGTAGTACCTGACCTCGTCGGGACACTAGCAAGGCAGACCCTATGTTTGATTATTATTATTATTATTATTATTATTATTATTATTATTATTATTATTATTATTATTATTATTAGAAACTGCTCATATCGTTATATGTTTTCTTAATGTTCATAATATATCTGTAGTAAAAGTTGCACATGACCTACTAGCCTGGTGTGAAACCATCTTCAGCGGCTGACGACAATGGAATTCGAACCCACTATCACCTGGATTAGGACTACTCAGCCTACGTATTTAAAACTAAAGAACTATTTAACCGTAAGGTACCGCCCCCTGTCTAGAGAGTAACAACCGTAATGATTTATCATGCTGACCACACATTACCTTGTAATCTGCAGGTCTTCAGGCTGAGCAGCAGTCGCTTGGTAGGCTAAGACCCTTTGGGGCTGCAAGCCGCACTTAATATTGCCTGCCTTTTACCCGGGGATGTTTTTGACAAAAGGCTGTGCACACATACAGAATTATTATTATATCTATCCTCTGTCTTCAATACAATGAAAGTGCTGCTTTTACACCTGTGTAGTTAGGACACACGTAGAGCCGGGATGTTGCCTGGTGTAAAAATGCGGAACCACGGAAAACTGTCTTCACCGGCTGACGACAGTGGGATACGAACCCACTATCCCCCGGATGCTGTTGCCTGGTGTAAAAATGCGAAACCACGGAAAACTGACGACAGTGGGATTCGAACCCACTATCTCGTGGATGCAATCTCATAGCTGTATGCCCCTAACCACACAGCCAACTCGCCCTTGTTATTACGACACGCTAGTCGCCAACGGCACATACCAGACAAATTAATTAAAACTCAGTCATAGACATCGAAAAGAGATTCGGTTTACGCTGCTATCCCTAGAGTAAAACAGGATGACAAGCAGGTAGTCAGATGGTGTCTGCAGCTACACGATTATTATTATTATTATTATTATTATTATTATTATTATTATTATTATTATTATTATTATTATTATTACTAGCAAATGTACCCGTGCTTCGCTACGGTACTGTACATTGTATACGGATTCCTCCGTAAATTACTGTAAAGGCAGTGAGTAGGCCCTAAACTTGGCAAGGTGGACTCGCGACCACGGACCCTTAGGTGAGTCTCGTTTTTATACTTTATACAGTGTGTATAAAGCGACTTCACTTTATTAATATATAGATTATATTTCACCCTCTGCTGAGGGGTTCTAGGGGCGTCTTGCTCCCACAGTACTTTTTCCACATAGTAGGTAATATTTGTACGCCCCCACCGCAAAGGGGGCTGAAGTTGAACTTTAAAAAATCTGAAGTGTCAGTATTCTTCTCAGCGACCCCGAAATCTATGGATTCGACACTATTTTCGATTACTGCCGTTGGCTGTCATCATAACCAAAGCTGCTCAAATCTACTGTCTGTGGCGGTAGGGAACCTTCCACCTCGACTGTGACTGGCAATAGGCAAGAGGATCTGCCACTGTAATGAAAATACCCCACGACGATTGTGACTGGCAGAAGGTAAGGGGGCCTGCCAATATAATTTTAACTCCTCATTATAATGGCACGTTCCCTATTTCCAGTCATAGTGTAGTTGGGGAAGTATCATGAAATCGCAGGTGGCCTTGGGTGTTAGCAATCAAAAACGTGATGGAGTTTTTCCATTTTAATGCCAGGCCACCGTGTGTAGTTCCAGTCGCTGTCGAGTTGGAGAGTTCCCATTACAATGGGATATCTTGTTTCCTTTTTCCAATGATAATCAGTTGGGGAGTTTTAACTATAATGGCAAGCGGACTTGTCTACCGACAGTATTAGTCCAATTGGGGAGTTCGAGTAGAAGTCAGAGTCGAGTTGGGAGTTTTAATTATAATGACAGTTTTGCTTACTTATTTTTTTGCTATTTGCTTTAGGTCGCACCGACACAGATATGTCTTATGGCGATGATGGGATAGGAAAGGCCTAGGAAGTGGAAGGAAGCGGCCGTGGCCTTAATTAAGGTACAGCCCCGGCTTTTGCCTGGTGTGAAAATGGGAAACCACGTAAAACCATCTTCAGGGCTGCCGACAGTGAGGCTCGAACCCACTATCTCCCGATTACTGGATACTGGCCGCACCTAAGCGACTGCAGCTATCGAGCTCGGTTGCTTACTTAGTGCCAGTCACAGTCGAGGTGGAGGGTTTCCGTTATTACGGTAGATCATTTTTGCTATTCCCAGTCAGAACTGAGTTGGAAAGTTTTGGTTAGAAAAAAAGACCCCTTTGTCTACTGTTAGCGAAATGTATTTAGGGTTCTTCAATATAATGGCAGGCCCACTGGTGGGCAGGCGGTCACAATCGAATTTCAAGGTTCCCATTATCATTATAGGTCGTCTTTGCTATCCCCAGTCACTGTTGATTTGCGAAGTTTTCATTGAAATGACATTTCCGCTTGCCTATGGCCAGTTAGTATCAATTTGGCGACTTTTCATGACAATGTCAAGCCTTCTTGCCTATTACCATTCAAAAATGTGTTCGGGCGTGTGGGTTATAAAAGTAGGGCCCCTTGCTACTGCCAAACCCAGTCAATTTGGGGGTTCCCATGATAACGGCAGATCTTCTTTCCTATTTCCGGTTATCGTGTTTTGATTATATTGCCAGGCCCCCTTGCGTATTGGCAGTAACAATGAAGTTGGACAGTTTCCATTGTAATATTATTCCAGTTTGTCCACTGCCAAAAACATTGGAGTTGAGGAGTTAAAATTATATTGGCAGGCCCCCTTACCTTCTGCCAGTCACAATCGTCGTGGGGTATTTTCATTACAGTGGCAGATCCTCTTGCCTATTGCCAGTCACAGTCGAGGTGGATGGTTCCCTACCGCCACAGACAGTAGATTTGAGCAGCTTTGGTTATGATGACAGCCAACGGCCGTAGCCGTGTTGAAGCACCGGATCCCGTGAGATCTCCGAAGTTAAGCAACATTGGACGTGGTCAAGATTTGGATGGGTTGCCACGCGCTGTTGGTGGGGGTTAAGGGAATGGAGGAGCGGAAAGGGACTGGCCACCCTACCGTACGTAAACTCCGGCTCAGGCACACCTCTGCGGAGGTTCGGACCTGCCTTCGGGCAGAATACACCCTTTAGTTATGATGACAGGCATGCTTTCTCTTATTGCCTGTCACAATGGACTTGCGCAGGTTTTATTATAATGGCCGGCCCACTTGCCTATCGGTAGCCACAGCCCTCTTTCCTATATTGTCATAGTGTAATTGGCGAGGTTTGGTTATAATGGTAGTCCCGCTTGCCTACTGCGAGTCACAATCGAGTTGAGGAGTTTTAATTATAGTGGCAGTTCCCCTTGCCTACTACCAATCACATTCAAAATGGGGAGTTTTCATCATCAATGCTGGTAGAGTTTACCAGTGCTAGTCACAGTCGAGTTTGATGTTGCTATTATAACGGCGGATCTCCTTTCCTATTTCCAGTCATAGTCGAATTGGAAAGGATTTTTATAATAGCAGGCCCCTTACCTACTGCAATTCACAATCGAGTTGAGGAGTTTTAATTATAATAGTAGTCCCCCTTGCCTACCACCAGTGTCAATCAAGCTCGGGAGTTTTCATTTTAAAGGCAGACCCCCTTGCCTAGGGCCAATCGCAGTCAATTCGGAGAATTCCCATTTTAACGTTAGGTCTTCTTCCCTATTCCCAGTCGGTGTCGATTTGGCCAGTTTTCATTATGTTGGCATGCCCACCTTTCTACTTCCAGATAATCAATAGTGTGCTTGGAAAATTTAAGTAACGCTGATGATCTTCCCATAATTCGGAGTCTATTCGTTTATGGGATCAATTTCATTTAATTTGTCACCAGTACACGTACTGAAGCGATGGAAGAACAGAGTCATTGAAGAACCTCTTGATAAACAATATTTCGTGTTTTATTTTCTGGTGCACATATAAGCAGGGACTTGCTGCTGCTGACTCGGGAACATACGACGTACAGTTGCCCGTGGGAAAAGCAGGGTGATCTGAGGTCAAGTCCAGCAATACTCAACGTCTGGCCTTGGGATTTATTAATAGTCATTGCAAAGCAGAGGCTGACTGGAAACTGCAGACGATTGAACTCAAACGGGTAGTTGGTTGGGATTAGTGGTATCCGCGGGATAAGATCTGACTCTCCTTCACCGCATCCAGTCATGATAGTTGCCTCTATCACATGTTTGTGGAGGGCGTTTACCTGAAGTCTTGTCCAATTGCACAAATTAGGTGGGCTGAGATTGCGCATGAGTATGATTGGTGCGCCGATCTTTAAGGTAATTTTGTGCTATGGAAGCCCCGGAGCCGTTATAGAATTCAGGAACTCAGGAGGATAGTGAACTGCGTCGTCAGAGTTGATTACTTGATTGACAGACGTATAAACTGTCTCCTCGCCGTGGAACATTGTGAGGATAGTCGAATTAATGTACGCCGCTTGTTCATTAGTTGGAGTTAAGATCGCTCTGCAGCAGAGCCATGAGATGGGTTTGCTCCTAATATTTTCTACGTCCGGGTACACCAATGAAATGAGAGCTTCAAGGTTAGAAAGCGACAAACAAAATTCATCAGAAAGAGTAAAGATCCCGTTACTGTCTCCCAGTGAGCCGTTTCCAATCGACAACAATATTTCAGTGAATGTATGTATGTTTTCATCACCACCTAGATGTACCCTCATATTCTGTGTCAGGGACAGTTTTTTGATATTTGGCCAAAGTGGTGATCTCCTTAATGAAGCGTTCACTTCATCTGCTCTGCTCCCTCTTGGAACAACCGGTAACGTTTGACGAAAATCACCAGAAAAGAGGATAGGGACACCTCCAAAGAAGTTATCACTGTTTCGGATGTCCCGCAGCGTTCGGTCAACAGCTTCAATCGTCTTTCTGTGAGCCATAGTGCATTCATCCCAAATTATAAGACTGCAGTCTTGCAGAACCTTGGATATGTTACTTTGTTTTGTGATGTTACATATTGGTGACTCTGTGCAATCAAGATCTATAGGCACTTTAAACATCGAGTGAGCAGTTTTGCCACCGGGTAAAAGAGTGGCTGCGATCCCTGAAGAGGCTACTGCTACAGCTATCTTACTATCCTGTCTGATCTTATACAACAGTAAGTTAATCAGGAATGTTTTTCCAGTTCCGCCCGGAGCGTCTAAGAAAAACATTCTACTTTCCTTATTTCTAACACAGTTTAATATTTCCCGATATACTACAGTTTGTTCATCTGTAAGTTTTGGTTCATTTAATAGAACAAAAGATCTTAACGCTTCTTTATCGTAATTTGTTTCCCTGAGATAGTCAGCATTTAACGTTTGTAAGATCTGAGGGGAAGGAAGGCCGTAAATGTTCAAAGGCTGACCGCCAATCGATAGAACGTATTTTTCGAGGTCTTGAAGACATCTGTCTTCCACATGGGCGATCATTTCATGAGCAGTACCGTCGTTACAGCGGGAAAGTTGTCGTAAGAAATCTTCTGCTCGGCTCTCCTTATATTTGTTCCACAGATTCAACGGATCAGAGAGACTGCAAAAGACTAACAATATGCCAAAAAGCCGGGCTTTGTGAAACTATCGCCTCCTTCAGTGTCTCTTCCCATTGAGAGTCATCCAGGAGTAATCCATGGGCGTTGCATGCACTCCGATATGTAGGGTGAAGTATGCCATTGACGGTGCGAAGGTCAGTGAAGGATGTTGGTTCCCTGACAGTGAACAGAAGCATGCGTAAATAGAAACACTCGGAATTATTAGGATGGACTGCATACACTCGGCTAATTACGTGCTGCTTTCTAACGCCCGAAAATGCCACCACAGGTACTCCTTTCTTTCTTCTTACAAAGGTACCTTGCTGTTTGTTATACGTATAGTAAGAGGGAACGTCTTCATACAACAGTGTCTTAGCAAAATCATCTGTCTGACATAAGTTAAAGAATGCCATTAAGGTGGTGTTACGTGGATTTTCTACTATGTCATGAGCCGTTTCTGCAGTAAAGACAATTCTTTGAAAATTTTGTAGATGAACATCTAAATGCATTACTGGAGGATACCTTTCATGGATAGGAAATGAAAGAATTCGCCAAACTGCTTCTGAGCTGGATATGTACCTTCCGCTCTGATACTGGCACACTTCATCATTTTTGTCTTGCAAACCTAAGACTGCCCGATCACTTCCTTTGTTGATGTACTTACAGATGTATTTGATGGACTTAACACTGCTACAGTATTCAACACTGATGTGTGTTTTGAATACCCTAGACAAAACAGGACAGTATCCATCTATTATCCACTTCCATATCCTGTCCATTTAGCATAAGGCGTGCAGTGAAGCCACCCATAAAAGGATTCCTGCGCTTGTAGGATGGGTACCCATCGTTCCCTGTGACAGTTTCATTGACGAATGCTCGTGGGTATCGTTTTGAGCATCGTCCACCTTTCATACATGGTGAGCCTACGTTGAAAGATCCGCATGGTCCATTGACCATGTGACATTTAACTATGTTAAAAAGCTGTGGATCTTTATCAGGATCTGGAAATTCAGCACTAATAACCTTATCAATATCGACGGGTCGTATCTTGTCCTCAAGGCATAATAATAAGTGGGCGTGAGGCAAGCCACGCTTTTGCCATTCAACAGAGTACATAAAACAAAGAGTTGGCCCAAATATTTGTTCTCTGGTTAGTAAGTCCATGAGAGATTTTAATTTCATGTGAAATACACATGTAATAATGTCGTAACGATCATTCGCAGACTGACCATTATATACGGCATTACCAATTTCTTCCCATTTTGGATTAGTTGTAGCTGTAATAAAAAGATCTGGACATGAGCAGTAAAATGACTAACCGTCCTAAACCTGCCATGTAACCCTCGTCCTTCCTCAGGGCGTCTTTAAGGTGAATGTAGCTCTCAGCCCTTAATTCCCTTTGGTGTGTTCTGATATAGACTAACCTTTCAGTCTCTATTTTAGCATACATGTCTACCCAGGATTGATTGGACACTTGACGGTAACAATGTAAGTAGTTTACCTCGCCTTGTCTTATCATTATACGATAAGAATAAAATTGAAGAGAAGATATTTTCTTGAGTGGTCTTTAGTTCTCCGGTTCGTGGGTCTACGTGGTACAATAAGAAGTGGTAGCCATCATCTCCACGAGGGAACATCAGGGGATATTGAAGAGCGTCGTATGATCGGTGGGTTTCAGATATTCGCCTCAGGCCCTGGTCTCTTGTCCGAAGCACTATGTCTCGCTTATCACATTCGTGTCCATCCAATAAGACAGCTATCTCGTTTGTTGTCGGCTTATTATAACAGCCTCTGTGCTCACCAGCAGGAACTCGGTCGGCGTGGATCACAATCTTGTGGGTGTCACCGTCAGGCATTGTCTCTAGAGTTGTCTTCAGTTCCTTGACATATGGGTTCACATCATGTAACATGCCCTGCAAATCATTAACTAAATGGGTTTTTTAATTTGGTATTATTGCTGTTCTTTGATCTACCTGTGCTTTGTGGTCTACAATGAAATACATTTGAAGATATTTCGAATTTTCATTGTTTGCAGGGAGTAATGAACCTATTAAGTGGTATACTTGTCCTTGAATTTTGAATGTTGGCATAAAATTTCCTTCCACTACTTTAGTAGCTCCGAAGCTTGCCATCTGGAATGCGCTGTTGTAGGAAATGGCGAGAGTCAGTATGTGTCCCATTTAACAGAGAAATAAGAAGTTCCGGTAGAGGAGTTAGATGATTTAGTGTAATTTTTCCGGAAGAGCAGCACATTTCTTCTGGCTCTTGCTTCCATTTGAGAGCCCTACAGAAAGGACACACTTTACTCAAAGACCCTATATGGGCTCTTGGATGGTAGTCGATAAGAGGGTTATAAGCATATGCACTTCTCTGCTTTTCATGCCATGGAATCATATTAGGACACCTAGATTCAATTGACGTTGAATGTAATTCTCTAACATTGGCATGTCTCACTCTATCTTCATCTAACCGTCTGAGATGTTCATCAGTGGTCTCTGATGTACGTCTTTCTGCTGCACGTTGTCTTTTCTCTTCCTGCTGGACATTTTGCATTTCGTTTAACGATGCGTAGGTACTTCGTCGTTGTGTTAACGCCTGAGAATATTCCTCCGCAGTGAGGTTTTCGCGTATGAGAGGATGGTGCTCTCTGTCATGCTCCATTCGAGCCGTCCGCTGATCCTCTGATTCTGTTTCTCTTAAACGCATCTGTCTGAATCTTTGCGATCTGAGTCTTGCCTCGCGGTCTGAAGCAGTCTCAGAAGCCCTAGATGTGGACTGGCGTGCTCTCTGTGAGCGAAGCCTGGCCTCGCGCTCAGAAGCAGTCTCCGAATCACGGTCAGTGCTCTTCCTCAGTCTGTCTGCATTGAGTCTGGCTTCGCGGTCTGAAGCAGTCTCAGGCGCCCTAGATGTGGACTGGCGTGTTCTCTGTGAGCTAAGCCTGGCCTCGCGCTCAGAAGCAGTCTCCGAATCACGGTGATTGATCTTCCTCAGTCTGTCTGGATTAGTCTGGCCTCGCGCTCAGAAGCACTCTCCGAATCACGGTGAGTGCTCTGCCTCAGTCTGTCTGCACTGAGTCTGGCCTCGCGGTCTGAAGCACTCTCAGACGCCCTAGATGTGGACTGGCGTGCTCTCTGTGAGCTAAGCCTGGCCTCGCGCTCAGAACCAGTCTCCGAATCACGGTGAGTGATCTTCCTCAGTCTGTCTGCATTGAGTCTGGCCTCGCGGTCTGAAGCACTCTCAGACGCCCTAGATGTGGACTGGCGTGCTCTCTGTGAGCTAAGCCTGGCCTCGCGCTCAGAACCAGTCTCCGAATCACGGTGAGTGCTCTGCCTCAGTCTGTCTGCACTGAGTCTGGCCTCGCGGTCTGAAGCACTCTCAGACGCCCTAGATGTGGACTGGCGTGCTCTCTGTGAGCTAAGCCTGGCCTCGCGCTCAGAACCAGTCTCCGAATCACGGTGAGTGATCTTCCTCAGTCTGTCTGCATTGAGTCTGGCTTCGCGGTCTGAAGCGGTCTCAGACGCCCTAGATGTGGACTGGCGTGTTCTCTGTGAGCTAAGCCTGGCCTCGCGCTCAGAAGCAGTCTCCGAATCACGGTGATTGATCTTCCTCAGTCTGTCTGCATTGAGTCTGGCCTCGCGGTCTGAAGCAGTCTCGGAAGCCCTCAATATCTTCACATTTTTAGCTTTTGATAAGGACCGTCCAATGTTAATTCGCTTCCTAGCAGGCATGGTCAAAGGAACAGTCACAAAAGTGTCGAAACCCAAGCAGTAACTCTGTAATGGGCAGCAAAGTGCATTTGGTGGTGATTATTTTCTGGTGGTGACGGTGGTGCTGGTGATTATTGTTTTAACAGGAAGTACAACGGGGCAATTATCCTCTATTAACACTAATCAGAAGAAAACTGAAAGAGATCCGATACTTCGAAGAATGAAGTTATCGGCAAAATAAAGGGAAGGGCCACAATGAGCTCGAAAATAACAAAAAACAGAAACCCCTCCCAGAGCAGAAACTGGGAAGGCAGGAAGTACAAAGGGGTAATAGTCAACAAAATAGAGGTAGTTGTGATTATTGTTTCGAGAGGTAGTACAAATGCGCAACAATCTTCTGTTAACACTAATCAGAACGAAATATGAAGAGATGCGATACTTCGAAGAATGAAGATATCGGAAAAGGAAAATAAAGTCCACAAAGGGGTTGAAAATCGCAATCAGCAACAGAATTGAAATGGCCGTATTGGTGATTTTTTCAAAAGGAAGGACAACACCACAACAATCCTGCCTTATCACTAATCAGAACGAAATTGAAAGAGATCCGATACTTCGAAGAATGAAGATATACGTAAAAGAAAGGGAAAGGCCGCAAAATGCTTCCAAATAACAACCACAAACCCCGCCCAGAAGAAAATTTCAGACGCAGCGGTTCCCAATGAAATTAGAGTAGCCGAAAATTTCTGAAGTGGAAATAAATTAACGTACCGTCGCAACGCTTCTGAAACAGGAAACAATATTTCAGATATTTTTAAACGCAACAACTGACATGTACACTCACATAGCTATGTTAACAATCTCGGTTAGAAAGTAACAGTGTAATACAGAGAAGAACTAAGCGCCACCAGTGTGAATTCCATTAAGCAGTCAAGTTCCTTTTGCTCGGAGCAATATTGATTTCGGTTACGCTTATCGACATGGATGATATAGTCTGCTGAAGCTCACCGAAGTAGCTGTTGCATGTGACTCACGGGTGGCCCAGATTGGTTGCGCAGTAGATGTTGGTTTTCCCCACAGGAGCACCGTGACTGTGTAGCATACAACCGCACGTGTATCTTATTTCTTTTTTTATAGCTGTCTCTCTTATAAAGGAAAGATTTCCACGTAATATCTGTACGTAATTTCTTTCCTTATATTGCTGTTGGTGTATATAGTGGCCTACTGTATTTTGCGTAGTGTGTGCATCGTAGTTCGTTTCTGTGAACCGGCTGTTGCGGGGTGGTGGTGGTGGTGGTGGGGGAGGAATACATCCGGGTTATTCCCTGCCTGTCGTAACAGGTGACTGAAATCGCACCAGGTGTCCTTAACTTGGCAGGATGGGCTCGCGACCACGGACCCTTAGGTGAGTCTCGTAATTGCTTGCACTTATTTATGCCACGCTCCTCACTTTAGCTATCCTATCCGAACTTCCGTGGTCTATTCTTGTTCTTTGCAGACCCCGACGGCATTAGAACATTCGAGGCCTCATTTCCACGCCCTTCGTGGATAGCTTAATTTCGGAAGAGTCGGATTCCTTCCATTTTTGTCACTGATTACTGTTAATATAGAATGGTTGCCCAGTTGTTGTTCCTCTTGAAACAAAAATCAGCACCATCACCACTCTCTTCTCTCATCCGACTTGTGTTCTTATGTTTGAGAGATCTGGGGAGTTGGCCCAATTTTAAGATCGTATGCCGTTCCTGAGGCCAACCGAATGTGGAGGATTGTATTGAACAATTACGCCTTTCTGCTGGGATTCAATCAATCAATCAATCAATCAATCAATCAATCAATCAATCAATCAATCAATCAATCAATCAATCAATCAATCAATCAATCAATCAATCAATCAATCAATCAATCAATCAATCAATCAATCAATCAATCAATCAATCAATCAATCAATCAATCAATCAATCAATCAATCAATCAATCAATCAATCAATCAATCAATCAATCAATCAATCAATCAATCAACATACATACGGAGTAATTAAGGAAGAAAATAATAGTTAAGAAATCTGACATTAATGGAAAATAGATTATAATAACTGAGGACGGCCGGATGACGACAAATATGTAAATACCAAGTGAATGTATTGCACTTACTTATGCCCCTCAATAAATTATGCTGGTGTGAGTTATGGATATAAGAAAGCCGTAACAGAGGAGCAATTTAGGCGCAGGGATTCTTATGTAAACAGATAAGATGACTAATGGTGTTATTACTGAAGCTATTAGTAGTATAATGGGAGAGTTCGGGCGCCTCCTCCTCCTCCTCCGCCTCCTCCTCCGCCGCCGCCCGCGGGAAATTTGAATTTTGGCGGGAAATTTGAATTTTGGCGCGAGATTTGAATTTGTAAACAAAGCCACGTGCCTTTTGACAGCTGTCATCGACAACAACGTAACGCTAACCTCACTGCTGCCATCTTGACGGACCTAAACCTCACTAGTACCAACCTAACCTAACTAGCGTGAGGTAAACAAACCCACGTGTTTCTTGACAGCCACATGCTTTTTGACAGACAACAACGCATCGCTAACCTCAGTACTGCTATCTTGACGGGCCTAAACCTTAATAGTACCAACTTAACCTAACTAGCATGAGGTAAACAAAGCCACGTGCTTTTTGACAGCCACATGCTTTTCAACAGATTTGTAAACAAAGCCACGTGCTTTTTGACAGACAACAACGCATCGCTAACCTCAGTACTGCCATCTTGACGGACCTAAACCTTAGTGGTACCAACTTAACCTAACTAGCGCGAGGTAAACAAAGCCACGTGCTTCTTGACAGCCACGTGTTTTTTGACAGCCACGTGCTTTTTTGACAGCTGTCATCCGCCATCTTTGAGCACGGTGCTGCCCTCTTTCGTCACCTATCATCGGCAGTGCTGCCATCTTGACGGGTTTAAACCTTAGTGCTACCAACTTAACCTCACTAGCGTGAGATAAACAAAGCCACGTGCAGCTGTCATCCGCCATCTTTGAGCATCGTGCTGCCCTCTTTAGCTACTTACCTTTGAAATGTGGTACGTTATCCGCCATCTTGCAGCCGAAACCTCAGTGCTGCGCTCTATGTAGTGGCGGCAAATTCCATGTGCTCTTGTTTGGAAACAAAGCCACGTGCAGCTGTCATCCACCATCTTTAATCACCGTGCTGCCCTCTTTAGCTACTTACCTTTGACAGTTGTCATCCGCCATCTTGCATCGCTAACCTCAGTGCCGCACTCTATGTAGTGGCGGCAAATTCCACGTGCTCTTGTTTGGAAACAAATTCACGTGCTATTTTTCTGACAGCTGTCATCCGCCATCTTTGAGCACCGTGCTGCCCTCTTTAGCTACTTACCTTTGAAATGTGGTACGTCACAGCTGTCATCCGCCATCTTTAATCCAGAGAGAACTGTGCTGCAATCTATGTGGTGGCGGCAAATTCCACGTGCTTTACAAATCAACATGCTTTTTTGACAGCTGTCAACCGCCATCTTTAATCACCGTGCTGCCATCTATGTGGTGGCGGTAAATTCCACATGCTTTACAAACCTATATGCTTTTCTGACAGCTGTCATCCGCAATCTTTAATCCAGAGAGAACAGTGCTGCCCTCTATGTGGTGGCGGCAAATTCCACGTGCTCTTGTTTGGAAACAAAGCCATGTGCAGCTGTCATCCGCCATCTTTGAGCACCGTGCTGCGAGCAATTTCGTCAGTTGTCATCCGCCATCTTTAATCTACAGAACACCGTGCTGCCCTCTTTATGGCTACTACCTTAAGCACGTAGTAGCGGGCAATTTGAAAAGTTCTGTTAGCTATCATCCGCCATCTTTAATCACCGTGCTGCCATCTTTAGCTAGATACCTTTGAAATGTGGCAGCGGATAATTTGAAAAATGCTTTTTGACAGCAGCTATCTTTGAGCACCGTGCTACCCTCTATGTGGTGGCGGCTAATTCTACATGCTTTACAAACCCACGCGCTTTTTTTTTCGACAGCCATCTTTAAGCAACAGAGTACAGTGCTGCCCTCTTTGTTGTGGCGGCAAATTCCACGTGCTCTTGTTTGGAAACAAAGCCACATGCTCTTTTGACAGCTGTCACCCGCCATCTTTAACCAACAGAGCACTATGCTGCGGGCAATTTCGTTAGCTGTCATCCGACATCTTTAATCAACAGAGCACCGTGCTGCCCTCATGCGGGGTAATTTCGTTAGCTGCCATCCGCCATCTTTAAACACCGTGCTGCCCTCTTTATGACTACTACCTTAAGCACGTAGTAGCGGGCAATTTCGTTAGCTGTCATCCGCTATCTTTGAGCACCGTGCTGCTCTCTGTAGTAGCGGGTAATTTGAAAAGTTCTGTTAGCTGTCATCCGCCATCTTTGAGCACCGTGCTGCCATCTATGTGGTGGCGGCAAATTCCACATGCTTTAAAAACTCACGCGCAGCTGTCATCCACCATCTTACATCGCAAACCTCAGTGCTACACTCTATGTGGTAGCGGATAATTTTAAAAAGAAAAATTCTACAGCAGCCATCTCTCGACGCTAATTGCACAAGATGGTAGCTATACATGACTCCTTAAAGGTGCTCATGCAAGATGATCGCTATACATAGACGCCCTTGGGATGCTTGCGCAAGATGGCGGTTATACAAGGCTCCTTATGAGGGATGCTTGCGCGAGATGGTGGTTGCTCTTATGAGGCGGCTCAAGGATCCATGGCTAGAGACGCCCTAAGGATGCTTGCGCAAGATGGCGGATGCAAGATGGCGGCTATACATAGCTCCTTATGAGACAGCCAGTACTCGATACAACATGTGATCAGAACATTGATTGATGTGTTGAGAACACAAAATAAGTAGAATCGAACACTGTACTCGATACAACATGTGATTAAAACATTGTCTGGTGTGTTCAGAACACTAATCGAACGCTGTATTAGGGGATACCTTTGTTTAGATTGAAACATAACAAGACTAGAATTGAACACTGCACATTGATTGATGTGTTCAGAACACAAAATAAGTAGAATCGAACACTGTACTCGATGTCGTTAACTTCAGCATGTGATTAAAACATTGGCTGGTGTGTTCAGAACACTACATAAGTAGAATCGAACGCTGTATTAGGGGATACCTTTGTTTAGATTGAAACATAACAAGACTAGAATTGAACACTGCACTCGATGTCGGAAGATCAGATTGAAACATAACAAGACTAGAATTGAACACTGTACATTGATTGATGTGTTCAGAACACAAAATAAGTAGAATCGAACACTGTACTCGATGTCGTTAACTTCAACATGTGATTAAAACATTGTCTGGTGTGTTCAGAACACTACATAAGTAGAATCGAACGCTGTATTAGGGGATACCTTTGTTCTAAGAAGATCAGATTGAAACATAACAAGACTAGAATTGAACACTGCACTCGATGTCGTTACATGTGATCAGAACAATGATTGATGTGTTCAGATCACTAAACAAGTAGAACCGAACACTGTACAACATGTTAGGGGGATACCTTTGTTTAGATTGAAACATAACAAGACTAGAATTGAACACTGCACTCGATGTCGTTACATGTGATCAGAACAATGATTGATGTGTTCAGATCACGAAACAAGTAGAACCGAACACTGTACAACATGTTAGGGGATACCTTTGTTTAGATTGAAACTAACAAGACTAGAATCGAACACTGCACTCGATGTCGTTACATGTGACCCGATACAACATGTTAGGGGATACCTTTATCCTAAGAACCGAACACTGTACAACATGTTAGGGGATACCTTTGTTTAGATTGAAACTAACAAGACTAGAATCGAACACTGCACTCGATGTCGTTACATGTGATCCGATACAACATGTTAGGGGATACCTTTGTTTAGATTGAAACATAGCAAGCCTAGAATCGAACATTGTTTGATGTGTTCAGTACAACGTCAATGATTAACATACACACTATGCACATATCGCATAGCTAAAAACACACTGTGCACATATCGCATACCTAACACTTCAAATGATTTGCTTAATACGAAAATAAAAATAAAAAATCTATACCGCGTAGCTAACTCGTTCATCACATTGCTAAGACGCTTAGTAATTGTGAATACACTCATACGAAAATCAAGAAAGCACACTGCGTAGCCAACTCGCTCGGCACGAAAAAATCTATACCGCGTAGCTAACTCGTTCATCACACTGCTAAGACGCTTAGTAATTGTGAATACACTCATACGAAAATCAAGAAAGCACACTGCGTAGCCAACTCGCTCGGCTCACTCGCTTAGTAATTGCAACACACACGGATAAGAATGTTCCGAGATACTTACATGTTTTTAAGGGGGGGTGAAAGATCATAAATTATATGTACACACATGTTGTCTCCTCCAAGTTGTAAGATGAAATAGACGCAGTACTGCGAGTTTCCACTCTAGCTGGCGAACGGAAGTAGAATGATATCTCAGCAAAAAATAAAAATACGCGTGAGCTTGCAAGTCAGACACAATGATGGATACCGCGATTCAAATCCTGGTAACTTATGCCGTCGGGAAGGGTATCCGGCGAGCATCTAGCTGTAAATCCTCGATTCTCGACAGATTCTTAATCCGAGTTCTTTGACGTCAGGAAGGGCAACTAGTTGAAAACAATTATCGAACACGCATCGCGAAGGCAAGAGTGTGCAGCGATATGCTTGTTTAGACTTGCAGATTACGAAAAGAAATATAACAAGACTTGAGTCTTAAAACAAATTCTTGCGATTTAAAATCTTAGTCAGGAAGGGCATCCAGCAGTAAAACAATAGTTCGTGATTTAAAATCTAGCAGTAAAACCCCCGATTCTCGACAGATTCTTAATCCGAGTTCTTTGACGTCAGGAAGGGCAACCGGTTGAAAACAATTATCGAACACGCATCGCGAAGGCAAGAGTGTGCAGCGATATGCTTGTTTAGACTTGCAGATTACGAAAAGAAACATAACAAGACTTGAGTCTTAAAACAAATTCTTGCGATTTAAAATCTTAGTCAGGAAGGGCATCCAGCAGTAAAACAATAGTTCGTGATTTAAAATCTAGCAGTAAAACCCCCGATTCTCGACAGATTCTTAATCCGAGTTCTTTGACGTCAGGAAGGGCAACCGGTTGAAAACAATTATCGAACACGCATCGCGAAGGCAAGAGTGTGCAGCGATATGCTTGTTTAGACTTGCAGATTACGAAAAGAAACATAACAAGACTTGAGTCTTAAAACAAATTCTTGCGATTTAAAATCTTAGTCAGGAAGGGCATCCAGCAGTAAAACAATAGTTCGTGATTTAAAATCTAGCAGTAAAACCCCCGATTCTCGACAGATTCTTAATCCGAGTTCTTTGACGTCAGGAAGGGCAACTAGTTGAAAACAATTATCGAACACGCATCGCGAAGGCAAGAGTGTGCAGCGATATGCTTGTTTAGACTTGCAGATTACGAAAAGAAACATAACAAGACTTGAGTCTTAAAACAAATTCTTGCGATTTAAAATCTTAGTCAGGAAGGGCATCCAGCAGTAAAACAATAGTTCGTGATTTAAAATCTAGCAGTAAAACCCCCGATTCTCGACAGATTCTTAATCCGAGTTCTTTGACGTCAGGAAGGGCAACCGGTTGAAAACAATTATCGAACACGCATCGCGAAGGCAAGAGTGTGCAAAGGACAACTCAACAAATTCTTGCGATTTAAACACATTTTTATTCCCAAGAGAATCGAACCCGAGACTACCGGGTGAGACGCATGCATACCGTAGGCTATGGGTTTGTTCTACTGTCCATGAAGTCGTATCAGCGCAGAGCGAGCAGCGGAATGCGTGTGTTAGCTGAAATTGTACACGTATCTTCCGGCTCGGCCTTGAACGAGGACACTGATAAGCGGCTTGTAACTCGCGAACGTCTTCTTAGCTGAGTACCATTCAAGCTCTTAAAACACAGTACTAATTAAGGTTGTAAAATATTCTGAAATAGTCCTCCTCTGTGGTGTAGTAGTTAGCTGCTACCCTCGGAGGTCCGAGTTCGATTCCCGGCTCTGCCACGGAATGTGTAGCATTTAGCCTATGTAAGTTCCTAACGTAAACTATCATGATTGTACGGAGAGGTTAAAACACACACAGTGCCTACTCCTATCGAAAGAACCTGCACGGTACCGGCATGTAGGCTTCTCCTGGTGAAGGAGCTTGCACATGGTTTAACGCCTCCTATCAACAGCCCTTACTTAATGCTGGCTTTTTTGCACACCCTGCCTCACACCATAGTTTTATACGACCGGCTGCCCTTCCTGATTAGGATTTTAAATCGCAGTATACGCGATAAATTTGTTGTAGCGGGTTTTATAACTAGATATCCCGGTACCGATACATAGCCTACTCCACTGAAGAAGCCTGCACAAGGCTTATTGCCTCCATCCGACAAATGAATCAGCATCAACACACTTGTACTCAAAAAATAATTTTCGAAGGAGTCTGCACAAGGTTTAACGTCCCCATCAACAGCCCTTACTTATTGCTAGCTTTTTTGCACACCCCGCCTCACACCATAGTTTTACGACCGGCTGCCCTTCCTGACTAGGATTTTTAAATCGATAACTAGATGTCCCGACATAGCCTTCTCCTACCGAAGAAGCCAGCTTAACGCCTCCATCCGACGAATGAATCACCCTCAACACTCTTCAATCATTCACACTACTTCGGAAGATAGCGGGTTCGAACTAGAAGCCGTAAATGCTAGGCGAGGGGCCTGCGCGATCGTCATTACATGATCTAGCTAGATGCCCTTCCCGACGGCATAAGTTGCTAGGATTTGAATCGCGGTATCCATCATTGTGTCTGACTTGCAAGCTCACGCGTATTATTTTTTGCTGAGATATCATGCTACTTCCGTTCGCCAGCTAGAGCGGAAACTCGCAGTACTGCGTCTATTTCATCTTACAACTTGGAGGAGACAACATGTGTACATATAATTTATGATCTTTCACCCCCCCTTAAAAAACATGTAAGTATCTCAGAACATTCTTATACGTGAGTGTTGCAATTACTAAGCGAGTGAGCCGAGCGAGTTGGCTACGCAGTGTGCTTTCTTGATTTTCGTATGAGTGTATTCACAATTACTAAGCGTCTTAGCAGTATGATGAACGAGTTAGCTACGCGGTATAGATTTTTTTCGTGCCGAGCGAGTTGGCTACGCAGTGTGCTTTCTTGATTTTCGTATGAGTGTATTCACAATTACTAAGCGTCTTAGCAGTGTGATGAACGAGTTAGCTACGCGGTATAGGTATTTTATTTTTATTTTCGTACTAAGCAAATCATTTGAAGTGTTAGGTATGCGATATGTGCACAATGTGTTTTTAGCTATGCGATATATGCACAGTGTGTATGTTAATCATTGAAGTTGTACTGAACACATCAAACAATGTTCGATTCTAGGCTTGCTATGTTTCAATCTAAACAAAGGTATCCCCTAACATGTTGTATCGGATCACATGTAACGAGATCGAGTGCAGTGTTCGATTCTAGTCTTGTTAGTTTCAATCTAAACAAAGGTATCCCCTAACATGTTGTACAGTGTTCGGTTCTTAGGATAAAGGTATCCCCTAACATGTTGTATCGGGTCACATGTAACGACATCGAGTGCAGTGTTCGATTCTAGTCTTGTTAGTTTCAATCTAAACAAAGGTATCCCCTAACATGTTGTACAGTGTTCGGTTCTACTTGTTTCGTGATCTGAACACATCAATCATTGTTCTGATCACATGTAACGACATCGAGTGCAGTGTTCAATTCTAGTCTTGTTATGTTTCAATCTAAACAAAGGTATCCCCCCCTAACATGTTGTACAGTGTTCGGTTCTACTTGTTTAGTGATCTGAACACATCAATCATTGTTCTGATCACATGTAACGACATCGAGTGCAGTGTTCAATTCTAGTCTTGTTATGTTTCAATCTGATCTTCTTAGAACAAAGGTATCCCCTAATACAGCGTTCGATTCTACTTATGTAGTGTTCTGAACACACCAGACAATGTTTTAATCACATGTTGAAGTTAACGACATCGAGTACAGTGTTCGATTCTACTTATTTTGTGTTCTGAACACATCAATCAATGTACAGTGTTCAATTCTAGTCTTGTTATGTTTCAATCTGATCTTCCGACATCGAGTGCAGTGTTCAATTCTAGTCTTGTTATGTTTCAATCTAAACAAAGGTATCCCCTAATACAGCGTTCGATTCTACTTATGTAGTGTTCTGAACACACCAGCCAATGTTTTAATCACATGTTGAAGTTAACGACATCGAGTACAGTGTTCGATTCTACTTATTTTGTGTTCTGAACACATCAATCAATGTGCAGTGTTCAATTCTAGTCTTGTTATGTTTCAATCTAAACAAAGGTATCCCCTAATACAGCGTTCGATTAGTGTTCTGAACACACCACACAATGTTTTAATCACATGTTGTATCGAGTACAGTGTTCTGAACACATCAATCAATGTTCTCATCACATGTTGTACTGGCTGTCTCATAAGGAGCTATGTATAGCCGCCATCTTGCATCCGCCATCTTGCGCAAGCATCCTTAGGGTGTCTCTAGCCATGGATCCTTGAGCCGCCTCATAAGAGCAACAACCATCTCGCGCAAGCATCCCTCATAAGGAGCCTTGTATAACCGCCATCTTGCGCAAGCATCCCAAGGGCGTCTATGTATAGCGATCATCTTGCATGAGCACCTTTAAGGAGTCATGTATAGCTACCATCTTGTGCAATTAGCGTCGAGAGATGGCTGCTGTAGAATTTTTCTTTTTAAAATTATCCGCTACCACATAGAGTGTAGCACTGAGGTTTGCGATGTAAGATGGTGGATGACAGCTGCGCGTGAGTTTTTAAAGCATGTGGAATTTGCCGCCACCACATAGATGGCAGCACGGTGCTCAAAGATGGCGGATGACAGCTAACAGAACTTTTCAAATTACCCGCTACTACAGAGAGCAGCACGGTGCTCAAAGATAGCGGATGACAGCTAACGAAATTGCCCGCTACTACGTGCTTAAGGTAGTAGTCATAAAGAGGGTAGCACGGTGTTTAAAGATGGCGGATGGCAGCTAACGAAATTACCCCGCATGAGGGCAGCACGGTGCTCTGTTGATTAAAGATGTCGGATGACAGCTAACGAAATTGCCCGCAGCATAGTGCTCTGTTGGTTAAAGATGGCGGGTGACAGCTGTCAAAAGAGCATGTGGCTTTGTTTCCAAACAAGAGCACGTGGAATTTGCCGCCACGACAAAGAGGGCAGCACTGTACTCTGTTGCTTAAAGATGGCTGTCAAAAAAAAAAGCGCGTGGGTTTGTAAAGCATGTAGAATTAGCCGCCACCACATAGAGGGTAGCACGGTGCTCAAAGATAGCTGCTGTCAAAAAGCATTTTTCAAATTATCCGCCGCCACATTTCAAAGGTATCTAGCTAAAGATGGCAGCACGGTGATTAAAGATGGCGGATGATAGCTAACAGAACTTTTCAAATTGCCCGCTACTACGTGCTTAAGGTAGTAGCCATAAAGAGGGCAGCACGGTGTTCTGTAGATTAAAGATGGCGGATGACAACTGACGAAATTGCTCGCAGCACGGTGCTCAAAGATGGCGGATGACAGCTGCACATGGCTTTGTTTCCAAACAAGAGCACGTGGAATTTGCCGCCACCACATAGAGGGCAGCACTGTTCTCTCT
This sequence comes from Anabrus simplex, assembly GCF_040414725.1. Classification (NCBI taxonomy): domain Eukaryota; kingdom Metazoa; phylum Arthropoda; class Insecta; order Orthoptera; family Tettigoniidae; genus Anabrus; species Anabrus simplex. Next base: position 359,567 of record NC_090277.1, on the reverse strand, counting down.
GGATTAAAGATTGCGGATGACAGCTGTCAGAAAAGCATATAGGTTTGTAAAGCATGTGGAATTTACCGCCACCACATAGATGGCAGCACGGTGATTAAAGATGGCGGTTGACAGCTGTCAAAAAAGCATGTTGATTTGTAAAGCACGTGGAATTTGCCGCCACCACATAGATTGCAGCACTGTTCTCTCTGGATTAAAGATGGCGGATGACAGCTGTGACGTACCACATTTCAAAGGTAAGTAGCTAAAGAGGGCAGCACGGTGCTCAAAGATGGCAGATGACAGCTGTCAGAAAAATAGCACGTGAATTTGTTTCCAAACAAGAGCACGTGGAATTTGCCGCCACTACATAGAGTGCGGCACTGAGGTTGGCGATGCAAGATGGCGGATGACAACTGTCAAAGGTAAGTAGCTAAAGAGGGCAGCACGGTGATTAAAGATGGTGGATGACAGCTGCACGTGGCTTTGTTTCCAAACAAGAGCACATGGAATTTGCCGCCACTACATAGAGCGCAGCACTGAGGTTTCGGATGCAAGATGGCGGATAACGTACCACATTTCAAAGGTAAGTAGCTAAAGAGGGCAGCACGATGCTCAAAGATGGCGGATGACAGCTGCACGTGGCTTTGTTTATCTCACGCTAGTGAGGTTAAGTTGGTAGCACTAAGGTTTAGACCCTTCAAGATGGCAGCACTGCCGATGATAGGTGACGAAAGAGGGCAGCACCGTGCTCAAAGATGGCGGATGACAGCTGTCAAAAAAGCACGTGGCTGTCAAAAAACACGTGGCTGTCAAAAAGCACGTGGCTTTGTTTACCTCGCGCTAGTTGGTTAAGTTGGTACCACTAAGGTTTAGGTCCGTCAAGATGGCAGTACTGAGGTTAGCGATGCGTTGTTGTCTGTCAAAAAGCACGTGGCTTTGTTTACAAATCTGTTGAAAAGCATGTGGCTGTCAAAAAGCACGTGGCTTTGTTTACCTCATGCTAGTTAGGTTAAGTTGGTACTATTAAGGTTTAGGCCCGTCAAGATAGCAGTACTGAGGTTAGCGATGCGTTGTTGTCTGTCAAAAAGCACGTGGCTGTCAAAAAACACGTGGGTTTGTTTACCTCACGCTAGTTAGGTTAGGTTGGTACTAGTGAGGTTTAGGTCCGTCAAGATGGCAGCAGTGAGGTTAGCGTTACGTTGTTGTCGATGACAGCTGTCAAAAAGCACGTGGCTTTGTTTACAAATTCAAATCTCGCGCCAAAATTCAAATTTCCCGCCAAAATTCAAATTTCCCGCGGGCGGTGGCGGAGGAGGAGGCGGAGGAGGAGGAGGAGGCGCCCGAACTATCCCATTATACTACTGCTATTCGAGGACGGTTATAACCTCCAACAATATTCCGCCAATATCCCGCAGAATGGCCGATTGACACCTCTCTTGCCTTCTACCCAAGGAACAACCACGAATTTAAAGGCATGATGAGGACAATGGCAATACATTACTTCCCTGCTGGAAAGCAGTAAGAGACGTTGCCATGGTAACCTGTAGGTTCGTTGTCGGTCAGTCGGTCACTCAATGCAGAGCATGGTACCAGCAGAAAATTGTAAATTTCTCCGTCATGCGAAGAGTAAGGTAAATTATGAACATAACGAAAGTTATTTATAATGAAGAGACGTTTCACGTACGGTAAACGAAGTTTACAGAAAATCAATAGTATAAGAGAAAATGGAGGAAAACCATTCTGGTTTTCCTATAAACCCCCATCTATTGAAATATTTTAAAATGATATGCATATCGAAACCTTCCCCGGGATGAGTATACTCTAAATATGAAGTTTGGTTGAGATCTATCCAGCCGTTTCGACGTGATGGTGAAAACACCATCCTGGTTTTCCTATAAACACCCAGTGTGTTGAAAGATTTTAAAATAATGTGCATATCGAAACCTTCCCCGGGATAAGTATACTGCAAATATGAAGTTTGATTGAGATCTATCCAGCCGTTTCGACTTGATGGTGGAAAAACTATTCTCGTTTTCCTATAAACCCCCCGTGTATTCAAAGATTTTAAAATGATATGCATATCAAAACCTTACCCGGGATGAGTATACTCTAAATATGATGTTTGGTTGAGATCTATCCAGCCGTTTCGACGTGACGGTGGAACAGACAAACAGACAAACAAACAGACACGAAACGTAAAAACCACCGATTCGGTCTTGAGTTGACCTAAACGGATAAATATCTGAAAAATTGGCAAAACGAAAGAAATTACAGACAGCGGACCTCCTACAGTTTTATTTATATAGATTATTATTATTATTATTATTATTATTATTATTATTATTATTATTATTATTATTATTATTATTATTATTATTATTATTATTATTTATTTCGAATTTCCTCAACTAGATAGGTCTCATGACAACAATGGAACAAGAAAGGCCTAGGAGTAAGATGATATGACAGTAGTGAAAATGGGAAACCACGGTAATCTATCTTTAGAACTGATGGGATTTAAAACCTGATGATGTGACAGTAGTGAAAATAGGAAACCACGGTATCTTTAGTGCTGATGGGATTTAAAACCTAGATGAAAGTTTACAGCTGCGCGCTACCCAGCCCACTCACACGGTTATAAGGGACCTAACTACATGCAAAATCACGATCTTGGTAGGGGCAGAGTTCTTAACATTTTAATATCCTAAATGCAAAATATGAAAACTGTATTTTCTGTTTTAGAGCTGCTAACTAGTAACTAGGGCCATGTAATGTCAACAAGCGAAATATGTACATAAAAATATTGTAAATGTCAGTGAAATAACGTGAAGGCTGACTAAGGGATACCGACGGACAAAACACTCGATATGTGCACTGCGGAGAGGATTGGAATTTCATCGAGGGGTTTTGGCTCGCAATCTAGTAATAAGAAATTGCATACCACCACCTCCCTGTGTGGCTCAGACGGTTGAGACGCTGGCCTTCTGTCGTTAACTTGGCAGGTTCTATCCTGGCTCAGTCCGGTGATATTTCAATATGTTCAAATATAACAGCCTAGTGTCGGTAGATTTACTGGCACATACCTGCCACCTCGGCGTCCCCCGAAATTAGTTAGTGGGATGAAAAGCCAATATTATTATTATTATTATTATTATTATTATTATTATTATTATTATTATTATTATTATTATTATTATTATTATTAAATAACTCGGAATATATGATTTGCACGTTCGATGTACAAAATAAAAATCTACAGCCTGCTTCTGGTCATTTAGCCGGGTTCGAATTAGAACGAAGCCCCATCTAACAGCAGAGCACCTGCACAGCCCACGAAGGCCTGCAGAATTCCTAGTCAGCACGGCGTAGACTGTGTAGACCTCGAACCAGCCTACAGATCAAGATAAAAATCACTAGGCCTAGCCGGAAAACGAACCTACAGGAGCAGAGGTGTGGGAATCAAACCTACCTCAGGCTGCGAACTAGTGGTTGCAGTTAGGTACTATCCTGGCATTTGCCTAGAAGCCACGATGGAAAAGGTGGGAATCGAACCCACCTCTACTCAGTTAACCTCCTAGGGATGAGCGAACCCCGTTCTGGGATGAAAAGCCAATAACATTATTATTATTATCTTACTATATATAAAAATGTATGTATGTATGTATGTATGTATGTATGTATGTATGTATGTATGTATGTATGTATGTATGTATGTATGTATGTATGTACGTATGTATGTATTGCCCCCATCATGCCGGGCTCAGTTCGCCGGTGAGCGAGAATCTCAAAGGTAGACCGTTCGCTTATCGGCTGTGCAGAAAATTTTAAAGACAGGAATAGATGAAGGACTAGCGACAAATGAAAAGAAGCTAAAATAGGTTTTATACATTTATTAAAAACTATCATTCCAATAAACAATTAAATTTACAAAATCTGGGAATAATTCTTGAAAATCTCTTCTCCTCGTGCTATCGTCTATAAGGAATCTTGATCAAATTAAAGCTCAACGAATATTCTTGTCTGTAATAATAATAATAGGGATCATTAATTTACTATAAACTGAATTGAAAATCAAAATAATATCTGGTATCACTCTCTCAAATGATGATAATTAAATTGCTTAAATTAAAATATTTCTTCTGGATCTCGCTTAATTCTATAAGAAAATGATCTTTTTCTTTCCCATATTAAAATTATTGAAAAATATTTCATTCAAGACATTGTGGTTAGTAAGTCTTCCTTAGACTTTCCCTTCATCAATCAATTCATTTTTATAATTAGTAAGTGACTGAACTTCTCATAATTAATTCTTATTTGATCTCATGTCAACCTAAACGTTACTCGTTTTTATGCAATAAGTGACTGCACAATAACTATAAATTCAGCCTCGTGACATCAATCCACGGACGTTGCCTTCTCTTATTCAATTTATTTTAGTGAATAAGATCCTAATCTACCTTAAATTATAATAAAATATTCTAAAGATTCATAATTCATCAAATCACGGACACGCGAAAATAACGTAAATCGGTCAAAATTTGACGCGCGCAGTAGAGAACATCACCATGAAACCATTCAAGAAAAATCACAAAACACAGAATATAATCAAATCACACATCACACATTCACACACAGGTACACGACTATATTACAATATTATTTACACGGACACTAACCCATTATTATTAATTTTTGGATTTATTCCACGTTAGGGAAATCATTCTCTAGATGACAATATCATGTACATTCCAGGTGTCGATCTAGGATGTGATAGAGTTGAGGTTATCACTTTTATGCAGAAATTAATTATACAACGGTGTTCAAGGGAATCTTTTAAACAGAAATAATCCAAAATAAGCAAGTAAAATACCTACAGCATAGGACAAAATATTAGAATACGCGCTTACGGTACATGAGTTGCAGCATTTATTCTTATTCTCCTACTATATCGTGGCTCTCAATTAATCTGCGCCCAAGCTCGAAGAAATCATGTCCAGTGACACATTTCTTCCCAAAAAATGACTCTAATGGATGCATAAATTATCACACAAAATATAATGTCCATCTGCAAGTCATAATGAAATTAATAGCACAGTAAAATATGTAATGGAGTTGTATTACTCCATTACCTTAGAACTACATATATTGGATTCCATTTATATAGTTTAATATTATGTTGTGCGTGTCCACGAATTAAGAGTTCGAGATACCATGGTCCCTTCTCGGATTTGCGCATGGGGAGCCATCTTGCGGTGGACTTGGTTATAGAAACACGAGGTGGCTAGTGTGTGCTGCGATCTGTCTGCGAAACGTGAAGTTTACCTGGCGAGGCACCGTGCTCGACAATGATGTCTGAGCGTTTTTGTTTTTTTAATTCTTGGGACTGAATTGAAGAGACGCTCTGAAGCTAAGCTCTTGGTTGTGGTTTAACGACAAGTTAATTATCCAAGAAAGAAGAGTTGGTGAATTTCGATCCGGGTTAAAGGATTTCCACCTGAGCCTTAGGCTCGTAGTTTGGTTTGTCATTTGAAAAGATTATTCACTTCTAACTAGCCGACCTCGTAAGTAGATTCATATGTACTTCTGAACTGGGTTGATATCGCCGAAGAAACTACTAATCATGACGTTTGAAGACATGGAGAAAATTTATGGCTATGATATCTGAGAAATGGAATATTTAATGTTTCGGACATTTGTTTTGAGTATTTAAAGTGAAGGACTTTTCCTACTGGTCTGGTTATGAGCTTGTAAAATTCAATCTAGATTTGGGGTTTCAAGGTTCGATGGTAACTATGGTATTAATTTTAACTTTTGGTTCTGTTACTTAAGATTTCATGCGCATGAAGCAAGTTTTTATATTTGGGGAGCTCCTCGCTAAACTAAATATGTATGTAGTATCGATGCAACCTAATTCATTTTTCTTATTTCCCTTATAATAATAATAATATAATTTTCTGATTACTAAATTTTTCAAACCTATTCGAGGGTGTTAGGTAATGTTTGAATATTGTTAAGATGAAAACTTTTCTTTGGGCTACTCGGTACTGGCGTAGCCATTTTGAATTACTGTGACTCTGTTTTGTTTCTGTACGATGTAATTGAATGCACACGTGGGTGGGCGTTGTCCTGTTGCCTGTGACAGGCGTGGATCTGAGTTGATTATTGACGGCTAGAACCGTGTGATGTAATGGTCTTGATTTTGTCGCCTTGTGGTGGCCCGGTTGCTGTTTGGTGATATTCAAGTGATTTAAGTTTCGGTTTCTGATGTAATGTTCTCTTAGTTAATCCTTCTTGTGGATTATGTATCTTCATTTGGATTATTTCTTGAAGATTACTGAAGTAATATGGGTTGGTAGAGTATGACCGAGATTGTCATTGGAGAAGTTTTCATCTTAAAGACTGTAACTGAGAATTTATAGCTTTTAATTGTCATTTGATTCTCTTTAATTAATGAATCGACCTTGATGGTTTAATTTTCAGTTAATTTTCCCTTTTAATTGATCCAGTTGCAACATTTAAATTTTTAAAAAAATCAATTGTAGTTTGAGAGGTCGGTTATTTTTCTTTTGAAGATTTGTTAATTAAAGTTTTCTTTTCTTTCAAATTTATTCCGTAGTTATTATTCCAGCCTTTAGCTAGTTTAATTTGTTTAATTGATTCGCCTGACCTCTTGGCCTTGTTGCTTCTACAAATTGCGACGACCTTTGAACTGGGATTGCACGGTAAGTGATGTGGTACCTATTTTTCTTGTTTTATTGTTACAATCCCTGGTCGTGCTATACGCTCTACCTTAGTATTTCTTGTTGTGAGAAAATATACGTATAATTCATCATTACTCCGTCCGCAGGATGCCATGTTTCAGGCCTATTTTACATAAAGTGAGCACACGTTAATTCTTTCCAAGAACAAACCAACATTAAACCCATGACCTTATTCAAATTTTAGCCCGTAATTAGGTTGAATTATTTTTATTCATTATTATTATTATTATTATTATTATTATTATTATTATTATTATTATTATTATTATTATTATTATTATTAGTATTTATTGACCGTGCCTAATCACACTTGCAAAGCTATCGTACGAAATTATTCAGATGACTCTAAACGAATTCAAGTCCACAGAAATGTCGTATAATCGTAGAATGAAATTTGACATTCAGAAAAACACTAGAACACTGTCCTAATCTGTCTCAATTAATTTTCAAACTATTTCAAAATCATTCAAGATTAACGCGGAGGTCATTTACTTTTATTTCTCCTGCCGTCTTAAATTTTTAGGACAGTTGAGGTCTCTCTCGATGACATTCACTCTTATCTGTAACTAATAGAACCGAATACACATTCATTCCAGAGCACAAACTACCTCCCACCGAGGAAAGAAGAATGAAAAGTCAAACTACTGCTAAACTAATAGAAAATCTAAATGAATAAGGTAAGGCTACGTTTTACAGACATTTTACAGAAAGATAGAAAGATAAATTCTTAAAGAATACTCATGTGGCTGTTGTTAACTGGATTCTGGCTGATGACCTAGTACGTGGTCACATCACCTTCTATCGAACAAAGTCTTGCCCATGTCCGACGCCTTACATAATTAGTGAGTCATGGAGGAGATGAAGTCAAATTTCTGCTCCCATTTGGGTGGTGGGCGAGGGGGGGCTGATGATGGATGTATGTGTGTAAATGACACATCTCCTCCTAAAACCACTGGAGCAATTTCAATCAAATTTTGAAACTTATTCTTTGCTATCTGGAGACGAGCACTGTGGAGGTAAGCCACCTCTGGCCCTCTTAGGGGTGGGGGTTAGGGGGTTCAGGTAAAAAGTAATCGAAAATAGTGTCGAATCCATAGTTTTGGGGTCGCTGAAGTGAATAGTGACACTCCCGATTTTTTAAATGTCAAATTTCTGCTCCCATTTGGGTGGGGGCGAGGGGGGACTGATATATAAAAATAAACGAAACTAGTGTCGAATACATAGTTTTCGGGGTCGCCGAGATGAATTGTGCACTCCGGATTTTTAGTATCAGGAGACAACCGACGTGGGGATAAGACAGCCCAGGAAACCTTAAGGGGGAAGGGGGTCAGATACACTAATTAACGAAAATAGTGTCGAATCCATACTTTTCGGGGTCGCTGAGATGAATAGTGACACTCCGGTTTTTTTAAGTCGAAGTTCAGCTCCCTTTGGGGGGTGAGGGGGGAGTGATATACAAAAATAAAAGAAAATAGTCTCGAATTCATAGTTTTCGGGGTCGCCGTAGTGAATTGTACGCTTCGGATTTTTAGTACCAGGAGACAAACCACGTGGGGGTAAGACAGCACAGGAACCCTTAGGGGTGGGGGGCAAGAGGGCTCAGATACAAAAATTATCAAATGTAGTGTTGAATCCATACTTTTCGTGGTTGCTGAGAAGAATAGTCACACTCCGGAATTTTTTAAGTCCAAGTTCAGTCCCCTTCGTAGTAGGGGGCGATGGGAGAGTGATATATGAAAATAATAGAAAAGAGTATCGAATCCATACTTTTTGGAGTCGCTGAGATGAATAGTGATACTTGGGGTTTTTTAAAGTCCAAGTTCAGCCCCTTTGGGCGGGTGAGGGGGGAGTGATATATAAAAATAAACAAAAATAGTGTCGAATACATAGTTTTCGGGGTCGCCGAGGTTAATTTACGCTTCGGAGTTTTAGTATCAGGAGACAAACCACGTGGGGATAGGACACCCCAGGAACGCTTAGGGGCGGGGGGCGGCGAGGGGTGAGACATATATATCATCGAAAGTAGTGTCAAATCAATACTTTTCGGGCTCGCTGAAATGAATAGCATCACTCTGGAATTTTTTAAATATCCAAGTTCAGCCCTCTTCGTTGGGGGATGGGGGAGTGATATATAGAAATAATAGAAAATACTGTCCAATACGTAGTCTTCGGGGTCACTGAGATGAATAGTGACACTCCAGAATTTTAGTATCAGGAGACAAAACTCGTGGAAACATTAGGGGTGAGATGCTGAGATACACAAATCATAACGTAGTGTCGAATCCATATGTTTGGAGTCGCTGAGGTGAAGAGTGACACTCCGGAATTTTTTAAATTCCAATTTCAGCCCCCATCGTAGTGGGGAAGATGGGAGAATGATATAAAATAATCTAAAATAGTGTCGAATCCATAGTTGTCGGGGTCGCTGAGATGAATAGTGAGACTCCGGTTATTTTTTAAGCCGAAGTTCATCGCCCTTTGGGATTGGGATCGAGGGGGGAGTGATATATAAAACTAATCGAAAATAGTGTCGAATACATAGTTTTCAATTTCGCCGAGGTGAATTGTACACTTCGAAATTTTAGTATCAGGCGACAAACCACGTGGGGGTAAGACACACCAGGAAACCTTAGGGCCGGGGGGCCAGGGGTCGAGGGGTATGAGATATAAAAATAATCGAAAGTAGTGTCGAATCCATAATTTTCGGGGTCGCTGAGATGAATAATGGCACTCCGGAATTTTTTAAATTTACCCCCCTTCGTGGCGGGTGGTAATTGGAGAGTGAAATATAAAAATAAACGAAAATAATGTTGAATCCATAGTT